>NC_135077.1:20855000-21178750 GCF_051107435.1 Chaetodon auriga | reverse complement strand
CAGCTCACAAGGATGATGGCTCACAGGACGAAAAGAAGACAAACACCTCTGATGACAGCAAAACTGGATTAGTGTGGAAAGACGTGATGTTTCACAAGAGATGACAATGTTTTCAGTTCATTTGGTAAACTTGTACAACAACATGCTAATCTAAGCTAACTAACATCAATTATGACCTCAAAAATGACCACAGAGTTTAATTTAAGAAAGTCAATTGATCACAGGTGTACGATGCAGGATTACACTACATCACATTTGACAACATCAGAAAGATAAACTGATCTTTTTTGTGAAATCATTTTAACAAAGATGAATCGACTAAATCATTTTAATTTTGAAATAATTTAATTTATGTGACTGCTTTATTGGATTCCACTGTTTGTGTTTTATTTCAATCCTTTCTTCCAGTCTTTTTTGCTACTGACAGACTTCAAACTTTTTATGAATTTGTCTGCTTGTTGTGTTGTGAGTCCTGTTCTTCCACATAATGAGACTAGAGCCTGAACATCTCACTCACTGTCACTCTGTGTTCACAGTCTATTTGAATGTCACACTAATAAGCTCTGTTTTTGGTCTCCACCAGCTCCTGAGGGCATCGTCCGACTCTTTACCTGCTAAATTCTCCACTATGTTCATTGTGTTATGTATTAGCTAACTTTATCTGCTTTTAGTGAGTGGCAGGCCAAGTTGTTTTATTGGATGCTTTTCAAAGAAAACAGCCGCCTGCTGTGTCTGGAAATGAGGATCATGAAAGCGGTGTGAGTGGATGAAAACTGTAAAATTGCGGGCAACAAAACCAAAACAATGAGCTGAAAGATGATAAGATGGCCGTGTAGAGCTGAAGGGACCTCAGGAGGAGAGTGAAGGAGTGTGTGGATTTTGTCGTCTCATTCATCGTTGATACATCGATATTGAGTAGTGCAGCTTTAGCCATTTATTCATGGTCAAGTAATTGCATTGTAAAGAACGCCACCCTAAATTCAGCTTTTCTTTTGCGTACATTATCATACGTTCCTTCCTCCACTGATATAGATACTCTGTCTTTGAAGACACAGCAGGGCTTGTGTGCCTTCAGGGTTTGTGGGTGGTCATTTCTCTGCTCTGGAACAGGAAACAACTGCATAACTCATCCCTCTTCCCCACCCAAACTTCCCTGCAGTATAGCGATCTAAAGTGTTGACCTTTCTGGCACAAGGACATTCTTCCAGCCTGTCCTGCCTCCATTACCGTCCTCAGTATCTGATTGTATCTGCTCATTAACGCAATGATTAGGTGAAAAACCAGAGAGAGACCTCCATGTTGGCAAATAAAAAGCTGTGAAAAGAAATGAGCGTCTCACTGACATAATTTACAAGAGGGACATCTCATGATCATAATCAGGATCTGGAACTACATGATTTAATTTTCTCTCAACAGTGAACGAGATGTCATTTGATAAATTACCCATCAATAGCAGACAGTAGGGGATGTTGTGCCGGGAAACATGGCGTGCGCATGTGCATGTGTGTGTGCCCCTGTGTGAAAATTAGACCGTGTGTGTTTGCTGTGGAGTCAGTTTTTGTGCGCACATAGACACAAGATGTGCTGCCACAAGGAGTATCCTCACAAGCATTTGCGTGTGTGTGTGCTCCAAGCGCAGTATAACCTCACATTAGCAGCCCATTATTTCAATAAAGCTCCTCTTGCATCCCGTTGACAGATCATCTGCCTAGAAAAGCAGATATTGTGGCCTTTAATCAGTCAGCCCCCTCCGAGCCGCCGTAGTCTCTTGTGCAGTATTTAAATTCCTCATTTACTCTGTTGCAGGCGGGACGTGCCTGTCCCCCATTGTTCGCTCTGAATAAACTGGGGAGCTGATCGTGTTAAGTGCGGCCATGATTGATGGCTGCTGATGAAATCTAATATACTCGCCCCATGCCATCGTTTGGCAGAAATAGCATTAGAGAGAAAGACTCCAACACGAGCTGATAAAAGGTGGAAATGTACTTAATGTTGCTTTCTCTGATTTTTGAAATGGACGAGTTTTGGCTGTGGTCGAGTAACTCCAACAGGAGTCTGGGACATTAACTGTTGAGTGATGGCTGGTGTGTCTTGATGTGTGTGTGTGTGTGTGTGTGTGTGTGTGTGTGTGTGTGTGTGATGAAAGTGGGTTAGGGTAATGAAATGTGTATCATCAGTGTGTGTGAGGTCACTCATCCTGGTTTATACATTTAGAACCCTTGAAGTGTAGTGACTGCCATTGACAAGCCCATTCTTATGTTCTTCACAGTGTTCCCACAACTCTCTCATCACCTTGTGCGTGAATGGTAAGGTCAGCAGACAGCGGCAGGAAAGGTAGAATTTCCACATGCATATTTAGGCTCTGCATTTATACTGCATGGTTGCAAATTGCACAGGATTCTGTGACATAACTGCTTCACTGTGCTGATGCACATCTGACAGACGGAGAGCTCAGGGTTTGAGGGAAATGAGATTTTAGTGACCCCTTGTGGGACTCGAGCTTCAGTTCATGATGGCTGCGTGACTGTGATTATGGACTGACACAATGGACAAAATGCTGTGTATTTTCGTGTTAGCTTTGCTTTAGCATTGAGGTGATGTGGTGAAATGTCAGTGGTTCTAGCTAAAGGGCACATGGACACACTGTTGTGTAAATAGACAAATCCTTGGGCAAAACACACACACACACACACACACACACACACTCAAGAGCTCCACTTTAAGCAGCCATAAGTCTCAGCGACACCCTGTCATCCTCTCTCTCCTCTCTTTCCTCCTCTGTATTTTTCCCACTTCACAGCTACATTAGCACTTGATTTGGGTGTAATGGATCTCCCTCCTCCACTCCCGCCCATTCCCATTGGCTGCGGCTGGCCTCCAGCCCAGCCCACCTGCTCCGCAGCGCTCTCCTTAATGTGACTGGCCGAGGATGATGGATCACCCCCTGTCACTTCCACCTCCTCCTCCAATCAACAACCAGCCATGGAAATTGATTGTTCTAATTTGCTCTCATTATTATTATGATATTAAGCACAATATACAGACACAGCTCACTGTCAGATCTGGGCAACGCCGTCATTAGTTACAGGGGCTGGAGAATACGCCTCAGCGGGGTTTTCTCCCACAGACGCCAAGATGTAAAGGAATCAGCGAGCAATGGAGAAACACACTGCTTTTTCTTAATAAGATTTGCCAAGCAGCCCCTCACTGAGGTGATGTAGCATCTAATTAAGTTCAATTCGGTGCATCTGGGAAAGAGAAAAAAGAAGATATGATTAAGTTCCTCCGTGTCAGATGCAGCGTGTTCACTTGCAGCTGCCGGATCGGAGGAAATGGGAGGCGCCAGTGTGAGAAAAACTCGTCCTTACATCTGCAATGACTGCAAATGGTACAAATCTACAGTTATTAAATGCTGCTTAGAAAATGCAATTAAGATGCACAACTGTACATTTACACAGGGAATGGGGCTGAATAACAATGAGAATCAGGGAACCATCCCCCTCAGTTTTCAGAGGTCTACATGCATCCTCGTTTTAGATTACTGTATTATACAGGTACGTCTAGTGTCTTTGTGGATGACCTTTTTTATTCTTCCTCTCATAAGACCTCTTTTGCCTTCGTCATCATGCCTGAAGAGGAACAACCACAGGTCAGCAGTATCAACCCCCCTCCCTTCACTTGAGATGGTATCCTGATATTACCACAACAGCCCCTCCAGCTGTATACTGCTCCTATGTTCCATGGACCACAGTGTATCCCCAGTCATGCTGTTACCAGCCCAGAGTATATTGGATAGTGCTTACATTAACACACAGTGTCTAACAAACCGCTTACGCTCCTTTAATTGGATTACAAGGAGTGCTGCATTCCCATTGGTGAGATTAGGACGGTCCGGGCATGGAGCCGACTCCCCTCCCCTGCCTGAGCGAGGGATCTGATTCGCCGTCCTCCCTAACGACCTGCAAATGCCAGATGTTTGATTGGTGGAATGGTGCTGGCACGGGTGTTTATTGGTCCATGACAGTGTAATAAGGGTGGGTGCCAAGTCGACTGTCAGGGCGTTAAAGTGTCTACTCTGATCTGGTGGTGATTAATGAGGCTATTTATTTATTTACTGACCTTAAATACAGTTTGTGGAGATACTCTTCTCTAAGTAGATTTAAAGGTCAGCCTTGAAATAGGGTAGAAAGGATTCAAACATCTATTTGTGGGTCTTATGTGACTTTGAAAAAAGTAAAATGTAAAAAGGACACATGAGTGAAAGCTGTAGGATGGTCCTCTGGTTTAACTTGTAAATGCAGCATATTCTATTTAAATTTCTATGTTGTTAAGGGGGTTAGTTCAACCAAATTATTAAAACCTTCTTACTTCTCCTGGGATCTAGCTATGCAGATAGCAGGGTCATACTTAACACTGACAACACTGATGTCTTGTGTTCTGTATTTGCCATTTTCAGGCCAACAAAATAAACACGATGATGTAGGATTCAATATTTTCCCACCAGGAACAGACAACTATATTTTACAGGTGAGCACTTTTCTAATTATTTCCTATTGAGAAAGCAGTACCAGCTGATTTCAGGAGGAAGTTCGGGATGCAAATGTTACATTTAAATGAAACAAACAGAAAATACAATTAGGCAGACAGGAAAAATCCAAATAATAAAACAAACAATCTTTACAAACTGTATTTTTGCAGTGGGGGTGGTGGTTATGGGGATTTCTAAAATCCTGGCCCTCACAATAGTTTTGACTTTATCTGACAAGGTCTGTCATACAATGAACAATTCATGCTTTATTGTTTCTATGGAAAATCCACAGACGTCACCATCAACATCTGTATTTGAATCCCTTTTAAGTGAGGAAACGCATGCATGTCATTTAAATTGGGTGAACTGACCCTTTAGGCCACATAATAAAAACAGAATGAACTGCATTACAGCATTGTTTCAGCGTTCATCAGTGAAGTGTGTGTATGTGCGAGAGAAAGTGCACCTTCTGACCTTCCACACTTTGACCTCCGACCTTCGACCTCCGCTGTAAATCTTGAGGTTTTCGGCTTTTTCCTCACTCACCACCCAAACCTCTGACCACTAACTTATGTGGAGTCTTCTGCACAAGCTGCTGAAAACCTGGCAGCTGCTGGCCTCCTGTGAAGGAGGACCCTCTCCATCATGGTGGTGACACCTTAACTGTCCTGCTCTCGCTCAGTGAGGAAGGCCCCCTGCCACCACACTCACATGCACACACACACACACATTCAACCTCACACACTTTCTCTTGTGGTGGTGAAAGGACAAATACAATGACAGAGAGTGCACGCAGTCAATTTCCTTTCTTACACAGGTGCAAATGTAAATGCGTGCACGTGTACATGGGTGCATAAACTCGCCAAACACACACTTTCACAAACAGTTTGTGGTACTCACACAAGCTGTCTTTGAATCCCAGTTCCCACACCACAAGCTCTCTACGCTAACAACAGAAATAATTCTCCTTTGACTCCGTCTTTCACACACACACATGAATACACACACACTGGTGCTCAACCATTATTCCTTAATGTACTCTGGCCCGTCCCTGCAGGTGACCTGACCCTTACTGTCCTGTGTGTCAGGGAGAGAGGAGTCAATTCAGCCAGATGGCAGCGGAGCAGAATAGCTGCGAACAACAGGCCGAGTTAATATGTAGCTTTAACCATTGTCTCCTCCGCCTGACAATGCAGCGAGCTGGGAGGGAGGAGCGCTCGCTGGAGCTGCAGCTGAAGATGGACTCGGCATGTATTCTTGGAGGAGTTCATAAAAACGGAGCTTAAACCCACTTGATTCATCACTGTCTCATTTGGGCAGGAAAGCAAATGGACAGAAGGGGGTTATACACTGTGCTGGTGTGTTCTGTGGGGAGGTTTGAATGTGGAGTCAGCAGTGGAAAGTGCAAAACACCTCAGTTTATTTGCCTCCATGTTAGCTATTAAATCCATATATCACAGCTGAAATGTAAGAAGAAGTTTGTTGTTTGTATCCAAGGGTAAATTCATTGAAATACTTTGCAATCAAATCTTCTAATTACGCTCCTACAGTCGAGTTAAATACAAAAACAGAGATCAAAGTGTTTTCTTCCCTCAATAACCGCCTCAACAACGCCCGCTAACATCCCCATTGTCAGCCTCTGTTCCTTGGCTCTATCACTTTCCTAAAGATGAGGGTAATTTTCTATGCAAATGGGCCGCCGTCATTGTCCCCGCCTCGTTAATCTGGGCCTGGGCTCCTTTGACAAACCCCTCTCTGATTGATGAGGCCCTGACAGCTCCAATGTGTGCGTGCATTTTCACAGATTGACATCATCATTAAGGAGTGAGAGCAGGGCCTGAATCACTGCAGATTTACTCCCCCCACTCCACCACCGCCGCCATCACCACCACCCCCCTCCCACACACACGCACACACACACACACACACACACACACACACACACACACACCTCTTGGCACGCACACGCACGTGTACAAGGGTTGATGCTTGTGTGGATGCAGGAAGACACACACACAAAAGCAGCCCACCATCCGTCTAACAGCTGAGGTTTCCCTTCTGTACCCACAGAGTCAGGCAGGCGGCAGAATGCAAAGCGCTCACTCATTGGCTGCCTGAATCTGTCATGTTGAAGTTAATTGGTGTAGGCTTTAAGCAAATTTCCAGCAGCACCCCCAGTCACTGCGCCACTTGATGGGTGAGCCACTGTCATATGGCACCTATTGATTCACCCAGGGGACAAGATGACTCTCATAATGCTCGCTATGTCAGTGTCACCCTCTCAGAGAGCGGCCGGTAGCCTCTCTCCTCCCTGTCTGTTGATGTAGATCCAACAAAAGAGTATTTTAAATCATGCTTTATTCATATTCACTCAATCTGGAGGGGATCCACAGGCTGGATTTTTAGTGTTTCAATCGGCTAAAGTCCATTTTGGAGTTCATTTGAAAATGGAAAAATCGTTACCTAATCCTATTGCTTTGGCCCCCAGCAACAACATAAGAAACATGGCGTGTGCTGGCAGAGCAGAAAAAAAAAAGACAAGAGACACAAACACTGACTGAGTGGAGGCAGCTGCAGATGAGCAAATAAAGCATTCAATATTTATGACTGAAATTAAAACCAGATAAAGATGTCACATATTACCGCGTCCCCGCCCTCCTCTCCTCCCTCCCGGGCCTCTGGCCCTGACTCCGGTGCTCACAACTCTCTACTCTCTCTCAGTGCAAGTGAAAGGGAAGCATTATTCCTTCCCAGCCCAATGTCTTCAAAGACAGTAATGAATGCAATGCAGTGACCCAGAAAATGGACTTTAGAGAAGGAGAGAGAGAAAAAAAAAGCAATCTTGCGTTTGTGGCGGAGCATTATCACTTTACTCCCCTCCCCTCATCCTCTCCCCTCCCGGGCTGGTCTGTGTGTGTGTGTGTGTGTGTGCGTGTGTGTGTGTGTGTGTGTGTGTGTGCGCGCACGTGTGCACCTGCTATTATGTGTGTCTCCAATGGCCTATGTGCCTGAGTGCGTTCATGTGAATTTGTATGACTGCGCACACTTGCCTCTGATTGTGTGCGTGTGTGTGCATGCATATATATGTGTGTTTGAGTGTGTGTGTGTGTGTGTGTGTATGTGTGTGTGTGTGTGTGTGTGTGTGAGTTGGTGGGTGAGCTGAAGTCTCCATCAAGAGGGAATGGGCACGGGCTGACAGGCAGGCCCATTGTGGGGTTAATTAAACACTTCAGGTTTAACACCCCGTCCCTGTCGTTAACCCAAACACTGGCTCATCACTCATTCCCGCCACACTTCAGTTAGAGAGCAAAGGGGGGGAGGAAAGGAGGGGGACAATGGGGGACAATGGAGATGTCACTGCGGGTGGGGGTGTGGTGGCGGTTGGGTGACGTGTGGGTATCAGAGACGGTGAGAGTTTGTATCAGTACTGTTTTGGCAGCAATTCTAAACATTATAGACATGATCTGATATAACTAACCAGTCTGTAATTTACCTTGCAGGGAGCTGCCACTGAGGAAAGCTGGCATCAGTGTTTCATTAAAGAGCTTGAGTGAGAGCAGTTACATTATTAAGCTCCTGTCCCAGATGTTTCATCAAATAAAGCCTACAACACTTTATACTACAGCATTGTTTGAGCCAGAGCAGGAGCATGTGCGAGGTGAGACGTGACTCCTGTGCTAGCAGCAGTTGTTCATAGTGATAGAGGATACAGATGGGTTACAGATCAAGTGTCGTAGTAAAAAACTAGAAGTGAAATCTACTGGAAGACGGAGGAGAGCACAGACTGAAGGCCCCTTTACATGCTGCGTTTTTGGTCTGTCTGAGACAAAAGTTGAAGATCATGAGGGAAAAGTGGTGAAATCTTTGCTCGCCAGTGCAGAACGGTGCTCCTACATTGCTCTGTGAGACGGCCCATTTGGAGCTTTGGTGACCGAGAACAGACCGGGTAAGAATTCGGACAGCGTCAGAAATTAAGGATTCTCATGTGACTCAACCCACGTTTAGAAATCAGATAATCTGAATATGACAGCATTCATTGCAGGCCTCACACTGATACCGCACAGTCTGCACAGGCCCATTTTGTCACATGAAATAAAGTCATGTGATCATTGTTGTCGCACAGTCTAAAGGCACCTTGTCCAAAATCTCCCACTGATGTTCCATTGGGTTGAGATCTGGTCTTTACAAAGGCAGCTCACATGTTCTTAACACCATCAATCCCTTCAGTGACCCCTCCCGTCCTGTGTGAACACATCTGCATTCACTGAAGGCCCCTGAAAATCAATTTTCTCTATCAGCTCCTCGCTCTGATCAGGTCACATGACAACAGTTTTGGTGAGAGGTGAGAGATTTCTCTTCTCACTGGTGTGAAGCTCTGATTGTGTTTCCATGCGCCTATCAGACTCTCGCAACATTTTTATTCCAGTATGATGATAGTTGTGGGGTTGTGTGAGTATGTTGGCTGCTGTCAGTAACATCTGAAAAATCAAACCACACCCTCGCATTCCTGATAAAGCAAATTATTTATATAGTACACTCTTACTAAATATAACCTTTGACTTTGATTGCTGCTTATTTTGGTTTTCCCTGTTTTTTGTCCCCTGTCTGTACGTGACATTAACATTAGATCCAAATGGAGTCGGGGGGTGGGAAAGGAAACGCTCGCATCAGAGCAGGCAGGGTCTGGCCTACACGTCATTTTCTTTAGACAAAAACAGAAATGATTTGTTCCATTAGTCAAAAAAAGAGGGAAATTACACTTGAAGCTGCTTTTATTTGTTAATTTAAACACATGAGATAAAAAAATCTCAAAGAATAGACACCAAGAGAGAAAATGAATGCACTATTCTCTTAACACGGTTGTTCAAGCAGTGGTGACTCTGGTCATCTGAGGGAGGAACTGCTTCTGCCTGCAGTGTAATGGATCCTCACACCACTAGATAGCAGTAGTTTACACCACTGACAACTTAACCAGTCCACTCAGTTAATACACAGCAGTCCACACCAACCGCTTAATGAATGAATGAATGAATGAACTCTAAGAGGATTTAAAGAGCCCCAAAAAGAGAGGGTTTGTACATTACCTTACTCAGCTAAACCAGCAGCTGCCATTACATGATCCAAAAATTAATGAGGTTCAAGTGATTTGATGTGGGTTGAATGTTTGCAGTAACTATGAAAGTATAAAAAATGAATCATCGTTCATGGTATGAGAAACCTAATCATGCTCATAGACTGCACATTATTACATTTATTAGTCAAGTTGCCATCAGCGGTGTCAAATAATAATAATGTGACTTTAAGTGTCTTTGCTAATATTACAAAATGAAATGACTAGAGGTAGGAAATGGTTTCCAGTTTTTAAAAAGCCACTATTCATAAAGGGCTTACAAGCAGAAACTAATGGCTTTGTTAGCATCAATAATTAATGTATCAGTGTTCTATTCATCACTTTATTAATTTGAAATTTTGTATTGTCGTGTTGTGAAACATTTCACAGGGAGGTGTTCATCTTTACTATTTTGTCATTATAATTGCAATTATAAATGTTGCAAATTCATTAATAAATATTTGTGGATTTCTGACTTTCTAAAAAGCCACTGAGTCTGCAGTTCAAACTGTTTATAAGTTGTTCATAAATCAATTTTGGTCCAAATTGTCTGCAGTCCTTTTCTAGAAATAAACAGTCTAACCTGTAAAAGGTAGTTTTCACAATCTGGCAAACCGAAGTTGAAGGTATTAATGGCTAAGAACTGATCTATAAAGCATCACTGAATGATTTATAAATCATTAATAAATCATTAGAGACATTAGTCACAAACTACTGTATAAACATGGTTGTAATAGTTATTGCAATAAAAAACAAATTATTCCATTTTCTAAATGCAGCTGTCCAACCGATGTGGTGTTTGTGTTCGGAAAGCAGCGTTAAAGCCGTGCAAAGGCTAGCGTCTGTCTCACCACCATGCATGAGGCAGGTGTTTGTGCAGGTTTACATGTTGTTCTTACAGCTAGTGCAGCGATAATAAAGTTAACTGGGGACTGTAAACAAGTAAATTAATCAACTGAGCCACATTTCAGTGTTCTTTTGACTTTGTCTACCGTAATTAAAATTAGCCGGGCAGATGTTAGCAAAACAGGTTTATAGTCTAATTTTGGTATTCCCACAGATTCATTAATGATAGAGCAGTTTTTGTTGCCATGTTGTCGTGTGTCTGTATTATCGTGCAGGTTTGGTGAGACGGAGCTGGCGCCCATGATGCAGTCTTTCCATTAGCCATTAGCCCATTAGCCCGTTAGCGCTCAGGCTGTTGGAACAGCTTGAATGTGTGATGCTAATGCTTCAGGGATCCAACCCAAACTGGAGCCTTGGCAAAAGGCCAAATAGGAGGAGTGGTGCAACAACTTCCTGTACCTATCTTCCCTGGCTCTCTCTCATATTATCACCTCACACTCCTCTCTCATTGTTCTGTCTTGTTTGTCTGCTGTGAATTCCTTTAAGATGCGAGTGCTTTAGCATCTTTAAGCTACACTTTTCGTGGGACGAGCAGCTCTGTTTCATCCTCATGCCATATGTTAGTAAGCAAGACTAATGAACATGTCTATCCAAATGTGGTGGAGACATTTTTCTCCTTCAGTTCACTCGCCGTTGCCCACTGCAGTTTATCCCCGGTTTGTTTTCCAAGCATTTCTCATAAAAGTGATTTATCAAAAACACTTAATACCGAACTGCCGATGTTTCATCCTGAATGATTCCAAAGGCTGCTGAAGCCGGTGGTTTTTATGGCCTGCGCTGAAAAGGGTACCTCTCGGGGGCAGGTTGTGTTAGCTTCTTGTAAAGCAGTAAGACACACACACTCACACACACAAACACACACATACACTCTACCCCCGTTGGTGTTGACTGGGGATGGGCGGTGGGGAAATGTCAGGAGGAATGGAGGTCATTGCCTTCCAAAGGGATAAACACACATTCCACATGGCTCCCTACTGTGTTATCATTTACTGCCCTATCAGACACGTTTTGCCGCCTCTGAATGTATTTATATTTATAAACATATTCTTTATTTATTTTCTCCGAGGCCACTGGGCGGAGGAAATGATTCTGAAATCTAACATTTGGAGAGCCATCGTGACTGCCAGGATGCAATTTGTGTTCTATCTCCGTGGAAGAAAGGGGGCCGTGACGCCCCGGGGCGGCCATTTCCTTCCCTGCAGTGACATTTTTAACAGGGTGCCTGCAGGACACTGGGGCGCAGCCTGAGCCATGCGCTCCTCGTCATGGCAGACGGCCTGCGCACCGCACCGTGGACACACTGACTGTCTTTCTGAGGCCCTTACTCTGACTCAATATGCTGGACCCAGGTTGGTTTCAAAAGGCTACGGATGCAGCAAAGAATGTCTATGGGTTTAAAGGATTTGCAGGTCATTCTGTGTGTGTGAGTACATTTTGTGGGCGGTTTATAAGTTTGGCGAGCTTGTTAGAAGTATAAAACGAATGTCAAGTGAGTTCTGTTCACACAGGTAGGTCAAAAACTCACCGAATCCATGAAAACGAGCGCCCCCGACGCCCCGTCTGATTTTCTCGCCAGCTCAGGACGCTTCATTCGTTTTCTTTGTCACCTCGCCGTGTTCCCCGTCTGTAAACAGACCTCCATCAGCAGCCAGGAGACTTTAATGGCCGCAGTTGCTTCTTTTCATTAACAATGATATATGCCAGTTTTGTGTGAGTTCCCTGTTCCTGCCTATATTTATCAAAGCAACATTAGGAGTGTATCAGCATCAATTTGCCATCATGAAGCATGGAGCTGCATTCCACTCATGTGTGACCATTATACTAATGAGGTTAATGGTTCAGCTGTGCTTACCATAAGATGGATGCCCCCCAGTGGAACCTGCCCCTTTGTGCGCGTGTTGTTGTGTGCATCTGCGAGCTTGTCGCTGTGTGTCTTTGCTTTCGCGGTGCATAGAATGCGATAAAATGAGGAGGCAACTTTTTATTCTTTTCCCAACAAACATTTCGTTTCCATCAGCACCTCAGCTCTCTTAGCTGGAGCCTCATTATCAGTCAGAGGTATGTATGGCGCTCTCCATCGTCCGGAATTATCTTTGAACTTTGCAAACTAATGTGATGAACTAATGACTTCTTGCAGACTATTACAAGGGGGCGAATTACTGGTGTCTATTTTTTGCTAATTACAAATGGTAAAACCAGTGAAGCCTTTTATAAGCTAGGATACTGTTTATGTCCTGCCACATGCTATTCAGTCTAAAAGTGAAACAACCCTCAGGATTGAGATTGCACCATTTCTTTAACAGATGGGATGCCCCAGCCATCTGTATTTTTTTTTTTCTCCAGCGTTTTAAGTGTGTTTAGGTTGACAAATGCTCTGATCTGACTCAACACAGTCTACCTGCTAACTCTTCCTCAGCTGCTTTAAAGCAACACGAGGGGTATTCAGAGATACGAGCCCCACAGTTCAAACAAAATGAGCAGAAAGTGATTAAATTAATAAACACGTTTGTTATTGATTTTAACATCTTGACATAAACAATTATGAGGGCTCGGATTCGTTTGTTTTCGATTGTTTCTAATTTCAATTTCTGCATTCACAATGGTATCGTGGGCCAAGACTTGTTTGCACACAACCCCAAAACCACAGTATTGCTTCTTAATTAGATTTACAGGATATTAAAAACACAGTAGGTGCTCCTAAACGATGATCATTGGAGACAGAGAAGAAATAGCAGGCTATCATACATCTTTTTTATATTGCTAGTCGAACCGTGGCAATATCTGTTTTTGTTTTTATAAATGTTTTCAATTACCACCACCAATCTCCCAAAATATGAAAAATGTCAAATTAAGAGTGCAAATTTGGAAATACATGCCGCTGACTGTTATCAGTTTTATCATCTTCAGAATGGTGCTTTAATGAACAAAACGAAGTTGGCCTCATTTACTGTTAATGCAGTCAAATGCTTTTTCTCAGTGGGTGCTGCCCAATAAGCTGAGGAGAGGAAGGGCATTGGGTCTCTGGAGGGGTACAACTTTAATTGGATGATCTGAAAGTCCTTTTTCCCAATTCCAAATGTAAACAAGGCGTGTCATGGCACATCTACCACCAAATGAAGAAAGCTCCTGAAAATGCCTCTCAGAAGTTTAACAGTCTTATTTCTTTTTTGGTCTTTTTTGTTTTTTCCTGTCTTTTTATAGTAACACACATCCATGTATTTTGTCTTGTTGTCTGGAAAATGGCAAAGCAGAGAGAGAACAAGAGGCAGGACTCAGCCCACTCACTCAATCAGTTAACATGTCTGCAAGTCTTTAGCCTACCATGAGACGACTCTGAGTGTGAGCGACGCAGCTGGATCTTTTTGGACACATCAGTTGGGGAATGAGGGAATAAACAGGAACATGAGCTGCAAACAATGTTTTTATTATTATTATTATTATTATTGATTAACCTGCAGAAGATTTTATTTATTTATCAGTTCATCATTTGGTCTATGAAATGCCTTAAAATTGTGAAAAAAGACCATCACAACTCTCCAGAGCCCTGAGTGATGTCTTGGTTTTGTCCTACCAACAGCCTAACCCAAAGACATTCAATTTACAGTGACTTAAAAAGAAAAGCTGTAAATCCTGGCAAGAAGTTGGACCATGCAGAAAAATAAAAAATAAAATAAAACAAATAAATGGCTCATCAAATGACTTTAATTTAATAAATAAACATTTGATTGACTATTACTAAAAGTTGACTGATCTTTTTTTTTTTTTTTAATTATTATTATTATTCCATTCCATCCCTTTTGTGGAAAGACATGGACTACTGCATGAGTCAGTGTTTGGAAGCACTGAATTATTGATTAGATTCACCAAAAGCAGTTTTGTTCTCTGTAGCCTATAAAATAATACAAATAATAATACATTATTATTATTATTATTATTATTATTATTATTATTATTATTATTATTATTATTATTATCGATACTAATAATAATAATAATTGGAGTTAAGTTATACTTAGATCGATATTAACTGAATGTAAGGTATTATAGTGAAATAGATGTAAAAGCTGCATGTCAAGTGTAAAAGCACATACATTCATTCACTGAGAGAAGAGAAAATTGTTCCCTGAGCGGTCATGTTAGATTTACCTCACTGATATCTCATATTACAGATTTAAATGAACTTTTTTTCTTATTCTATAGCATCACAAAATTATTTGTCAAATGTCATGATTGGGGAGCTTTTGTTTGAAAGTGACATATTCTACATGCTATAATGTATGTTAAAAACTGTCCTAAGTTAACTGCATCTTGTATTTTACTTCAGGCTACACACATTATCTTTTTAGAATTCTTCTGATTTTACATCAAGAAGTAGAAATCCTTCATTTCCTGAACATACCTCCTGTAATGAAAGAAGAAGGGAAAAATAACAAAAATGGAAAGCCAGTTTTCAACTTCCAGTGGCTTAAAATTGTGCATTTCATTATGGCCCTTTAAATGGAAGTCAGTGAAAAAAATGGGAAACCATTGTTGAAGGTGCATCCTGTCATTTTTATAAGGCAATGATATAACTTGTCCACTGATGGCAGAAGAGACAAAACAGGAGAAAATGCTCTATAATCAGTTAACTACCAGCTGCAGCTGCCGTCGTTTGAGAGTAAAACCGTCATTTGCATTTTTCTCTTCATGTTATGCAGACAGAACACATACTTGAGCACCACAGCCAAGACTCAAACCCTGAGCCAAATAAAGATGAACAACACTAACAGTCTCTATATGAATGCATTTTGAAATTCAAAGTGTGGATTTGAGAACTCAACACCTACGTTTGTTGTGCTGTGGGACAATCCAGCTTCACAGACTCTTCTCCTCCGGCGTCTCAAGGGCTGGAAACTGTGTGCCAGCTGGAATGTAACGTCAAAGCGGATAAATTATGGAATACAGACAGAAAAAAAAGCAATACGTAGACATTTAAAAAAACCCTACTTGTTCAAGGTTGTATGATAAAATTATAGCTAGATGTATGAGTAGCTATTGTGAAGCAAAAGACATGTTCGTTTGCAGAAAAACGCTGGTTTCACTGAGGATAACAACAAATGTCTCCTGTGCTGATGTGTTGCTCTCCTTGTCTACATATGGGTGATAATATTGGGCCTTTAAGTTTGTTTCCCAGTGCCTCAGCGAATGTGTTGAGGAGCTGAGCTAAAGAGTGCTGAGGCAGTGAGTTAGCTTAGCCGACCCTTGGGCCTTTAAAGCTGCTGAGCGCAGCACAGCACTTTGTGCACACACACGCACACACACACACACGCATATACACACATACACACGGCCCTGATAGCACATAAAAAGTTTTCAACCCCTGAAAACACTCGTGTATGCACAGCTCTATCTCAGCTGAGTAATTTAACAAGACTTATATCAACGTCTCAAGGATGTGAAATATGCAATCGACAGACAACCAATTGTACAGGAAGAAAAGTGTTCCATAAAGTTCACACTGGTGCCTGCTTTATTGGCTCTTTTAGGATCAGTGAAACTCATAGCCAATGGGAGCGCTGGAACACAGACGGCATATTAATTCATCGCTATTCGTTAGGACCTCCGCATGTGCTAAAGATGGTAATCTTAAGTAATTTGTTAGTGCTGCATCGGCGCTTTGACTTTTTAGAAAGCTACTTGACAGCAGCGTTAGCCCCTGGGCTCCCGTCTCGGAAAAAAACGATGCTCCAATTTGCAATTCATACACATTGGGGGAAATGTTTAATTCCATGGCCGTTATTCAACTCAGTTCATTAATTAAAGAAAAAACGCTACCATTCTCTTCCCTGCTTTCCCGCCATCTTTTTGATGAGCTTTCTTCAGGAGTAATTGAGTCCGTTAATTAGACAGAATTAGGCTCTAATTATTCCAAAGGCCCAGTGCCGGGGGAGAGAAGAAACCAAATGTGCCATATTTCACTGCCTCGCCACTCCAACAGCTCTCACTGAATCCCCTTTAACTCTCTTTGATGTCCCCTACACCGCCGGTTTCACAGGAAATGGATTAGATATCAGGCCTCTTAATTCTGCCGCTCTGCTCAACAGGAGAGCTCTTTTGACATTTGTGCTCACTTCTGCCTGATTTCAAGCCTGTGCTGCAGTAAATGCATTTCATTACAATGGGGTGTTTTATTTTCTCCAGCTCACTCTTTATGTTATATTAAAGGGGACGGGCATCCGTCTTGTTTATGTCCTCGCTCAGCCTCTCAGTCAGTGGCAGTCCTTTGCTATATCACATTTTTACGACCTTACCTTTAAGCGGCTCTTTGTCACGCCGAGCCTTGGATTTAAAGATACTGAATTAATCCTTTGCAGCAATATTCAAAAGATAAGCCCTCTACTGTATGTGCATCACATATTGCTGCTGTTCTAGAAAAAACCTGGCGTGCTTAATAGATGCTCTCAACACCTAAGCGAGATTGTCAAGCTAAAAATAAAACCATTTTCTTCTTTTTTTCATATTTTTTTTCTGTCCTGCATGTGCAAATAAAATCACTTGCACACAGATTCTGGAGTGTGTAACAGCCTTATGTCCACCTAACTTCTTCTAAAGGTTCGCACCTGTTGTAGTTATCAAGCTAAAAAGAAGCTTTTTTCTCTTAATATGTGAAAATCCTTCATTTTTCATCGAGGTTATGACTCTCTTATTCCCCCTTATATGTTCTCTATCTTCACAGCTGGATGTGTAAACACTCACAGCCCAGAACCCTTGAAATGCCTTGAAATCAGTCAGCCTTTGCTTTAATGTGATTATTGATTTTCATCATCATTAATTGAGAGATCCCAGAAAAAAAAAAAACAAGACACTGCAGTCTCCACTCGCTCTTCCTCCTGCGTTAATCTAAGCAGTGCTTTATTAATGGTGTAATATTGTCTCTGCTCTCTGCCCATTCAAAGGCCAGACAGTAACAATGCAGCACTTTAACACCAAAACAACCAGGACACACACACACACATACATACAAACACACACACACACACACACACACACACAGGAGCCGCCCCACACACAGCTGCTCTGCTGGAGTCTCATGCAGATGTTGAATTGGACAGACCACCCTGAAGTGCAGGGGCAGACAGTACCACGAGTTACACTGCCGCCAAACCTGCCGTGATGGATCGGCCCGCTCTCATGCCAGCTACGACGAGTGAGACATGGCTCGCTCCCATTGGTCCATCTCCAAGCGTTAATGGTTGTTCCCAGATTGTAGCATGAAAAGGCCCTTTAGCTGCTCTCATAAATATGGTAAAGAGGTAAAAAAAATAAAATAAAATAAGACTGATCCATCACAGGCGTTATGAAGGTTTGCACACACATGGGCTCAGAATATAACCGCTGGTGATGTTGTAACCAGGAAGAATATAATAATAATGGTTATTGATGGAACAAAGTACATGTTTAATATTATAAGTTTTCTGATTCAGAAATGGTGCGATCCTTCCTCCAGAGTCAAAAGTCTACAGTAGAGCTTGTATATCAGCCTTTTATAGTGCTTTGGTTCTCTGATCCAAGCTTTCCCTTATGTTCAAGGGTAAAACTGTCGCCCAGTATGAAAACAGCCATAAACCAAGCATTGTTCAGAGGTATTTTCCTCCATTTTCAGATGCCAGATGCTGCATGCTATATGAAATGCCCCCATCGTATTTTTCACCGTGACAGCGCCATAGCTTACTCTAAGGGGACTGGGGTTAGTTTATCCTCAACTGGTGTATTACTCTTTGAATGTCTCTAAGTTAAACTGCTGGTGACAGCTTATCAGTCAATGTAATGCACAATGCCTCTATGTGTGGGGAGCAGGGGAGTAATTCAATATCCCTATATGATTCAAGGCAAAAAGAGGGAAAAAGAGATTTATGCCTCCAACGGTGGCGAGGGACATTAATGTTGGCGGAGTCTGAACTTCCCGCAAGAAAAATCTATCCCAGGCATCACTCTTCCATTTGTAATTTATTCTAATATTAAATTGTGTTTACCAGCAAAGACAAATGGAGAACTCAAACAGATGCAAATCCGGGGGAGCACGGGGATAGGAAAATAAGGACAGTAAATAATATTAATATTTTTACTCTTTTTGTGCGCTTTGTGCTGAACGCAGTTCTTTTCTGTTTAGTCTGCTGAGATTTCTTGGTTTGGACTTTTCTTCACTGACAGACAGAACATACAGGCTCTCTTTTCTCTGTGAAGTTGTCCCTTGTTGTTCCTCTCTGTTTGTTCACTTTGTATTCTCTTTGTTTTTGCAACTTTGCGAGGCCACGCTCTTTCACAAGTGGCCCCCATCTCTGCATTAGCCATGAAATCCCACTGCCATGACCTCTGACCCGCGGCTAAGCCCTTTCCCCAACACCGGCCACATAATAAACATGAGTATCGGGGAGCACATCACTGTGGAGCTGCGAGTTCATGTGCTGCTGCATGCCTGCACAACCTAACAGTTCTCTGTATGTGTTTTCTGTGTTCTGCTGCATGTAATCTGATTCAAAACTTTGCATGTGCATCCACCAAAAACTGACAGTGGACTGAAATAGCACAGGGACGCCGATGGCACATACCGACACACAGCACACCAGACTTCTCCATCGCTTCCAAACGTGAATTTCTGACATTTTTTTTAATCCGCCACACCTCCGAGTTTACGAGCCGGGTCAAGATTGTTCGTCTCATTGGAGTGACCTTCTCCCCTCTCACGATTTCTGACTCACAGGGAGTCAGAAGCGATAAGAATGGGTTCGTTTGAAAAGCTGCACCTGTTCCACCACATGTATGAGCAAGACGGCCTGATAATCTATTTTTACATGCAACTTAGGCATAATTGGAATAACAGTGCAAAACCAGCACAGGATTTGTCTTTGTTTTTTTGAACATGAGCTTTAAACTTAAGATTTTGTTCATTGGTCTGCTGTTGTTTGTTGATGATAACCCCTTAAATCTTTCTGTTTCAATCATTCATACTTGAATCAATAGAAAATAACTCACTCATATAAAGGATTTCATGCCTCCACCTTCTATTAAGGCACTTTAAGTGTTTTTTAGACAGTGGATGAGTCATTGATTAGGGGTCATGATCAGGTCTGCAGTTCTGATCACCTGGTGAGATTCTATTTTTCTTATTGTCATAAGATCTCATGAAGAGACCAAAACCACCAATGATTTGATCACTAACAAGTACTGTCCATGTATCCAAGACAAGAAATATGTAATTCCTCCACTGTTTTCCAAAAACTATTAAAAAGACATCAGTGAGAAACACTGCTGCACCGGGTGAAATGTTCCCTCATTACGATGAACACGGGCACTGTAGTTTATTTTGAGTCAAGCCCACACAGTCACTACAGTGCCAAATGTGTATTTATCCATAGTTGAAAATAGTCCCCAACAAATGCACTAGTTATTACTGTTTTGGTGTTGTCGGACATCGACTAAGGCCTTGATGGTGTTGGCCTTTTCCCAGCATTCATTTTTGACGCAAAAATAAAAAACCTTATGTTAGCTTCATCTTTCATCCTTAAATAAATTGTCCAAAAGCTACAATAATACAGCAAGTGGTCAGTGTTAAGTTGAAAGGGATTTTGGTCAGGATGCACTAGAGTGGTCAAACAATCCAGAAGAAGTCTTCCTAATCAGCTAAAGAGCTAAAATCTGGTTGCTGTACAGCCAGAAGACCACCCAAAGGGTCTTCTCATGAATGGCTTTTTACTGAAAGATCAAGCATTTTTCAATTTCATGATTCTAACATCATTAATCACAAGTTATGAAGTGTGTTTTATGCTAAAGTACACATACACATTTTATTATGTGAATCTACATTCAGTCAGTGTCCTGAAAAACATGAAACACTCACAAACCCAACAGCAGGATAAAGAAAGTAGGCTAAGATGATACAGCTAGACACACACACAAGCACACTCAGACGCACACACACACACACACACACACACACACACACACACACACACACACACACAACCTACTCGGTGAGTATACAGGTGTTTGTAAGCAGAGCAACATAAGCTGTGCGGTTCCTCTCAGCAGCTGATGAAACACAGCCAGCCTCTGCTTTGAGAGTCAGAGATGAACTTCACATAATCAGATTAAGTAGCTTCCCTTATCTAAACATCTACAAGTGTTACTGACCTAAACTAATGCCACCTTATAGCCTGAGAAAAATCAACACCCAGGCTCATGCTCTTTAAAGTGGCCATTGTCCATTTACAGGCCATTTAAAATAATCATGGTTAATACAGATTGTTTCCAGAGGACTTTCTGTAGAGCATGCCTGGAAGGAAAGCAGATACTCCCTTAATCCAGCTGCCAAAGAAGCATCATTAATTCCCTTAATGAACCTGTAACCTGAGAGATGTTAACCTGTGAACTTGTCATCCTGAACACACATTTTGCGGTGAATCACAAAAACAGGCTTATCTCTCGTTCGTAAGGAGCTGGCTTTGTTTTCCGGGGAGATATGAGCGCGCTGCGGTCACGGCCGTTAGTGAAGGCATTAGCAGAGTGCTGCAGCCAAGCTGCTTCCTGCCACGCAGGGTTACGGTGTCACGCCTTGAGCTCTGATTGAGTTACAGTCCAGAGAGAGAAGGTCACGGTGCCTCTCCTACACGGCTGCCACTCACATTTGCCCAGACTCCAGAGGTACAAACACTCTCATATGTGGAAATTACATTCACACACACCTTATACTCCCTCAAGGAAACCTGAGGTCATTTGAAACTGGTGTGTGTGTATAGGTTGCTTGTTCGGGGCTGTTTTACAATTGTGCCATGTTAGATTCGAGTGGAGGTATTGCTGTGATTTTGGATACTGAGTAAAATGTGTTCATAGCAGCCAAACTATTTATAGATTTGTACTCTTGTCTACTTATTCTTTGAGTTAAAGAAATACTCTAGTCAAAACTGCACTTTTCACACTATAAAACAACGCTCACAGTCTTTGCCTGGAAAGGAAATGTAGCTCTGCGAAGTTGGTAGCTTGCTTTACAAAGACACGGTGAACCACACTGAAAAACAGTTTCCTTAGAAACTTCTCAAATTCTAATGTTCATCTCTGTAATAAGTATATTCAACAGTAATGGTGCGTTCATGTCACTTCAGATCATTATTGCAAGCAGCCAGGTGGGAATAACCATTCTCCTCCAAGTTGTAATTACAAGTCAGAGACATCTTCAGTTTTTGACAGTGGTAACATCTCCCACTCTGCTAAAAGCACAAGTGTTAGCAAACCGCTGGCAACATGGCGGCAAAGCCTCCATTGCCGGCAGTCATGTTTAAATAAAGTCCAGCATCTACACTTAATAGAGTTAGTTTGGCTAATTTCAAAGGAGCTACACCACTACAAATGCAACACAACAAAAGAAGCTAATTTATGCTACTAAATGATGTCACTACAACATGGAATAATAAAGTATTAACTCTCCAGAGTCAGAATATGTTCTGCTGCCTGTTGTGTGAATGCAGCTTACAGCTTTGGTTTGTGGATAGCACTAACTGTGGTTGGACTCAGCGTTTCCTAACGTTGGTCGTGACTAGCTTATCACACGAGTGGGACAAAGAAGTTGTATGAAGCCATATTCTGGCTGAAATACTGGGACATACCAAGCATGTGAATGGACAGAGAGGTGGATGCTGTGGTAATGGTTTGAGGAGTTTCTGGAGATGTTTTGATTTTCAGAGTGAAATTAGTTGATAAACCAAATTGAAGCTGGCAGCTACTATAAAAAATTTTGTAAAGTCACCTTGTCAGCCCACAGACAGTGAATGTTCAATACTGAAAACAGATTTTTGGTGAAATATTCACTTAAATAGTAATTCTGCTGACGTTAGACTGTGTTTTACTTAGCTAAGTTATATAGCTGCTTCTGATTAGACATCATTAGCACTTGAGAAATGTGGCTGAGCTTATTTTGATAAATGAACAAAAAGGGTTTGCAGAAAAATAGAAATCTCCTACATAGATTCCTCAAAGTATTGAAAAAAGTATGTATATTATAATGGCCATAATGATAAAGCTTGGTGAGAAAAGCCACCAGCGGCACGGCTCAGCCCAGTTTAGCTCCATGAGAATTATTACTGATGTCTGTAAGGAGCGATGGCAGGAGAAGCGTGACGTTGTCACCTCATAGGAACTGGGTCAGAGTGGAAAGAAGGATGAACATAGCTTCCTGTTTCCCACCGACAATCAGCGGTTAATTCTTTTAACCATGATCTTTCCCTGACCTAAACTAAGCTGCTCTTTTAGCCACGATGTTTCCCATATTTGAATGAAGCTGCTGTTGTGCCTGCACCTTACCAATCGTTGTTCTAATGGTTATACGTGCTTTGGGCCGCAGTGACAAACAACATATTATCATTTTATTTGGAGGATTTGTTTGTCGGCCTTTGTGTGAGGACCTGGGCCTCCACGTTAAAATAAAGCTGTCAGCACACAGTGGTTTACTCCATGGTCAAACAAATACGCCATAAAACATCTGCATGTGCTCACACAGAAAATAGGCCTGCAAATTCTCACACTTGCATAGCTGTACCTGCACATGCGCACCCACACAAATACGCCCACACACAATCAGATGATTGAGTTCTCTTCCCTTAATAAACCACTGATTCAGCATAAGTATAACCATTGATTGGTGACTTAATTCCCAATTCAAATTATCATCCTGGGTCCCTATCCAAGGTTGACATGAGCCTTGAGCTTTGGTGCGACTAAATTATACTCCACTCCCTGTTAGCCACCCCCACCCGACTCTCTCTCTCTCTCTCTCTCTCTCTCTCTCTCTCACACACACACACACACACACACACACACACACACACACACACACACAGGCTCCCAGTTCCCCCATCTTTCTTCCCTGTATACCTCTCTCTCAGTGCAGCCCAGGTGCTGATACAAGCAGAAATCCTCCACGCCCCATCGCTCCCAGAACACATACGCACTTACACACACACACACATACAAAGTAAGCACACACAAATACACTCACACACACACACACACACACACACACACACACACACCTCCATTCACTACACCTCTCCAGAAAAGCCGAGGGGAGGCAGCATTCGTCTCCTCTCTATTTGCTGTGTTAGCATGGGCGCAATATGAAACACGGGCACACTGTAGTTTTTCTGTAGAGGGACGGTGCTGCTGCTGCTGCATGCTGGCTGGAGTGTGTATGTGGTGGTGGCAGGGAGGAAATAAGAGATTATCACAGTGATGCATTGGTGGCCGTAGTCTTAAGTCACCCAAGGTTGTGGCCCTTCTCTCTCAATGAGGATGTAGTGGCCAATAACGGCGCTTTGTCAGTCCAAAGACAGAGAGGGTTGAAGGAGACAGAGGAGAAAAGACAAGTAGAGTAAGAGTGAGAAGTAGTAAACAAGAGAAAGGAGGCAAAAGAGGAAGAGGAGGAGTGGATTGAGTCTGCTATTGTCTCTGCTTCATCAATATCCTCTTATATAAATGTCAGCTGTACCATTTCCCTCATCACTGTTTCACCACCCCACTGGCTTTATCCTCTGGTACAAGGGGAGGGACATCACTCTCTCTCATCTCTCTTTATCGTTTTTCTCCCACCCGACTCCCTAAATCGCTTTACTTTCTCCCTGTTTTTCCCTTCGTTTCTCTCCGCCGTGCTTCTTTCCCTCCTTTCCCTTTCTCCCTCTCCATGCGCTTTCTCTCTTTCTCATTCTTTATCTCTCCTTCCCTCCGTCCCTCCCTCCCTCCCCCCTGTCTCTTTGCCTCTCATGGCGATGCGTCACTAGCCTGCCCCCATGAAACAAGTCAATTTTCTGCCAGCTCGGCGGATGAATAAATCTCCCTGGCTCTGCTCAGAGCGATGGGGATATTTATCTAAGTGGAGTGTGTCCTCTTCGGCTCAACGCCACCGACTTCTCGTCTAAGGCCCCCCCCCTTTTTTTTTTTACAGAGGTAGAATGAGATGGAAAAAGCAATTGCTAAGGAGGGATGTGAAAGGTAAAAGAGGTAAATGAAAGCACAAGAGAAAGGGAGAAAGAGGTAGAAGTGGGTGATTAGAGGGCAGAAACAAAGAGATCACAGCGAGAGGAGGGGGGGAGAGAATTAGGGGGTGAGAAATATGAAAAAGATAGATAGAGGGGGGAAATAAAGGAGCTGCCTCGAACAAAGCCTATAAAGCAGCAGTGCGGCGGAGAAGTGAGGCAGGGGCATTAGTCGAGCCTGCTCGGGTTTAAACGGCAGGAACAGGCACAGATCTGGATGAATGGCAGCCCTCTTCCTTCAGGCCACTCTCATCTGTTGGGGAGAGAGAGAGAGAGAGAGAGAGAGAGAGAGACAGAAGCAGGTTATTGGGCTCACCAGTGAAAAACACTGCACAGTGAGACGGAGAGGAAGACACGACAACAGACGGACATGAAAGAAAGGATGAGTGTGAGGTTCAAAGCTATGACTGACAGATGAGGGAGATTTTTCCTCCATAATAACAGTGAAAAAAAGAGTGAGGGTGCATGGCAGGCAGCAGCAGTAGAAAGCTGCATGTGTTGCACTGATTAGCAGGATAATCAGCGCGAGGTGAACCCGTCTGGGCTCAACCCATATCTCTTAAATTTTTAATGTAGTGTTGTATTTTGCAGTGTAACAAGTCTGAGGATTTAAAAAGCTTTGGGCAGCAGCAGGCGTATTTGCAGGAAGGAGGGGGGTCTTTCTAGCTACTTGCCACAGCATTAAAGCAAAGTAAATAGCTGTTGTGTCTCATTACCATTCATTTTTAAAGGGGACTGTTAGTATAATGAATGCCTGTGCTATCTACTCAGGGTCCTCCTCCTCCTTCAATATTAAGAAGAGTAATACTATCTTTCATGCTAGATAAAGTGCAAGCAAATATTTCTCTTGCAATTAAAATGGTCAATTTTGCTTATGCACAACGGGCACCATGCAACACCAAGTTTTGGACTTAATTACCTACGATAACAGTGTGATATATTGGGTATATGGTTCTTTGCTGGGAGAGCATGATACAAAACAAGACGCTTTTAATAAACTCATAAAGACAAGCCCAGGCCCTGTGGAGCATATAATGTGTGTGTGTGGGGGAGTGTGCAGTCTTTAATTTGTTTGCACACAGAAAGACTCAAGATGAGCACGTGCATCTACACAGTCACACACAAAAAGTCACCAAGAGGGATTTTTGAATGTGAAACAAGCTCCCAATTCTGAATGTTCATTTTCTTTTCTTTTTTTCATGTTTTAGTGTCACTCAACCGTTTTGAATCCTTGTGTAACCACCCAACGCTGACATGGTTTTCAATTATATCAGGGTTAAAGGTTGAGAACCTGCCTCGCCCTTCTTGCCGCAGGTTTTCTGTTGTTTATGTTCTTACCAATGATTGTCGCCATCAGTGCTTTTATGGAGGATGCCATCAAGTCCTTTTTAAATTGCTTGTAAAATTAGTGCTGATTCTGTTGAATCCGTCATGGCAAATGCTGGATAATCTGCCGTTTCTCACAGATCAATTCTTTTTCTCACATTAGAAAGAATACCAGCACATTTGTCCATTAATTGTTTAAAGGGCCGGTTCACCAGAATTACAAAAAGACAAATACAATGTCATTTATTTCTAGGGGAATTACACCATGCGCATATATTTATTTGTTGAGGTTTTTTCTCTTAATTTTCTGCCTCTGCACCAATAAAATGAAGGTGTATGGAATTGTGCTTAAAGCTCTGAAAGACTACATTAAAAAAATTCTCTCTTGAAGCTATTTCTCAGTTGTTCTGAATCTGTTTTCATTGGATCTATTTTCAACCAGAGAAATAGTCCTATGAAAACTGTTGGCGGCTTGTTTAGTTGATTATCCAGAGACACTGTTTCTTGAGATGAATGTTGTTGTTGAATTTTTTTAAATGTGATTTTTCAAAGCTGTGAGCATCACAATTTCCATTGTGTTCCATTCACCTCCATTTTAGTGAGTGGCGTCACAATATCTCGAAACCTTGACAAATAAAACCAAAACTAGCTGCTTGGCCTGATGTCACCAGCTGTAAGTGAGAAAATATGTTTTTTGTAATTTAATTTTTACACATCAAAGAGAAATTATTTATTATCATACAGGCAAACCCAGGCAGCACATATGTTTCCTCATGGTACATGTTTAAGAAGGCACTATAGGTTGCCATGTGTAATATTTATGTTGTCACTGCATTAACATGATGAATGCAGACACTTTTTATTAGAGACAAATGAAAGCTATTGTGACACAATTATGGCAAAAACAATAACAGCGCTGTGTGAGTCACTCCATGATTGATAATACATCAGGGGGGATTCAGTGGTGTTGGGTTTAACCAGGCTTTCCCTGAGGGGTTTTTCATTGGCATTAGTCAGGCAAATCCCTTTGTCAGCCTCTCCCCTTGCCATTTTTATTCATAAGCATTTGGCCCTAAGAAAGACATCAAACCAAGAATACAACGAGAGGTCAACATCGTCTTTGCGCAATGTTAACCTCTGCATTGATGAAGCTAATTCACATTTCCTCAGTCCAGCCTACGGGGGTTCAGGAGAGGAGGGGGAGCAGAGGGAGGCAGCAGGGTGTGTGTGTGTGTGTGTGTGTGTGTGTGTGTATGCATGCATGTGTGTGTGTCTGCTTGTGCCTCTCTGTGTGTCAGCGGCCACTTTGCAGTGAGTCATCCTGTTGACCCGGGCCCCTCCACATGGGGTTTGCATTGATAGCGTTTGCTGAAAGGAGGGGAAAGTGAATGTTGTCCGAGCTCATTGAAATGACAATGGGGGCATATGGTTGTGTGTGTGCTGGTGTATGGTCATGGCAGCCACCATATTCCTCTGCGCAGGGTTGCCAGGTGCTTCATGAACGGACCCACTGAGAGTCGACAAATCATACACATTTGCAACAGACTGGCTTGTGGCTCTTCAGCCCACTGGGGGGTTCTCTGTAGCTGTCGGTCTCTTCTGCTTTCTTTCTTTCCGTCTGTGCTTTCTCCTCTCTACCTCTGATCAGAATTATATAACAAACCATAACAATTAAAAAAAAAGAAAACACACTTGAGATGACTGTCAAGCAGAGCCACCATTCATTATCTGTTTATCCTGCTAATCAGAGCCCCCTACTTTGAACACTGTAAAAACCCCACAGAGAACAAGAGAATAAAGATAACCTGATGTAGTAGCATCCCCTCCCACACAAAGCCACTTCTTCTGTCATGAATAGTCAGCTCCACCCTAATGACTATTCAATACAGTCTGCAGGCTGCAGATGAACGGCCAATCCACAGCAGCATCTGCTGCGGGCCTAACTCGCCAGACGCCAGCCTTGTAAGAGGGCCATTGCAGGCTAATTGAAAGACAGAGGCCATCTCTCAAAGACAATGTTTGTGTGTGTGTGTGTGTGTGTGTGTGTGTGTGTGTGTGTGTGTTGACAGAGAGTGAGAGAGAGAGAAAGGAAAAGACAGGAAAACACTTGACAAAGGATGGAGAGAATGAAGAAGAGGGGCTGAGGAGGAGAAAGGGAGACATTCCTCTCCTCACAGAAAGAACAGCTGACCTGTCAGCGTTTGTTCCCAGGCGGCCATATTGGAAAAACCCCTGTGGGCATTGAATTAACACAACCCAAACCCACTTCATGTAATTAGAGTGGCCTCGTGGTCTTATCTTATTTTAAATACATGTTTGAGTCTTAGAAGCTGTGATTTGGTTCAGAAATGCAGACGCCAGACGTAGCTCCTTTTTCAAATAATGAAAGCTTGAGCTGATATCTTGGATGGATCACAGGCCAGAAAATGTTGAGCGGGTAATTGCGGCCTGCAATAAACAGTAAGTGATAAATAATAAAATCCAGCTTGATCTATAATTTTACATACAAGTAATCAACAGAAATGCAGCTGGTATTTACACGTCTGAAGGTGACAAATTGGATTTTCTGTTGTTTTTCACCTCAAGGTCTCTTTATCCTCCTTTGCAAGTCTTTGCATCAAATCAAAAAAAAAAAAAAAAAAAAAAAAACAGCCTCTACAAACGAAAACGGAGGGATTGCTGTCATAATTCTCCCCAGTTCTCCTCGGGCAGTTTTTATTACCAAAGGCAGTGAATAATCTTCTCCACCCTGGCCATCCCAAATAACACAATCCTTCAGCATCACTGCTTACTGTGCTTTATGGTGAAGCGTAGATGAGAAAGGAAGAACATTCAGATGAAGCACTATCTACTGCTGCTCTGTGGCATTCATAGTGCAGTGGAGGGATTCATCAGCAGCCTGTGAACGCAGAGAAGCAAAAGGGGGAAAGTGTTCACTGTGGCTGCTGTATAATTGTTAAACTGGTGGCTTTTTAAATGAAGAGAACAGATTGAGGGAGGATGAATTAAAAAGGAGGTGAAAGCGGTTGAAGTTGGCGTGGCGTGGACTCATATCGGATGGCCACATATGTGCCGTTTCAAAGTGCGCTTTCTGTAAATTAGGAATGCTTATGTTCAAGCTGCGCCAACAAGTGTACAGGCCCCAAACCACACCAGTATGATCAGGGGCGTGCAGCCAGTCTGTTACTGGCTGGCAGGGCAGGCGAGTGCAAGAGGAGCAACTGCTCCACCAGGTAAGACACAGAAAACAGATCTGATGGGGTGCAGGTTCAGTTTTTATTGTCATCATGAGGGGGAGAAGAATGTTGCCACGCTCTTGGCATTAAAACACTGGTGTCAAACTATTTATTGAGTGAATGGTTCTGTATGGAGTCCACAGCAGTGAGTGTGTTTTGTATTACTTCAGCCACAGACCCATGAAAAGGTTTCTTTAAGGAGAGAGTAGCTCTGCATTATACACTCCCCATGGGGTAACTTCAGCACTTCTTGTGTTTCTTTGGAGACTGTGCACCTGTTTTTGCTTTTCCTTGCATGAGGATAATGTCATGACTTTATTGACTGCTGTGTTTGACTCAGTTTTTATGTTTCTTTTTATTTATTTTGCAGTTTGTGTGAGTTTGAAAGCAGTCGACCTTTTTGTTTTTTTTACCAATCAAACCTTATGAAAGACAACAATTTTCTTTTTAGTTTGTTGACAGGTAGAGTGCAGCTGATCTTTAGTTTTTTTAAGGGTTAGTTCACCAAAAATTAACATATATAGGTATATTTGTCAGTGGTTAAAGGTTATTAAGTACAGGATAATTTTGAAGTACTTCGGTTTTTCTGTTTCTTCCTGCTTTACCATTTAGAGGGAAATATTTTCTCCTCTGTATATTATCACAATATTATCTCTGTCTATCTATTATAATAATGAAGACTGGACAAAGATTGAACAAATTAGTTAAAATTAGTTCCGCCACAACTGGCCACAACATTAAAATGCTGCATCATGTTAATGCAGTAATGAATACTTTTACTTTTAATATTTCAAGTATAATTTGATGATAACATTTGTACTATTTCAGCTGAGTAAAATTTGGAATGCGAGACAGATAGTTTTGGGTTTGTCCTCGGAGGTCATCTGACAGATTTCTGCCTCTTACTCAATACAATGGAAATTAAGAAAATGTTGTCTGTGGTGCCAGAAAAATGAAAATTTGCAGTTAAAATAATAAATAGAAGTAAAACACATGTTTGTCCAAGTCCCAGATCCTGATCTCACGCTGAACAGTTATTATTGTGTCTAATTTTTGGGTAGAAACTGGTTCCAGAATAATAGAGACGTATTCGCTAAAGTCCTATTCAAACCGTTCATCTATGTTTCAGCTGATTTAACCCTACAGTTATTGTTTGCCTCTGTTAAAGCAATCCTGTGAAACTTTTGCTAAACTGTGGCCACAAGTACCAATTATGAGATGGAGGTGATGATGTTAATAAATGCTAAAATGTTGTGTAACAGTCACGGAAGGAGAGAAAAGTCGGCTAAGTGACCCTATGATGTTACAGCTAACATTAGCCGCGATAAGCTACTGCGTCATACCAGACCAAGTTTGGCTGCAGCTGCAAAACCCTGAGTGTGTGTCTAAAGGTGAGTTTTATTGCTTATGACTTTGACTTTTCATTTGTCAGAAGAAGAACAAGTTATTTCTTCTTTAAAAGTGACATAGTCTCTCTTTAAAGTATTTTTTGTCGCGTTTCATTCCTGCTGGCCGCCATTATTTTGTCATAATTTTACTGTACATCTTGCTTGTATTCCAAACTATGTAATTATGGTCTTGACTGAATAAAGGTCTGAACCTGCAGACTTGCTGGTGAATGTTCTGGCACAAACAATGACTGCATAGCTGCATGGCCCTGAATTTTTTTTTTTTTTTGGATTTGGTTGAACTAACCCTTTAACCAGACAGCAAAGCCCTCCAAACCCTGGAGAAAACGGTTTGCTGAGGTGCACAGTGCGGTCCACGTGTATCACAGTGATAATGGTGCTGCTTATGATCTGCTGTTCCAGCAGCACTGGCACTGGGAGGCAGGGAAAGCCGGGCCGTCAGGGATTTGTCAGAGGCCTGTTATTACATCTCTAGTCACATAAAATATGGCTGCCTCTCCAGAGATCCAACAGCTAGATAAATCCACTCTCCTCCAACCAGACTGGCCCCCGCGATGAAACCAGCCAATGGTGTACCTCAGCCGGTGACCTCTGGTAATGACGTGTGATTTATACAGTATATGTTTTAAACTGAGAGACACATCTGACACATCTCACCCCCTCTCTCTCTCTCTGTATCTATATCTGGTGTCATGTGAGATAACAGGCAGGCCTTTGGGAGAGGGGAGACATGACACCCATCTTTGGGGTCTCACAAAATGGCTACAATGTGGATAGTTTCCCCTGCAGCTGTCTAATCGCAGTCTAAGCCTGCAGTGAGCGCTGTGTCTCCTCCTGCATGAGGTCACTAACACATATTGCAGGATGGCACTTTAAGCTAAGATACCGCAGTGTGGAAGGCCTAAATCAACACCTGGTTGTCAAGAGAAAAGGGGCTCTTGTGTTCTTTAAATGCATTTAAGTGGCAGATTACGGGCGTGTTGTAAAAATGTAAACGAACACTGGTGGATGATGATTAACCAGAGCTTCTCAGGGTTCATTAATCAAAACTACAAACAAACAAAAAAAAAATGCAAACAAACACCAGAAGGCATTAGTATGAGAGTGAATACTGTATCAGAGAGTCATTTTCCAGACAGGCAGTGATGTGGTCTGTACTGTCCCCTGCCAGGGAACGTCCCCTGCACAGTCTAGTAGCTTAAGAGATTAAGTTCTGTGGCTAAAGGAGAGCTGAGAGGCAGGCCGTGTCGTTGACCTTGGCAAGCGAGACACAGAGATGATGACACCACCACAAATATCTGTCTTTAATAAACAAGCACTGAACCTCAGCACCGCTGGCTGGAAACAAACACATTGACGTAAAGGTGAAAACATGTTGTTTTAGATAAGATGGACCAACCTTTGTGCCTTTTAACGCAATTTATTGTTTGGTTTTTTAGAATATTTGCCAAATTCTAAAGCAATACTGTATATAATGTTAATGCTCTGTCATCTGTATATTTTTTTACTGTGTTATAAATGTGTTTGAATGATGAAACATATTATCTGTTTATTAGATTCATTTAGGTAGGCTACAATACAAGTGTTTAAATACTACAATAAGGGCTGTTTTTTTTTATTATTTCAGTGTTTTTGCACTGATGGAATGTAATTTTAAGAGCATCTATAAGCTTTCTACAATTATATTGTTAATTTGTTGGATTCTGGTGTTTCTTCCTTTCTCTTTCTGGCCTCCTCCAGTGAGTTTTTAATCCTGTTGTCTTCTTTTGAAAATGGCTTTATAAAAATAATTGGGGAGCTGAGAGAAACTCCTGGCCTAATGTGAGAGAAACGTGCTCCAGAGTTGGTCATATTTCAACACAACACCCACAGAGCAGTTACCTCTGAAATTAGATCTGACCCCCACCAGCAGCAAATATAAACTGCCTGCTTTTTTTTTTTACTCCTCATAACCTAATAAAGTTCAGCCGGACACATAACTTCAGAAGCCCTTTGCAAACTGACAGTCAGAGATCTTTCTTCGCGTTTTTCACATTGAAACTCAAATAAATACATGAAGGTTTGGGTGAAATCCAGGTGTCACTCTGTCCGTTTGCTCTTTTAATAGAAATGTGATGCGAGGAAAGCTGATAGCAGGCTGTGGTATTAATCAAATGTCTTTTTTTTCCGTTGTTTTCAGTCCTGTCTCATAAAAGACACTGAAGTCTGTACATGATGTTAAGGCTGAATGGCTTAAGCAGCGTGACATCACTGGACGGATTACATACAGTCAATAAAATAAAAGAATGGAATAATGTAGGAAACATTTAAATACCTAAGCAGGCTAATTGGAAATAGTGGTGACCATGCATTTATTTACCCCCCCCCCCCCCCCAACACACACACACACACACACACACACACACACACACACACACACACACACTCACTCTCTCATCATCATCATCATCATCATCGTAATCATCATCATCATCACTGTCGGGTCCATCAGTGATGTGAAGCCAATCTTATTAACTTAAAACATTGTGAACATTCATTCATTCATTCATTACGGTAAATAAATATAGTGAAAAAAATCGCATTATTATATCAGCATCTACGACAACAACAACAATAACAACAACAACAAAATACCAATATAATAATAATAATAATAATAATAATAATAATAATAATAATAATAATAATAAATTGCCTTTTCCACTGTATAATTATTGGCAACTCTATTAATATAACGACAAAATTACAACTGAATTGTCAAGAAATGAAAAACTGCAATTTTCCTTTCTTTTCATCGGCATTTACTTTCTTTTTCCTCAGATAAAATGATTTTAATAGTATTAAAAAAAATCCTCAGCGTAAATTCGGTTCTTTGATGCAAATCGCCCGTCGCCAATTTTTTTTCCCGACCACCAGCAAGATAAACTCATCATGTCTAACCTGGAGGACGCGGGGAAATTTGAGAGGAGATGAAATATTTCTCGGATGATATAAAAGGAGCCCTTTCGCCTGAGTTATGGCCCGGTTTTGGCGTTGCTGAGAGGGATGCATGCTGCTCCTTCTCCTCCGCCCCAGAGGAGGTATCATCAGAGCTGATATATGGCCCAGCTCTACATTACCTTTACAAAAACAAAGGATCATCCACGCTTTGGGTCGAGGAAAATATCCTTCTGACATCTAACACAACACCTGAGCCGACTTGTCTTTTTGGCAACATCCGGATAATCCAAATACTTTTCAAATAAAAGGCTAGCAACTCCAGCTGAACTAAAACCAAAGTTTTACGCATAAAAACGCTTAAACGGGCTGCGGATTGTAATCTCTCTCCTCCTCATCTCCTTCTTTCTCAATCTCTCTCTCTCTCTCTCTTTCTCTGCTTCCCCTCATTTACCCCACATACCTATTCTGGTATCTCACCACACGACTAAATTAGACCAAAGATGATAAGAGCACAAAGCATTATAATTCCTCCGGGCTCCTCCTCCTTCCAGCCATGCGTCCTAATTAATGGGACACCCCCAGTCGCAAAAAGCCCCGCACTGGACTGCAACATAGTCAAAGAGTGAAAGGGAAGAGGGCGAAAGTGCCACTGGAGATAATTGATTACCTACCAATCAATGATAACTTGTTAGTAATCGTCAACTCTTTGGACCTCGCCATTTTCAGAGAGGCATCTCACTCCTGCGGACTTGCTGCTCCCGAGGATCGACACTTTGAAGACATCCCATTTTGGAATAAGATTTTCTTTTCTTCGTCCTCTCCTCCGTGTCTTTGTTTTTTGTTTCCACCTCCTCACTGTTATGTGAGTTTTTTTTTTCCCCCTCAATAGCCTCCCTCGTTTTTAACCTGAGTATTTCAACGAAGTCCTGCGTAAAACTCTGCACACAGCCGATGATGACATCCAAAGAAGTGGCCAAATGTGATGCAGTGGAAAACAGGAGGCGAAGTCCGCTGGACCACTTGCCGCCTCCTGCAAACTCCAACAAGCCGCTGACCCCCTTCAGCATCGAGGACATCCTCAACAAACCGTCTGTGAAACGAAGTTACACAATTTGCGGCACGGCTCATCTAATTTCGTCCTCTGAGAAGCACCGTCCGTCCAGCATCCCTCTGTCCAGCCGGGCTCTCCTCACCCAAACCTCCCCGCTCTGCGCGCTAGAGGAGCTGGCCAGCAAGACCTTCAAAGGGCTGGAAGTCAGCGTTTTACAGGCTGCGGAAGGTACATCCACACCCCAAGAAATACAACTGAAATACACCTTTTCACAATTTCATATTGGGTATTTTCTCTTTCTCTCTCTCTTTTTATTCATTGGCCTGCACCTGCCAGAAAATCACCGTTTGGTTCCACACTACATTTTGCACCTTCTCATGCAATCCATTCATTAAACGTGCTTGTTTAACAGTCAGAGCAAAACATTTCTTTTCTGTTTGCGAATGCATATTTTTCCTCTAAAAATGCCCCATCGAACAAAGGCGTGTTAATGTTCTGGGCTGCTCCCAAACGAAATAAATCCCCACCGCTTTTCTTTAATATTAGGGTCTCGTGTGTGTGGTGCTCAATATTTCCCAGTGGTGTCTGTGTAATATTCTTGTAATTGCCCGTTCCCACGCGAGCTGGAGGCTTTACTGTTTCATATATAGTGTCACTTTCATTGTTATTTTTGCGTTAGGATCACTTTTACGCGCACGCTGCAGCGGTGCGGAGGAAGCCCCGCACCTGCAGGATTCAATGATTTTCACTCAGCCTCTGTCTCTCCCTCACAGGCCGGGACGGGATGACTCTGTTCGGCCAGAGGAGCACCCCGAAGAAGCGTCGGAAGTCTCGAACGGCGTTCACCAATCACCAAATCTACGAGCTGGAGAAGCGCTTCCTGTACCAGAAGTACCTGTCCCCGGCCGACCGGGACCAGATCGCTCAGCAGCTGGGCCTGACAAACGCGCAGGTCATCACGTGGTTTCAAAACCGGAGGGCCAAGCTAAAACGGGACCTGGAGGAGATGAAGGCCGACGTGGAGTCGGCAAAGGCCATCGGTCAGGTCCCCTTGGACAAGCTCGCCAAGCTTGCGGACCTGGAGAAATGCGCCAACGGCACGCTGGGCCACCCGCGAGGCGAGTCCCCCGCGCGGGGCGGCCAGCAGGAGCACGAGCTCGCTCAGAAACTGCGGACGTCGCCGCTGTCTCCGTTCTCAGACCACACAACTAGTAAAGAGTGCTCAGAGGACGAGGACGTGGAGATTGATGTGGATGACTGATGGCGCAGCATGGGGCTGGAAGGTCGACAAACACAAAAAGACGTTGAAAAAAATCCCACCGAGGACTTGTAACTTACTGCTTATATTGTATACCATATCTCAGAACATGTACCAAAATGTATGACTTTTATATCGGCACAGATAGACCTATTCATAGTGAAGCATGAACACAGAACAAGAAATATGCAGTGGTATTTTACAATGTATTCATTAGCAAACTGTTACTTCTTGCAATCAAAGCAATATGGTCTAAAAGGACATGAGTAACTTATTATTTTTTTTTACACCATAGGCCAACACACACACCGACACACTGAGACACACACACACCGACACACACACACCGACACACACACACACACACACACACCTGTTCCATCGCTTTTCCTGGAAGGCCTGTACCCTCACACGCCACTATGAAAGTGCTCCAGTTTTTCATATTGTTTGCATGTAGATGCATGATTTGATTTGTGATCATTATCTATTTATTTTTACCTTATTATTTTTTTTTTAATTTAATTGTTTTTTGTGTTTTCTGTGAGCCAAATCGCCATTGAGTCACTTTGTCACTGCCGTCTCTCCTCCTCCTCCTGCTCCTCCTCCTCCTCCTCCTCATATGACTGTGACCCTTGACTTCAGCTCATATTCTGCGTCCCTATGCTGCAGTGCATGATGATGATGATGATGATGATGATGATGGTGATGATGATGATGATGATCGGAAAGGCAAACTCGGACATTCACAGTTATGCGTTTCATGGGAATGCTCAAAACGATGGCGACAAACAAAAATGAATATTGCGGTGATTTTGACGAGCTATATGCTACTTTTTAGATTTATTGTTTGGATACAATAGATTTACAGTTATAAATTTGTTATGTTTTGTACACCTGTAAGTGCCTTTCTAAAATCAGGACATTATTTGAAAACCAATGCACAGACTGTAATGTATATAGGCTACATGGGAATAAAATGGCTTTTCTGAATATATCTTTTATGTTGTAATTCTTGAATTAATATCGAGGTTTTGACTATGGATATAATAGCCTGAGCTTTTCTTTTTTTCCTTTTTTTTCTACTCGAGACTTTAATCATTAGAAACACGCTCTGGTTGCCAGATCTGGGCGTGTATAAGCCTATGAAAAGCGGCCTATTTAGAGTTATTATACTGAACTATTTTGTCCCTTTGTGTCCTTTTCTATTAGGATGCTCTAAACATTTTGTGGCCCGGAATCTCACATCTCCTTTCACATCCTAAATGCGTATCGTGGCTTCTTGACCCTTAGACGTGTTTCTCCATTCGTGGCAAAAATTTATGTGAGAAACACAAATCTGGTGCCGGGGGGAAAAAGACGAGGATGCCACAAAAACACAAAGTTTTGGGCCAGTTTCTCCGGGCCTTTATAGACCTTTTTTGTTCTGCGGGACTGGGCCGTAATTTTGAGCGTAAAGCATGAAAAGTGGGGACAAATGAGCAGCGTTCCCTGATGGGACGAGCCACAAAGGAGCAGGGCCGGTCCCCCGCAGGCAGCAATACTGAGACAAGTGTGTCCCACCGCACAAAAAGGACGCAAACGTTTGGAGGCCATATGGTTTTTGAAATTTCCTCACAATTTCAGACAATTTGATGGATTGAGTTAACCCTCCTTTTAAACAGTTTAACTGGGCGCGAACAAAGGCCATAATGCCTACATAGACTCTCCCTTCATGAGGGCATCTGCGGCTGTTAATGTCTAGCCCTTTTCTTTGCCTGGCGTTTTGAACAAGTCAATGAATTACAATGAAACTGCCCCTTTTTTGTGAGCCGCTTGTGTTTCTCCGCTTTTTAGCTCTGGAAGAATATGTTTGACTTCTGTCCAAGAAGGTTTTCTAAACAAGAAATGGATTTTGTTGGAAGTGTTTTTAATGTTAAGTAGGGAGCCATAAAGAGTTTCGACTGTGACATTTATGCCAAAGTCTGGTTAGGGAGTCCTTTGTTTGTTTTCTTCTCATCTCTCTTTTTTTTTTTTTTTCCCACTTCTTCTTCTGCCTCTTTATTTCTTTTGTCTTTAAGGAGTTTAATGAAGCTGAAAACATGGCGATGTGAGAAAGAGAGGAACTCTAAAGGCTACCTCCCGTTTAACTCTCTTTGTTCAAAGAAATGATAAGTAGGCCTGTCGTCGTGTGACTTCTCGAACACTGATGCCTTATTTTATTTTCTACTTCTTCTTCTTTTTTTCTTTTTTTAGTCAAGACAACCTGAATAAGTTTACAGACCTGTAAGCTCTTAATATGGCTGAAGCTATTGTTGAGTCTCTGTAGGAAAATTTGTCCTAGTAAAAATGTAAAATTCACTTACACTTTACCTTAACCCCAATTTAGCATTCATAAGCAGTGTATTGCTCAGTATATATCAGTACATTATTATGAATAAATGGTTTATAACATATAATGCGTTTGAAGGCAGATATAAGTGTTTCTTAATGTATTTTTCAACAACTCTAACCCCCTGTGGACACCTCTGAGTGGGTGCTGCTGGATGAACAGTCGTTATAATATAGAATATGTCTTCATAGGAGAGGTTATAATTGCTGACAAATACTGTACATCAATAAACGGATAAAGTGTCCTCATATCTACTTAAAACTGCGTTGTAGCGTGTTTATACAGTAATTTATTAGAGTGGTTATGTCTTGCCGGTAAATGCTAAATAAGGCGAGAGGGATAAAGTGTGAATTGAAGGTAAGCCTTGATTTTTCGGGTATCCCCAAATATGAATATGTCGATTAAAAACGTATTTCATAGAAGGAAAAAAAAAAAGATCCTTTGTTTTTGAGACGTATATCACAACACTGTGCGTGCGTGTGCGCGCGCGTGCATGTGTTTGTGTGTGAGCGTGTGCGTCCTTCTGTCTTCAGCCTCTTCTGAATCAAGCATATTTATGAAGGGAGAGAGTGTTAAGGCAGACTAAGTTTATGGATTTCACTTGCTTATTTTATGAGGGCTTGTCAGGCGGGCCCGGTGATAAGTAATACTACAGTCTGTGGGACCACTTCGTGGTAATTAATCTGGAGGTCTTAAGTGTATTTCAGTATTTCACTTCAAGATGGAAAAAAAAAAAAATCACTACTTCAATCGTCCGGAAAATTGAAGTTTGATGCATGAGTCCCTACTGAAACAATAGTACAGCCCTCTCTCTTTTCATCTGTTCCCCTCCCCTATTTTATCCTCTCTCCCTCCTCTCTCTCTCTCTCCCTCCTTCTCTCTCTCTCTCTCTCTCTCTCTCTCTCTCTCTCTCTCTCTCTCTGTCTCTTATTATTTGCACCTTGTGGAAAACAGTCTCAGGTGCCAAATGTAAAGTAATATTTGAGACACTGTTGGAGTGACAGCATTTAAGACAAGCCATAAAATATATTAATTGGGTTAGTGCTTCTAGTTTGTCTTCTCAAACATAGAAGATATATGGCCCATCAGTGTATTATTGTTATTATCATATTATCATTATTATTATAATTATTACTGAATAAGTATAAAAAGGAGATCAGTGAATTATATTTGCCTGGATTGCCTGAATTGTAGAGTTTTAATCATAGCCTTCCTGTGGAGCCAGTTAATACTTCAAACTTCAATTTTACGGGCGATTGAACTAAGCATGTTCCTGACAGAATTGATGTATGTATTAATTTCCTTTAAGTGTTGATTAATTAGGCTGTGCTGAAGGCTCAAATGGAACAGTTTGTTCGGAAATTTGCATATTAATCAAATTCTAGTTGATCATTCAAATAATCCAGGCTGTGTGATTTTGGGGGTATATCTTGGAAACATATCAGTAAACATGTGCATGTATTTATTTTCTCTAATACTGCTGCTGCTTCTGCAAACACTCAGGACGAGTCTCACTGACCATTTGGACTAAATTGTTTGTCCAGTTTTGTGGATCCTGAACAAGAGAGGGGAAAGGGAAGCAGATTGATTAGTCTATTTTGAACATTTTTGCACTTTTATTTAGATTTTAAAAAAAAAAAAAAAAAAAACAGCCAAAAAGATCCCAGACTGTCTTTAATCGGCATTGCTGCTACAGTCTTAGTGGCATCAGGCTTCAGATCACGGACAGATTGAGTTTGAGGGATGATAAATACTAGTTAGGCAGCACAATGATGAGAAAGAATGATTCTTAGAAATGTTAAAGCAGCTTCCAACTAGACACTGTGAGAAGTCAGAGAGGCTGCAGGTGCACAGTCTGCAGGTTTGAACCAGCAGATTTAAGGGTTATTAAATGAATCTTTAAATATTTTACATGATAAGCATCATCCTTTGCTGGTTAAGGTCCACAGTGAATATGGTCAAAACTGCACCAGCATTATGAAGTTAGTATTCGTCATCAGGGATGTAATGTGACGGAAAATCTTGCAGATATAATCCTACAAGCCATTAACAGCACATAAATATTATTTCAAATAAATATTCTGAGTAAATATGGGTGTAGAGTGTAGACAAGAAATAAAGAAGGCAAACGTGTTATAATTATGAGGTAACATTACCAGATATAAGTAATGGGGAATTATATGCACAGAGCAAACACACCAAAATAAACAGACAAATGGGTGAATAAAGTGAAATGAAGCTCAGGAGTCCTGATGGCAGTCATCTGGAAGCACATCTAAAGCTGATGGAGTCATCCTTTGAATCATGCGTCAGACCAAAACATACTGCCTATGACAAACTGTTAATGTTCAGACTGTGACGTGAAAGTCTGAAGAACATGAAAGAGAAAAAACAGGAAGGAGCTGGAAGAGGAAGGAATGAAGTGCAGATGTTGACAAGCTTCAAACTCCAGTCAGCTGCTTGGCCACCGAGGAGAGAGATAAGCAGAGACACCTGCTGGTGATCACAAGACACTGGACTCCACCACAGTGAGCAGTTAACCAGCCGTGTGTGTGTGTGTGTGTGTGTGTGTGTGTGTGTGTGTGTGTGTGTGTGTGTGTGTGTGTGCATTCATCACATTGTGGGGACATAAATCTGTTTACACAGTCACACTGTGGGGATTTGCCTTTCTTATGGGGAAATGCAGGTCCCTGTAATGTAAATCATTAGATTTTAGGATGGAGACCGAGGTTAAGGTTAAGGTTAAGGCTAAGGTAAGGGTTAGTGTAAGGCAGGTGGTGGTTATGGATATGGTTAGGTGAAGATAACAACATACATCCTGAATTGTTTTCATAAACAATCCTCAACACATTTTGGTTTTCCTTTCTCTCTCTGTCGCTCTCTTTCAAATTTGCCTTATTTGCTGTAGGTTAATTGGACAGATTGTACAAGATTTACAGTGTAATAACGTAAGGGAAATGCAACAAAAGAATAAAGGCAAAAAACGGTTTGCACATAATGTTACAAAAGAAAAACAACTATCGCCGAACAAGACAAAGACAATATCTTATTTTACTCACGTGAACAGCTCTGACAGATTAGTGCTCCCATGTCAGTTTTTTATCCAAGAAAATACTGAATTTTGTTCTGATAAAAATTCTTGGTAAGTGAGTTGGATGTGGGTAATAATTTGGTTCCTACATCTTAATGCAGGCTCCAGTAAAGATATGTCAGTCTGTTTCTTTTGCTGCGGTAGAAACAAGTACTAACTGAAGTAGAAATACCTCAGATTACTCCACAAGTACAAGCTCTTTATTTATATGTCATTTAAACCTTGAGTAAAAGTGAGAGAGCAGAGATATTATCATCAAAATGTAGTAAAAATAGAAAAAGTAATGCACAGAATGATTCAGAATGTTACAATATTGGATTGTTATTATTAATGCATCAGCTTGTAAGCAGAGCGTTGAGGCTGTAGCTGGGTGAGAATGAGCTCGTTTTAACTTTGGTACTTTGTATGCTGGGTAAGTTACCTCTGTAACAACATAGTTTAACAGATGATGATGTGCGTTTGTGTGTAAAATACTGAGCTTTAAAGTAGGCCTTTAGTGAGTACAGCTGTCAAATAAATGAAGTGGGGATAAAAGCAGTGTAATGGAAAAAAGTCCAATATTTCCCTCTGAAATGTAGTGAAGCAGTAAAGCACCAGTGCCTCAGAATTATACATAAGAACATATTGTGTATTCATTTTTTTATTATTCAAAACACCAACATTATGACTGTCTTCGGCTTGGTTGGAAATATGCTTGTCTGCTGAAGAGAGAACACAATAAACCTCTCAGTGTAAGAAGATTGCGTCTTAATTGCTGCAGGGTTTGTTCATCTCTTTGAGGAAGCTTCATGTTTTCAGACTGATCAGCACTCAGCAGAGGGAGCAGCAGTGTTTCCCCTGATACGATGAAAGCAGGTAGAAACCTGCACGAGTGCACTCACAGCTCTGAACACCTGACCTGCGCAGAGCTCAGTCAGGGCACGTGCGCAGTCTCGCGCAGCATCAGCGCTCCTCGGCACTCCTCCGCCACTGTCGTGACGTCATCAATGTTGGCGGTATTTTGAAAACGAAGCGACTGTTGTGGTGGTCCGCGTCGTGGAGAAAACACAGTGAAATATACAAATTATGGTAAGACTACACGACCTCTGACTAACTCTCGGAGTGCAGATAACTGCACAATAATGAAGAGTGTGATGTTTACCAAGAATATCGACCCTGCTCACGAAAACTAGCTAGCTAGCTAAAGTTAAACTTTTCATTTCTCCGTCACGAGCCGCTTAGCTGACAGGTAGTAAGAGCTAGCGTTAACTCATGCACTGCGCCAACTTTGTCTGCGCTGTGCTTAGTTTTCAAAGACATACCCAAATCAAACTCGACCGCTTTTGACCTTTTATGTGTCCGTGTTCAGGCTGAGGTGAAGCTCGGTGGTCAGGAGGCAGCGGAGCTGTCAGAGGCCGCTCGGAGCGAGCTGTTCGACCTGTGTGAGGACCAGTTTGCTCAGCTGGAAAAGGTAAAGCCGTGTTTGGACCTGACCGTCCTTTCCAACCAGTCACTGGATGCGCACAGATGGTACAAACTGCAGACTGTGTCTCTCTCACTGTGTGTGTTGCAGCTCCAGAATGAGATTATACTGTGTGAACCAGATTTCTGTGAGAATCCGCAAGAGCAGGTGAGATGATCCCAGTGTTACTGATATACATGGAAAACTCAGAAGTGTAATGTGTCAGAAAGTTTAAATGTCCTTATTTGCTCTTTCTGAGGTATCATGGTCACATGAGATGAGAGACGACAAAAATAGTTATATAAGTTACAAACCACAAACATTATCTTCAGTTATTAAGTTATTTTATATATATATCTCAACATGTAAACAAGCACAATAAACAACACAGTAACACATCTGAAAACAACAAAAGTATTGGTACTGAACACAAAAAAACAGAACACAATAAAAGTTAATGTGAAAAAGAAAAAACAAACTAACAAGAGCACAAAAAACAAGAGCAATGAAGGGACAACATGAAGGGCTGTACAGGAAGCATAGAGACAGTTTATGATTAAGGATGTTTCAGTTATTATCTTAAGCATAATGTAGATCAAAGGTATTTACAGAGGCAAGCAAGACTACATATTTATCTGACTAATGAATGATGACAATGAAATTCAGGACAGAACACAAAAAGTTCATCAGATTTGCTATTCAAACACCACCACCCTTAAACCCTCTGTGCATTAAGGGAAAACACCATAAAGCAAAATGGGAGAGAGCTGTCAAAGAGGCGTCCCCCCAGTGGTGCTGCAAATGTCAATAATAAGCCATAAATGTGTTTCAGCTGTTAACAGCAAAGGATTTCAGTGTTAGTTCAGAAACACCACATACTACCACACAGCCTCACTCTGACTCGTCTCCACTGGCCAGAGTTTAGCTGAACTTGTCCTCAAGCCGACCTAATTTTTACTCCTAAAAATGTTCTCAGGCACATTGTTTTTCATTTATAAAACGTGATATTTGTGCATGTACATAACTTCATTCAATAAGCTATCAGAAACTTAAATATCCTTCACAAGCGTGTTGTGTTTGTCTGTTCTGTCCGTTTTGAATATTTGTCTCCAATAGTCAGTAAACAGGCTGATGGCAACAGAAGCTGAACTGAAGCAGTGGCTGACAGTGGAGCCAAAATGTAAGTCCTTCATTCACACTGTGATAGAAGCTGTAACCGTAATGTAATACAAGTGCTTACGACTGAAGTATGAATATCACAAATCAGCACCATAGCTTTATGCCACAGTCACAGTTTAATGCCAGAAGAAACGATTTAGTCTGTTGTGACAAACATTACTGTTTAATCAAGATTTAATTTTGTGACTGTTTCAAATTGTGATCTCAGCGTTTCAAATAAAATTGTATTTGTTATATCGGCTATATCTCATGTTTTTTGGTGAAAAGTTGCATTTGTAAAATGCATACAGTATATTTGTTTATTTATTTTGTCCCATCCAGTACTGGCAGCAAACTCAGAAGTTTTGCTTCAAGCTGGAAAAGAGGAGGTATGTGTGTGTGAAATACGGCATGGAATAATGTGTCTCATTGAAGCTCCTTATTTTACTGCACTGCTCCAGTTATGGAATCCATTTTTCCACATTGTTGTCCACAGATGTTGAAGCTGTGCTCTGAACTGGAGATGATTGTTTCCTGCTATGAAGCAAAGAGAGACAAACTGAGAGAAACCAAAGAACTGTACGTAACCTTTTAGGTGAAGTGCATTTGTTTCCTCTGTATTGTTCTGAAGTTGATGTTTTTCAGTGAGCAGAAGTGGCTGGAGGAGAAGACACAGGCGCTGATGGCTGCCAGTGATCATGTTGAACGGCTTAAAATGGAAAAGGAGAAATTATCAGAGCACAGGTGAGTTTGAAGGCAAAGTGGCACTAAACAGAGCAGTTCAGGTGTTGAGGTGTATCACAGAACAAGGGAAAAAATGAAGTTCTGCAAACATTCACAAAATGTGAATATACTCTAACTTTTAAAGCATGAAAAAATGTGTGTATGAACCAAGATTGTGTGTGTGTGTGTGTGTGTGTGTGTGTGTGTGTGTGTGTGTGTGTGTGTAGACTGTGTGTATTACTAATGTTGTGGGGACATAAATGGCACGTTGTGGGGACTCGCCTTCCTTATGGGGCCAAAAATGTTAATGTTCAATTTTTACAACATCCTTTTGGGGCCATGATGATGCTACTTGCAGTTGGTTTTCCAGGTTTGGGTCTGTCTGACTTTAGTGGGACAGAATCTTTGCAAGAGTCAGTTTTGGAAAGGACTGCTTTGAAGTTGTTGCTTTGCAGCTCAATGATTTTGTGTTGTGGGTTGCATGTGAGCTGGTTCCGCATTGAACGGCTACAAATATGCTCAGTTCCTTTTGGTTACTTTCCATGTCCTGAAACCTCTCACCAAATGACTGAAGGGGTTTTCACACTCATCATCATATCCAGCTTAGCATGTTTGCAGCTTGAGACTGGCATCTGTCATTACTGCGGGTGTTTCCCCACAGACTAACGTAGGCACACTGGCTTCCATTTTTCTTTAACAAAAAAATTATCATTTGGTAATTTCTCTCAGAAAGCGCAACAGTCGCCATGATGCACTGACGTGACATCAAGTACTACGTACACTTTGCTCTTAGGGACCACCTGGAAGGACATGTTAATCTACCATTGCCTGTTATTTTCTTTATCGCTGAAAAAAATTGCTGTATAGAGAATTTGAAGTTGCTTTTTCTTTAATTTATGAATTAGAGGTTTCCCAGCCGTGATGTAAGTCATTAAATTTTTAGGGTGGAAGCTCCAGTTAAGGTCAGCGTTAGGCACTGGTCATGTTTATGGTGAGGTTAAGTCTCCAGGAGATGAATCTATGTCTATGCAATGTCTCAAAAAGTGACATGCGACCCTGTGGGTGTGTGCTGGTGGGTTTGTTTCCACAGTGTATTGCAGGACACCAAGGAGAAAATCCATAAAATGAAGGTCTATGGGGAAAGGTTGATGGAAGCTCTTGGGGACATACTGGAGAACCACATCCCGCTCCCTCAGGATAAATCCAACACAAACAACAAGAAGAAGAAGGTGCGCTGACCTGTTTTGTGTTTGATGATCGTCTGTGCTTTTGCAGCCTGTTTAGTCATCTGTGCTGTTTCTACCTCAGTGCAGTTTACCATCTTTTATTTTCACTTTCAGAACGTGACCCAGGAGTTAGATGAAGACTTGATTTCACTTAATGAAATTCTTGAGGTGGGTTTTGATGCACTACATACTTTTGTCACGTCATCTCTGTCCTTGCGTCTCTTTGCAGAGTGTATTGAGTGTAAACAGAAACACGAACCAAAATCTATTAAACTGTCTTTGTAATTGCCTGCCTGCATACTTTATAAATTGCATCATCTTGCACCTCTACTTAACCAGTCTCCCACTGTCTTCTGTACCCCGGCAGCTTCTTATGAACAAGGTCTTGAACACACCACACGACCCCTATGTGACGATAGACAGCACATTCTGGCCACCGTACATAGAAATGTTGCTCCGTTATGGTATTGCAGTGAGGCACCAAGAGAATAACTTCAAGATTCGCCTGGAAACCTTTTATTGAGAAGGCTGTGGTGCATTAGGCATCTCAAGCACCACTTATCTGCTAGTGTTTCTAATTTCAGTACTATTATATATATATTTATGTATGCTGATATGAGGACTAACTGTGCTGGGAAAGCAGCTGGGCTAGTGATTTACTATAATGCATCTGTCTATTACGTTTAGGCTTCAAATTTGTGAGGTTAGGAACTGTTTTGTTTGTACAGAGTAACCATGGGTCCTTTGAAAATTCACAGAACACAGAAATTTACGTTATGAGAGTATTCAAATGTATTAGAAGTAGTTTTTTGGGGGGGTTCTTGAAAAAGTTCATGTTTTTTCATGTAAACTCATTAATTCTCAGAGTTGAAGTCCTCTGAACTGCAAATTCTTTCATCCTATTTTCATTGGAAAGGTTTAATCTGCAATGAGCAATGTATGTCAGTATTTATCTGTGTTCTTTAATCCATTTTTCAAGTTGACTTTCTGATGCCGTCACATACCCCAGGGCTGTACTGTAAATATGTAAATTTTGTTTCTTTTTTTGCCTGTATATATTTTCCTTGTTCATGTTCAATAAACTGGGGAACTGCGAATGTTGTGTTCAGAGACAAAATCCATGTAATCAGTGATTATCGGTTATCCAGGCAATCAGGAGGCATCTCTCCAGTCCAAATTATTTCTGGGGAGTGATGTGTAAACCTTTGGCGTAGATAATTACTTTTTTTTTTTTTTTATGAAAATGTGAAAGTTAATTCATAAGAATGTACGTCAGAGCTGTCGTCCAATCCGCTGCGGCCGCCGCGTCAGCGTTAGAATGCCTGTGGGCGGAGAGGGGATTCCGGTTCCGGGTGTTTTCATATCCCACTCGGAGGCGTTCAACCCTCTGATTATGGTCTTTTATCGGAAACTTCTTTCGACAAACGACTGATTGAAGTAGAGTTGCTTTTATTAAGGAAGTCCATCTAAAGCCGCTAATATGACGACCCGTTCGGAGAGGGAGAAGGCCCAGAAACTGAACGAGCAGCACCAGGCCATCCTGTCCAAAATGCTGAGAGAGGAAGACAACAAGTACTGCGCCGACTGCGAGGCGAAAGGTGCGACATTCACACCATCGACAATATCACATTTTACCACACAAAACTAACATTTTCACTCATAATCCGCCGCTAACGGTGAGAAACAACGTAGCATATGCGGTAGTTAGCTTAGCAAAGCTAACTCGCTAGTGTGGAACTAGCTCAGGCGAGTCAGCTGACACCTCTTCCCCTTCAGCTAAACTAAGTGGCTAACCAGGAAGCTAACTTCTCTAAATCTATATAAGCTCCCCACAGTGCCTCTCCCTTACCGCCGCCTTCAGCGCAGCTGTCGGCTCCTACAAGGGTGAAACAAACCGTGGCAGCTCCCTCACATGGTCCCGACTCCGATGTTCATGTTAGGTCATTGTTAAAGAATGCAGAGCTTGCTTTTGGCACTTAAAGTCACTACAGGATCGTGCACGTTTATGGTTTTCCGTCAGACGTCTTTCCACGTTCAAATCACCGTCTGCTGTTACGGCTTTCTCAGGTCCAAGATGGGCATCCTGGAATCTGGGAGTATTTATCTGCATCCGGTGTGCTGGCATCCACAGGAACCTGGGAGTACACATATCCAGAGTTAAATCAGTCAACCTGGACCAATGGACCTCAGAACAAATCCAGGTACTGTTTCCTTCAGTGGTTCAATTCCAGAAGAAGACGCCTCTAATCACACAGAGGTTAAATCAGTAGTTCTTAATTGTATGTGACACAAGGAGACTGATTTCATCTTCGTTTTACTTGTGCTTAGTTGTCCTCCATTGACAGCCAGCCTTTCTATTTCGTGCCTCATACCTGTGAAAAAAATTCCACTTTTTCCTAGTTTTACGCCCAATAATTTAGCTCTCATGAGGGACTTTTTGTCCCTAGCGTGGGTCAAGCTTCAAACACACTGGATTCAACACTTCCCATAATGTAAATTGACAGTGTCTGTCAGTATGTTGCATTCATGTCATTTATAAGTTACCATAATTAACAGGGTTCGATTTGGAAATGACTGTTAATGAATGAATGAATGAATGAATGAATATCCAAGTCATAATTACAACTGCAACTACAACACTTTTCTGAAAGTCCCCCCCCCCCCCCCCACATTCTGCCTGACTTACACAAACTCCAGACCCCCAGGTTGTAACACAGGCTGTTGATTAAATCTTTGAACTCCTAAACCCAATCCAAGACAGCCATGATGACATCATACACCTCTCATACGCAACAAAAGCTCCACCAGGGCCCCAGACGACAGCCGACCACTGCTCTCAGACTGAGTAGAAGACTGAGTAGTCCTCCCCAAGATGAGCAAAGGAATCGCCATGTTTAAATTCAGTGGAGGGCCCTTTGGAATATTTCAGTCTCTAAATATGAACAGCCTCTGTCCTTTTTCAGAGTATACAGGATATGGGTAACACCAAGGCCAGGCAGCTTTATGAGGCCAACCTTCCAGAAAGCTTCAGAAGACCTCAAACAGACCAGTATCCTTCACTGTCAGCACTATTATAAATGTGTGTGTGTGCGTGCGTGCGTGCGTGCGTGTGTGTCTGCCTGTCTGTCTGTCTGTCTGTAACTTCTGTGTGTGTGTGTGTGTGTATATATGTATAAAGGATGTTTTCGTCTTGGTATGTTGTTTCCCTTAACTCTGACCTTAGAGCTGTGGAATTCTTCATCAGGGATAAATATGAGAAGAAGAAATACTACAGCAAGAATGTGACCAATGGGAACAGTGTATGTATCACTTCATTTTTCTCATACTGTACAGCTCTTATGTACATGCCTGTAAAAGCAGCGCACACACTTCTCTACACACCTCTACACGCTGTTTTCCTCTGCTGCATCTCTGATGTCCGCCCTCCCTCTCCTTCCTCTCCTGATATTTTATTTTCATCAAACCAGACTTATTGGAACAGTTGAAAGACTGACCGAGAAGGTTTTGTTGAGTTTTATTTGTTTCTGTCGCGTTTGAATGAAGCCTGTTTGCGATGATAAAATGTTTGAGTGGAGTCTGGCGGCTTTGAGGAGAGCGATATCGCAGCAGTTTCTGGTTTTGAAAAAGGATCTTACACTTTAACAACAAGGTCTCTCTCTGTTGGGATCCTTTCCATAATGCTATTAGACACTTAGAATAACAATCTGAGCCTGTCAGTGGCTGCAACAAACCCTTTTAGTGGACGTAGTTTGCCGTTGTGCAAACACCTGGAGGGATTATATTGCAGCCCATTTCGCAGCTGCCTGCTGTTGAACTCAGTTTCAAAGATTGTTGTACCTCTTAGTCACCGAACACCCAAAAATATGGAAAAATAGTGTCCATAAACGCAGATGATATTTGAGAAGAATCTGTCCTGTTTGTCTGGGACATGGAAATCTTCCAGGACACGTTGACTGGCACCGGGAACCTCTGGAGGGGTTTAAACTGCGTCAGTTCTTCTGTTGGTCACCTTGAGTGTCTTTTGTTTTTTTCAGCCCAAAGATGGTAAGAAGGAGAGGGAGCCAGACAGAGGGAGCAAGGTGTCATCCTACACGAAGGTAAGCGTCTCACATTCACTGTGTGAGTTGTAGAAACATGACGCCCAGCATTGTTTTCTATGCTGTTTTATAACAAACTATTTCTGTTTTTATAGAGTGAAGAGTCAAGGCCACTTCCCAAAATCAGCCCTGCTAAGGCTTCGGAACCCTCTGTGAACCTGCTAGGCCTTGGTGAGAGTCTGCGTGCTTCTTGTATCACTGGAAAATAAAAGTCATCTGAATTGTGTCACATGAGTGGTGCTGACTGAGATATTCAGGGAATCAGGCTAAATAAGGTTTCAGCTTGTAATCGTTTTCCTTTTATCGCCACTTGTGCAGATCTAATAAATGACTGAATGACTATAAACTCATCCAGCCAGGAGTTTTGAGGTGTTATGGGCTCACGGTGCCGTGCAATTCTTGATTACTGATATTTAGTATGTATATAACATTTATGAACCACAGTATATTGGAATTTTGCTGTATATCCGATGAGCGCGGGGTGCCTGCGGCCGGCTCGATATAGCATGCTGGTGCTGTGGCACATCATGGCAGTGATGTAAATCTTTTCAAGGCATCACAGCAGCAGGGGGCAGCTGTGCTAAACTGAGATGTTGTGGTCCAGCTTCACTTGCAGCAGTGTACAAGTAGCAGCTATGTGGATGTTCCTGCCTTGACGTGTATGCAGTTGCTTCTATTCAAGTTTTCTCATGGTCAAATGGTGGTGTAGAGCGATAGGTTATTGCTTGTCTGTGCATCCGTGTACGTGTCCATCTGTCTTTTCAATGAGAGAGAGCTTAATGATCGAATATCATAGGAATAACGTGTTTTTGTTTACAGTGTGAAAGAAAACAATACATTTCTGCTACTGATTGGCATTGAGGAGCTTTACATTATTTGGATTTATTGTTTTTTTTTGTGGTCAATGAGCTAATAAAGGTAAGCTGATTAATTCTTTATCATTCTAACGGTACACTTACTGTGTGGGCAGATCTGCAGCTCTGGGAGGGCACTGCAGTTCAATGAATATAAAGACAGCACATATTCTCCCATTAACAAACACAAGCTGTTCATAGCAGTTACTTATTGTGGAAGGATTTTATTCATGATCTTTCATCAGTTCTCAGTGAATTCAGGTAGAATATTGTTGGAACTCGTCTGTGAGTTAAGCTTTGTTCTGTTGCAATAGTCCCACAGGGTTGTTTGTTCTCACAGTGTAAGCATATTTTCCACCTCTAAAACCGCCTTTTTCACTGTTCTGTCACAGACGCGCCGGCAGCTGCATCAACTAACAATGGTAGCACGAGCACAAGCCAGAACAACAACGACCTGGATATATTTGGCCCCATGGTGTCCAACCCCCTCCCCGCATCCACATCCGCAGCTCAGTTTTCTCAGGTAAAACCAAGCAAGAGGCCCCTCATCCAGACTTGGACTTCTTAATATTGCTAAGTAGAGCTTGACTGTAATGGTCGTCTAGCTGAGAAACTGAGACGAAGCGTGCAGTAAAAAATCTAAAGTGAAATGATAACCATCAACATCAATAGCACACAAGACGGCAACAGCAGTGCTGAGAGAACATGAAGATGAACGCAGCTAATGAGGCAATCATTATAAACAGGGCTGCGACCAGTCATCATTGTCAGCAGCAATTCATTTGTTATTGGTTTGATTAATCGTTCAACGTACAGCGGTGATAAATAACCTTCATCAGGGTCTTCATAACCCGTAAGTGATGTCTTGTGTTTATAAACATGAACCCAAAGATATTTTACAGTGTTATGGATTCACCTTCTGATAATTGACTCTTCAATTAGTAGAGTAATTGTTTGCTTTTTAATATTGTTTGCTGTGCTCTCAGAAGCCTTGTCCAGCTTTTCCTTATTTACTGCATCAATGTTAACGAGTGTGCATGAAGTCGCCTTCTGCTCTAACCCTGCTGCTACATTACCAAGCAAGTCTGAATTTAGGTATTTATGGAAACCATAAAATACATTTCTATCATATAAAATATCCACTGGTGCCACCGCTTTGTAATTGCAGTGTCACACCACAGATAGTGTTGGAAAATAACTTGCTGTCAGGTGTAGAACATTTAATCACCACCTCACCGCCTCATGGCTGTACCAGCTGCTAACATCCTGCCAACGGGCCACAACTGAAAGGTGCAGCGTCATTATGCAGGACAGGCCATTATCGCTCCATTTCTAAATGAATAAAACATGACAGCAACAGCTGACGGCTGTTTGCCGTTGTGGTAACCAGGTCGTAAACTGGTTAGTCTCACAGCTATGTGAGAAGTGTCTCATATTTAATCATCAAAGCTTTGTTGATGGTTCAGTTTGTTGGGTCATGTCAGGGCAGCACACAGGGAGTCAAAGCAGATGTGTGAGGACTATTTTCTTATTCCATGAGTAAAACGGCACAAAGTTTGAGCTGCTGTCACCTTAAAGCTGCAGTAGGTAACTTGTATAAAAGTAATTTTTTGTCATATTTGCTAAAACTGTCAGCAGACAGCAGTACATGAAACATGTAATCTGTGGGAAAAAACCAGCTCCATTGGTCCCACCTACTGCTCCTACTGCGATTTGCAAAAATCCACCGTGCCCGACACAAAACAACCAATCAGAGCCAGAGGAGCGTCTGAGGGAGTGTCTGACATCTGTCAATCACTACTCACACACGCTGTGAACCGCCCCCTCCCTCCGCTCATGCTGCCGGCTGCCGCTCAGTCAAACAGCTCTGTGAGCGGTGTCAGGAGGCTAGTGAAAGCTATGGCAGAGCAACAGCCACCCACAAAGGAGAAACTGCCCAAACTGCTGCTGCCAATGACAGCATATACGGCAACAATAAACATATAAGACAACAAGTAACCACAAAGCTAATATGGTGATTGTTACAGTGACACTCCACAGCGCGTACGGTATGTTAGCGACTGTGATGTAGCGGCTGGGCAGAGTTAGCTTGTTTCCGATGCTAAGGCTAACGTTACTGGTTGTCACGGCACAGGGAGGAGGGGCTTGGAGGCAGGGCATGAGTGCAGCGGAGAGGGAGGGGAGTGACGTGAATCCTAACTCTTGTGTTGGTTCAAATTTTCAGGCTAGGTCTGCTCTCTTCTCCATCTTACCTACTGCAGCTTTAAACAAGTTGTTTCACACTTTCTCTGTTATTTCATGCTTTCATCACCAAGTTTTCAGAAAGTGGCCGTGTGTTTCCTCCTCTCAGGTGAGCTCCAGTAACGTGGCCAGTACTCCCACACAAGCTCCAGCAGCAGCAGCAGCAGCAGCAGCAGCTGGAGGAGGAGTCAGCTCAGGGTCAGGACAGGGAGACCTGGACTTGTTTAGTGACAGCAGTAGCACCACTAAAACTGACGACATGGCCAAGAAGCCCCTGTCCAAGGACTCCATCCTGTCCCTGTATGGAACCAACAGTATGTCCCAACAGGCCCCTGCTGGTGAGGACGCAAACTCTTCACTTCACTGTGAAATGCTGTATAAGTCTTTTTTTTGTGCTGTTGTCTTGTTTATAAGACATAAGAATTTTCTGATTGTTGAATCTTGTCTTATCTACATTACTTCACTCGATACATCGGAAATGAAATGCTTTTTTTATGTTAAGCACTGTCTAAACATAAGATGATATTTGATTTAAATCAGGAACTATCTGATCAAAGACTGAGCCAGAGAGATTATGTGTGGTCTGTACCAAAAACTATTGAGGTTTGATAACAAACCCTTCCTCCGTCACAAATAAACATCCATAAATCTGTTTAGAAATCATAGAAAACAGATGTTCCTTGTAACTCCAGAGCTGCTCGATGACACACTGTTTAGTAGTTTGGTGTGTGTGACGTGGTGACTGCTGGGAAACTCATACCTTGGCTCCAGTTCACTGACAAGACGCTGAAATCCCATATTATGTACAACTGACAACGGCTGGTCACTAAAACCAGTGTGCTGGGTCAGAGCTCCTGTCAGTGCAGTGTTTCCCCTGTAGTTGCACGGGCCCGGTAGGACCCCAGTCAGGCCAAAAGAATCGCATTTTTAAGCCTTAAATTACTGCCTCTGTGTGGCGCTGCTCCAAAACATGAGTCAACCTCAGCGATGTTGTCTGACGTGATGAGAGTGCCACGACCAGCGTTTCCCCGACATTCATTCTGCAGTGGCGTCACGAGTGCCCTCTGCAGCTAGCCTTAGCAAGCTCCTTCAACTCTGCGGTGTGTTGTTTTTTTTAGACACTTGATCAAATTGCTTGTGTTAAAGGAGCTACTTTTCACCCCTCTTGACAATTATACAGAGCATAGTTTGCAGCCTGCTCTACTTTTCTCACCATCACTTATCCTAAAATATCTCCAAACTGCTGACATTACCACACGCTCAACTGACGAGGTTAATGCCATGTTGCCGTGAAGCGGTATCGGGTGCGGTAATGTCAGAGTGGTTTTATAAGTACAAGTACATGTGCAAAGTATCAGACACGCTGCTGGCATCAGGTCATCCCTGCTTTTCATTATGCTAACCTGCCAAAATATGAACAAATGTAGGCTAAAAGTCCCAGCTCCAGGCGTAGCCCACAGCTAACTCACGTAACACTTCCTGTTTACATCCCCCCAAAACCTCCAGATTATGGAAACTGTAAATGAACCAAAACTCGGGGGTGCAGTTCTCTCGATTTTTACCCCCCGAGCTAACGCTGAGATCTGTGGATGTGGTGAACAGAATCCACAAGGATCAGGCAGATACGTGCTTGTTTGTCCTAACACAGTCCCACAGAGCTTTCCTAACTTCATGCCTGACAAACAGGCGCCTTAAACAAAACTCAGTATTTAACTTTAAAAAGCATTTGTTTTGGAAATCCACGCCTCACATTAAAATACTGAAGGTTATATTTGTTCCCATAACATTCTTTCCTCCGTCCTCCTCTCCCCTCAGCTGGCATGTTCATGGGCCCCTCCCAGATGCAGTTTCCTGTCCAGGCCGCTGCTGGTTATCAGGCCTTCCCTGGCATGGGCACGGCCATGCCGCCTACAACCGTCATGGGTGCCATGATGGCTCAGAGCGGGGCAGCCATGATGGGGCCCAGTCCGGGTATGATGGTCGGGATGACGATGCCTAATGGCTTCATGGGGAACGCCCCAGCCACCGGCGTGATGGGCATGGCGCCGAGGATGATGGGACCGCAGGCCGGTGCAATGCCTGCGGGCATGATGCCTGCTCAGGGCATGTACGCCATCCAGCCCGGGCAACAGGCTGCGTGGAACATGGGTCAGGTATGTTGACATCGTAAGAGGTAATTTAAAAAGCAACTGCACGCTGATAATAAGCTGACGTTGAGCGTCCTGTTCGAGCGTGTGACACATGTGTGCTTTATCTCACACCCAGCTGTGACGATGCATTGCACGATAGAGCTTTACTATGCAGGGCGTGGACAGAGCATCCACCAGCCACCAGATGGCAGCACATGTAGGGCTTTGAAACAGAAGCTGCGCCCCAAACTCATACTGAATAACATTTCTAAGCAGGTTTGAACGTTGGTAAAGGTTATAATGATACTGCCGGTTTCACTTCATGATAGTATGTTCTAATGTTAATTCACGTCTCTCTGTCGTCCTCAGGTGAATCAGCAGATGTCAGGGTTGACTCTGAACGGTGCAGGTGGCCAGATGGCCTTCGGGCAGCCTCCGTCAGCTATGGGTGGGTGGGCCGCCACTGGATCTGGCCAGACTCTGAGCACGCAGCTATGGAAGTGAGCCTTCGAGCAGGTTGATGGTCGGGCAGAGTAAGAGTCGAGGTTGCAGAAAGTGCAAAATATATGTTGCGCTGCTCTGCGCCTCACTATGAACTGATGCCCTTTTCCATCACGGACCAGCCTTCAGAACATGAAAATTGTATCTCTTTTTTTCCCATCTCCCTTTCTCTGTCTCTCTTTCTCTCTATTGTGTGAGTGAATTGGGAGTCATACAGGATTACAGCCTGGCAGTTTCTGCCTGTCGTATGGTTTTTGATCATAACTCTTATTTTCCTTTTTTGGAAAAAAATTACAAGGAAATAACAGTCCCAACAAAAATGATATCGACATATCAGAAAAGCTGCAGGACCAGTTACACAAGCTTTTATTGTATCACTGTATCATTATAAGATTATAGAACATTTAAATGAATAGTATTTAACGGGAGAAGATATGACTATCAAGTCTGTCAGTACTACTCCCAGATGTACAGCGCTGTATAACCTTCTTTTAAAGTACTTGTGGTTCCCCTGTAAAATTAAAGTGATAATAAATGACTTGCTTTGATGTGTCTTCTATGATTCAAGTGCAGCACAGCTTTTTAGGACTCGATATGAAGTTTTATGTTTGAGGTTTGGTGTTAAACCTTTCAAAGGCCATTAGAGGGCTTTCGCTTGCATCTCACACTCGTTAGCAGGCAGCAGATTTTATGTTTTCGTGTCAACTTAAAGTTATTTGTGTCAACCACAACAAACTGAACAGAGGGAATGAATAGTATGTCTTTTTTATGTCACTGTAATGCTCAATCCTGTGTCGGTAGAGAATGTAGCTGGAAGCATTGTGGAAGGAAGAGCCGTGTGTATGGTGTAATGACTGAAACATACCTGCAGTGACACACTTTGACACCCGATCGAGGTTTCTGTTGAGGCGCTGGCTGACTGGCACAGTGAGTGCTGTAATCTGAACAACAGATCCATTGTTAAACAGAACTCTTCCTCTTCATTCTGCAGAAAAGGGATCTGAACATCCAGTTTTATTGTTTCAAATTGCAGAGTACACAAGGTGTTGGTTAATGAACAAAGTCTACAGATAACACAATGTATTTGTTCTAAGCAGAAAGTGAAAACACGACATGAAGCAAACTAAATGTGGGCCAGTGCAAACCATGAGGAGAGCCTCATCTGAAACTCCATTTTGAAGTGTAGCTTCTGAGGTTTGACGGTGAACACATCATACTGGAAGCATGTCATTTCTGTGCTGAAGACAGACCATTGCTGCTCCTGCCCTCTAGATGGCAGCATACTCATGGGAAAAGTATCAGCACAGAAACGCTTCCTACTACAAATATGATCACGCAGAAGTGATTTGTAGAAGTTGCTCTTTTAAAGGTTTCGTGGATCGAGACTAGACCCCAACACAGTGAGTTCCTGTGCTGTGTCACACTGTCTGTGGAGAACGGTGGCCTCTTTAGGGTTAACTGATGTCAGAGTTGCTTATTTGTTCCTCTCTGTGCACTCTTGTTGAGTGGTGTACCATCATTGTTCCCCCTGCCAGCAGAGCCAAATCATTCATCCCTCTGACGTCACTTTGAAAGTTTTTGCTTGGCATCGTCCTTAAATTTAAAAAATACAGCAAAAAGCACAGCAGCACCTACAGTAACAACCATGTCATAACTCATGATGTTAACACAAAACTGAACTTTTTTGTGCCATTAACAGATTCTCAAATACATGTTTTACACACAGCAGTCCTTAACCTGTTAGCCAACATTTTACTGGATGTTTTCATCAAACTGACACATTAACAAAGTCTCTATGAGTAACCAAAGTATTGAGAAAGAGTCCTGATTTATGATGTTCATTTTGGAAGACGTCTGCGTACAGAGATGATTTCAGATGTGATAAATGTCCGTGTGGTTTTGGTTTTCACAAGGTGCAGCAAATGTCTTTCTATGGGTTTGAAAATGAGTCCCAGCTGTTGTTAAAATGTGAAACTCATTCACATATATGATGCGCTCATTCTTAAATGTGCGGGAAACCAGCACATGATGGCAGTATTGGCATTAACTTTTAGAAGAAAAAGGGAGTTGCCCAGTTGAGTCTGTGGCCACCTCGAATGCTGTCTATACCATATTTTACATATCTGCTTCTACTGATTTGAATTTGTTCACTTCTACTCTTCTCTTGTTCTCTTGGAGCTTTTTCCTCTTCCTGACATTAGCTGCACACAGAACATCAAGTTTTATTATCACTGCTGCCGTTTTCTCTCTTTTTTTTATGGCTGTTGCAATGAATGCTCTTTTGTTCAAGTTAATTGTGAGTCTTTGAGGCGCATTCACACAAACTTTAAGAATTTGGAAAATTGGAGTCAGACTACGTGTTTACAGTCCAGTAGCAGTTTCACAGGGAAAATGTGCCTCACTGTGCCTCCGAGCAGCAGAGCTTTCACTGGGCTGCTGCCCTGTGAGCTCTGGGTATCTTGACTGGGATTTCAAAAGAATATGTTTCTTTAAACTCACACTATATCAAACTTTGAGTTTCTCCACCCAGTGCATGCCGGGGTATGGTCCAGTACACATCCACCCAGCCCATGGGAAGCTTTATGGGTGGATGTGATCACTTTTACAGTCATTTCAGAAAAATGCAACAGGGTTCAACCTATTGTTTGTATGAGCCCACTCTGTTGTGGTGATGTGGGTTGTATATACATCGAATGCTCCTGTAAGCACTGTGTGCCCTGCCCAAGCAGGTCCATCCTGGACGACGTGCTCTTGGAACTGTATGTAGGGTGTGGTTCCTTAAACCAGCCCTACCTGTTAAACCCCCACCTTTCAGCCATCCTGCACTGCCCAGTCAGAACCGGATGCTTTCTTATTAAAACAGGAGATTGTACTCTGTGTCTGTAATTTAACACTGAGACTGGCCTGACAGCGTGCTTACACAGGAGGACCAAACTCACAGCCACGCAAATGGAGGAAAAGTCACATCTCTCTCATGCTTGGCAGGGCCTGAGAGCCCCTGAAGTGTATTTGGTCTTGTTCCACTCTCTACGTCTAAACTGCTCCTACGCCTCGCTGCAGCTCCGGCGCAGTTTGAAAAGTTTCACAGTAAGGTTTGATGCCATACAGCGTCTGAGACCTTTAGCAAAGAGGTTAGGCATTCCTCTCCGCTTGTGTGTCAAACCTAACACTGCTCCAGAATAGAGTCCGCCAGCCGAGTGAAGAATGTTCCTTCTCTCTGCAGCCCCGTAATGGACTTTTTGACCCTGAGACATCAACATTCCTGCAGATACCGACGTCAGCCTCCGGTTTTACTGTTACAGACATGACTTATAACTAAACAATTCACTGATATGAAAGCTTAATGTTCACTCTGAAATACAGCAGGCCCACATTCAACGGGATTTCTCTGAGTAGACTTTTTACATTTTTTGATTAATCAATAATACTTTAAATTGGCTTGATAGCAGAAATAGCTGATAGGGATATATGATTCACTTCCTTGCAGAGGTAGATTAAAAGACTGATGTCACTCTAATATCTGTACACTAAATATGAAGCTACTGTTGGCAGCTGCTTATCTTATCAAAGCATAAAGGCTGGAATGTGTGGGGAGACAGCTACACAGCTGGCTCTGTCCAGATGTATCAAAATCCACCCACCATACAAACTAACACTAAATATCTTCCCAAAAATGTCCACATATTCCTATCACCATTCTGCTATTTTCTGTGTAATTCTGAAGCTTACTGCACTGAATAAGTTGTCAACATACTGTGACAGTGTTTACAGATGAGGGCTTTGGTTGGAGGAAAAGCAAAGAGGGAAAGTCCCCGCTGCTTCCACAGTATCAATGTCAAGGCAGACAGAGTCCAAACTGGCCAAACGACGGCGCTTTTATGTTCAGACCGTGAAACTCGTCATTAACCGATCAATGAACTCTCTATATGGCAAGTATCTAATGACATCAAACCAGTAACATCTTCTTTTCCTTTCTGATCTCACTCTTTGCTGGCCTCAGGCTAGCCGTGGATGGCAGACAGCCATGAAAGGGAGAATATGTAGACATGATTACTGGCAACTTGGCACATCATTATTCCTTTGTGAGACCACGTGCAGACAGTTGGCCTATTTATGCCGCAGTAATAACCTGACAACTACTTAGTGTCAGCCTTGTTGCTTTCTTGTCAGCCTCTCATATCTCCTCGTATCTAATAAATGCATCATTAACCAGCATATCCTTATAGTTTATTGTTTTGTGATGACAGCACTTAAAGTGAAGCAAATTCTCTGACCACTCCCTCTTCCAGGTATGATTTAGCATGACACTGACATTAATCAGACCATCATATTGTAGATTCCATAAAAGGACAAAAGCAGTCCTGGCATTTCTGAAATCCATCACTAGCTCCTTCGTTTTGTCCAGGCTGAGCTGCTCTCAACATACTTGGATTGGAAAAATCCCGCAGCAACCTCCACATCTGAAAACTGAAGCTAACACAAAGAGCCAAAAACTGTAGTTGGCCACTTGAGGCTGCCTCCAAAGGCGAGTCAGTCCCCATAGACCCCCATATTAAAATGTCCAACTTTACAGCAGAAATAAACATGTTTACAACCTGGTTTTGGTCTCTATAACTGATTTCCCCATTCTTGACAACTGTACACGGTGAATTTTTATACAACTCATTGAAATTGCGTGGCTGCATTGAGTGACAGCTAGCTGCTAGGTTTCAGCAACCAGGCTTCATTCAGCTCGCCTCAGCTCTACCCACGCTCCACCTCTTTGCCCATTTTTGGTTTAGCGGCGAGTTTGGCAGAGTCAGGCACTGCCAAGATGGTGTCCCCTCATTTACACTGAGCCTAATATTGGCTCCTCAGAAACCTGTGGGTGACTTCACAGAGAAAGTGCCCATGTTTGCACAGTCATAAAGGAAAGTGATAAAACATGGGAAAATACTTAAAAAGACAAAATATGTCTCAAATGTCTCAAATGTCAGTAAGTGACGCCACTGATGAACTCACAGGGTTTGACATTAGTTTGCACATAATAATATGTTTAGTTATTGTTTTGCACATTTTGTCTTGACAGGCCCACTGGGTTTAACACTGATCCCTTGAAAATGGTTCACCACGTCTATTTATGATCTTTGCTTTGGGTTTTCATGTCAAAGATTGAGCTCAACTTGAAGGCCTTTGTCATCAGCTATTATAACTACTATTATAACAGTGTGGGGGAGATGCTGATGTGCAACAAAATGGGTCCAAATATGGGTGAGTGAAGCTCCTCAGAGGGGGCTGGATTTTGCAACTTGATCTTCACTCTAATCTCTCTCCTCTCCAAAACCAACATGACACCATCATTTAAGAATTATGATCTCTTGACAGGATTTCACTGTAATTTCAGAGGCTGTAACTGCTGACCTGTACAGAGTGCAAAGACTCTTCCTCTCTGCCTCTCTATCCTCCACAAGCAAACACATGCCACATGAACATACGTGAAGCCACCAGCAGCCGAGGAGCCCCACCCTTCGTGACACGTTATCATAACGGCTCATTGGTCATTTGCTATCAGTCAGAGTTCATAAAAGAGGCCAAAGTGCCGTACAGATAGCACCTGTCTCCACAATGACCCTCTTTGTTTGCTTGGTTAGCGTTTGCATTCTCACTCAGTATTTCCATCCTGGGCCGTGTGTGTTCTTGTTACTAAGTGACAGGAGCTAGACAGACAAGGCTTCATGTAACACTGTGTTGAAAGCCTCCAGGGCAAAGATTAGTCAACCTTTGGGTGTGCCTTGTTTAAAAAACCTCCTCAGGCAAACCCCGAGGTCATTCGCTGTATTTGGTCACATAATAGGTCCTTTTTTTTTCAAGTCGTCTTTCTTTGAGCCCTCAGAGCATCAAGTTCAGCACAGCTCTCTCAGCACTCCTTTCTCACAATCCTAATGCTTTCCACACTGGAGCTGTTAACCATTGTTCACCCTTTCCTGACAACAGCCCTCTTACATAACACACATTTCCGCAAACTCCACATCCCACCTCCCAGCATGTAATGCAGTTGCCATGACAGCCGTGTAAATAGAGTGATGTTATTGAAAAAGATGTAGGCACTCACAAAGACCAGTAAAGTCCCAAAACAACACGACTTGTAGTCACCAGCAGTTTTATTTTTCAGACGGGTCATACACACATAAACACACACACACTGGTCAGCCGTTTATTCCACATTGCAAATGTTGTTTCATATCTAAACTTTAGCACGGGCTTCACTTTCAACACTCTCAGTTTTCTCATTCTCAGGGTTTTTTTCTTTTCAGTACAGTTTCACTCATCTCATGTAACAGCTTTTATTGGGCAAACTGTGTGTGTGTGTGTGTGTACGTGTGTGTGTGTGTGTGTGTGTGTGTGCGTGCGTGCGTGTGTGTGTGTATGTGTGCGTCTGAGAACAGCCTGTCCTGCCAGTTGGATCTCCTAGCTGGAAGTGCGCACAGTGGTGGTTGTGACTGTGGTCTTTGAGCCCCCTGTAAAAAAGTAGGAAAAAAACCATGATGACCAGCTTAAAGCTTTTATTACACTGCCTGCACTGTTGTTATGTAATGTCTGTTTTAAAACATATGTCACTTACCTGTACTAAGGGTTCTATAATGAGGAAGAGAAAAATAGAGAAAACATCAGTGAGAAGGCACGTGCATCATTTTCTTTTTTTTAAAAAAAGAGCATATTTGGTCTCATAATGGCCTCATAAATCCATGTCTCTGTATCATTGTCTCTACCTGGACTCCTCTGTCTCCAGCAGGCTCCTGTAGGTTGCGATCTCCTGCTCCAGCCTGGTCTTGATGTCCAGCAGCATCCTGTAGTCCTGGCCCTGCTGCTCGATGCTTGAGCGCACGTTGGCGAGTTCTGCCTCAAGCATGTTGATCGTGTTCTGGAAGCCGGCGAGCATGGCGCTGTATCGAGCCTCAGTTTCCGCCAGTGTGTTCTCCAGAGCCCCTTTCTGTTAGAGACAGGGAGGGAAAGGGAGCTGAATTCATGCTTGTGTCACATACAGTTTGTTGTTCATACATGCAAACCAGTTTACGGTTGTACATCCTTTGTGACGGTTCTAACAATTTAAAGCTATAGTCTGCAACCACCGGCCACACCCTGGATTATATACATCAGACAGACACAAAGGGTGTCTGTGTTTGCATAGCATTTTCCATTCATTTCTGAAAAGATAATGAGCTGAGATGTTACGTGTAAGGTTTTGAATGTATGTGCCTTTCAGCTGCTCCACCATTGTTCCACAGGAGCAGTGTGCTGTTCTTGCGGGGAGGGTTAAATGATTTGCTCCAGCTGGGCACAGATAATCCATGGGAGTACAACCTTTGGGTCATCCAGTTCAGCATTCCTTCAGCTTTCTTCAAGCTCTTTTATGTCTTCCAGAGTTTGAGCAGATGTCTGTGAAATGCTTTCTTCGGCAAGAGCCCTTCCCTCCCTTCTCCAAAGCGCCCATCACGCTTATCTTTCTCCCCCTCCCTTCATTCTTTCAATAAAGCCCCCCACCCCGTTACCCTCCCTTCCTTCTCCCTCTACTCCTGTCTTTTTTCTTTTTCCTCTGACAAGACAGCGATCTGGGAATTTTGCTCTTATAAGGCAAGAGCAGTGAGACGTGAACAGATGTTTTGTTTTGTTTTTTCTCACCATGCTGAGCTGAGACTGCAGCTCTATCTCCAGGCCCTGCAGTGTGCGCCGCAGGTCACTGATCTCTGTCTTGGATGTCTGGATTGACTCTGTGCTGCTGGCCACCTCCTTGGTCAAAACTGCCGACTAGAGCAAGAAACAAAGACACACTTGTGAAGAAGAAGTCTTGGTGATTACTCATCTTAGTTTCAAAGAAAATTACGTTTAATTGCAGGTTAGACTCTTGAGGAAGTAAACCCAGTCATTTGCAACGTGTGGGATACGATGCCATTGTTTATGGAAAAACCTTCTCACCTTCTCATTGAACCAGGATTCCTGGTCGCGACGATGTTTGTCAGTGATGGATTCGTACTGGGCGCGGATCTCCTCCAGGACTTTGTTGAGGTCTTGCTGGGGTGCGGCATCTACCTCCACGTTGACTGTGCCAGTAAGCTGAGCACGCATTGCTGCCAGCTCCTGAACATCCAAGGGGAAAAAGAAGTCAGCATCAAGATCTATTTGCAGGCTTTCAAACAGTTCTATGTGATGAATGTGAATGTGATGAAGCTGCTATTGTCATAGCGAGCAGAATTCATCATAGCTAGAGGATGTGCATCAGTCACCTCTGCATGATTCTTCTTGAGGTAAGCCAGCTCATCCTGCAGGCCCTCGATCTGCATCTCCAGGTCAGCCTTAGTCAGAGTGGTCTGGTCCAGCAGGCGGCGCAGGTTGGCGATGTCAGCCTCAACTGACTGGCGCATCATCAGCTCGTGATCATATCTAATTAGTTTGGAGAGTCGAGAAGACTGATGTGAGACAAGTGTAACCCTCAAGCCCTCCTGTTTGACATTAACGAGATGAAGATAGGTCCAAAGATGAAGATTCATACTTACTTGGTTTTGAAGTCATCGGCAGCCAGTTTGGAGTTGTCGATCTGGAGAAGGATGTTGGCATTGCCGATGGTGGCGGCAGCAATCTTCAGAGAAGAACAACAATGGGCATTAGTCAGTAGGCAAAAGTCTCAAATAAACAGTTAATAGAGCAGTTAGATAGAGCAGCATAGACTGGTTTTGATTTTTATCTGTTCCTAGAATTACACACAAATCTATCAGTGAGTGGCTTCCCATGCAGAGCTGCATCAGCAGCATCAGCATTTGAAGTCATATTACCATTAACAGTATTCCCCTTCACACTTAACAATCGTTTCTTGGTCATTTTGAGCTTTTACAACTCATAAACCATTAACTGTTCATCAGAAGACCAAGGATTCAGGAGCGCATGGGATCATGCAGAGACTAGTTATGTCTGTACCCTTTTAAATCTCTCCCTTGGTAATCATTAACAGCACAGCAAACATTTGACTTGTCTGGTATTTAAACTGTTGAAGCAATCATCCACTATACCTTGTCCTTCAGGTCATTGATAATGGCCCAGTAGTTGCTGTAGTCCCTCTCTGCTGCAGGGCCCTTCTTCTCGTAGTACTCTCTGATCTGAGTCTCCAGCTTGGCGTTGGCTGCCTCCAGAGAGCGGACCTTTTCCAAGTAGGATGCCAGGCGGTCGTTCAGGTTTTGCATGGTGGCCTTCTCGTTCAGGTGCAAGCTGCTCTGGTCCACAGCACTGGACAAATCGAACCCACCGCTGCCGAACCCCATGCCACCTCCAAACCCGGAGGAGACGCTGCGAATGGAAGAAGAGGAGATACGAGGGGCTCCTCTTAAACTGAATCCTGACACACTGTGAGCCTTGTGCGGGGCAGCACTTGATGTGTAGCTACGGCTCTGCCTGGTGATCATGCTGGGACCACTGATGGAGCTCTGGCTGTAAAACATGATGGCTGATTGTCTGCTGGTCAAGACAGGACACGAGGAGAGAAGACCGTTATACAGCTGTAGACTCTAGCAGGACTGTGGAGCTTGATAGAGGGAGGCAGGCTCTTGATATAGTGCTGGACCTGGGGCGGGCCTCACTGGGAGGAGGGAAGTGGAGAGGGAAGGAGGGAGTTTTCCTCTACAGTTCAGCCACTGGCTTGGCAGAACCCCCATTTGTTTTCCTTTGAGGACCAGGGTTCAGTTTCTTTCCACTCCTGTGAGGAAACTGTTATGGAATGTGTGTGTGTGTGTGTGTGTGTGTGTGTGTGTGTGCCCATCTGCATGCATGATTTGTGGATTTCTTCATAAATACCTGAGGATCTAGTCTTGATCTCACTAGTAATTTGGTATCTTTGAGCAAGCAGAAAAGGCGTGCAGTTATTGTTTTAGCGTCCCGTCATAAGTCCACATAAGCACTTTTCAGATAACAAATTTCGTCAGTGCTCTTTTGTTAGAAATCACCCACGATTATAAGATCACATTACTGTCGACTTAATCCAGACAAAACATTTAATTTCAAAGTCATTATGTATCTTAATAAATATATACAGGCATACTGGTTTAAAGAATTACTTGTTGTACTTGTGAAATAATAATTTGTTGCCTCATTAGGGTTAGGGTCGGGGTTGTTGCTTCATGATAGCAGCAACATGGTGTTACTGTGTGAGCAATTATGGTTTTTAGGCAGTTATTGAGAAATGCTAATTGAAAGAAGACAATTAAAATTACAACCTTTGCTATTTAATTAGGTGCTAATTCTATCTGAATGGCATTGTGGTCAACCAGATAAAATGAGCCTGTAGTTGATTAAGTTGTTATGCACTGACTGCTGCATGAAGACTTTGTAGCCTTGAACAACAAACCGGCAGTGTTTTCCATATTTTCAGTCAAGCCCATTTAAGGATTCCTCAGCCCCCCATTGTTCACCATATCACACACATCACATCCCCCCTCAGTCCTGTATCCTGTGTGTGCGTGTGCGTGCGTGTGTGTGTGTGTGTGTGTGTGTGTGTGCGCGCGCAGTTCTTTTTGTTGGTTTTGGCTCGTGTCACGGGCTGTGTGAGGGATGAGGCAGACTGCCTCAAGGGAATCTGTGTGGTTTCTGTGTTCACATACACAAGCAAACGTGTGGGTGGTTGGGTGTGCATGCGTGTGTGTGTGTGTGTGTGTGTGTGTGTGTGTGTGTGCATGCGTGTGTGTGTGTGTGTGTGTGTGTGTGTGTGTGTGTGTGTGTGTGTGTGCATACACAAGTGTGTGTTTTGTGTGTGTGTCCTTATCTCAGTGTTGAGCTCTGCCCTATTTCTGTGCTCTTATAGCGTAACATCTGGTGTCAGTTGGGGGGAGGCGAGGTAGGTACGCTGGGTCAGCTCTCAGTCAGAGGGAGAAGTGAATCATGCTTCTTACATGTATGTACTGTGTATATACCTCACTGCATTACATAATGTAGACCTACCAAAGACAATTTGGGATTATAGATATGATCATAGATATGTGTGAGCAAATCAGAGAACTGTTTCTTTTAATAAGATATAAAGTGTAAACCGAAAGCCCATTTCACATTTAAACTTCTTGTCTGCAAGCCAGAAACACATATTGTCAACCTTTCCTGTACTTTTAACTATGGTGCACTAATCAGAAATACTGTCTTCAGTTAATCACTTGGAACACTGTACTGCAATTTTTCTAAGTAAGTTGTAACTAAGTTTTTTGTAATATTCATTTAATATAATACAGTAGGATTATTGAAAAATGTGTTTGCTGTGCAGGCTATTTATCGCAATGACACTGAGCTGTATATCCAATACTGTCAGATACGTCTTTAGACTTTATGCAAAGAGCTGGAGGACGGTGTTTTTCTGAACTGACCCACACACCAAAGAATTAGGGAAGTTTCTGTGATGATAGAACAGTAATAGAGAAATTTATCTTCCTTTTCTTAGCAAGATGTTATGTTTGCATGAATTTTCATGATGGATGTCGTGTCAGATTTTGGAAGGAGGTTAGGTTGCTACAAGCTTTCCTGCTTGTTAATAAACTCTGCTGTACAGACTGCTAGTATTTTTTCCAAAGACAGTTGGTTTATTCAACGTTTACCTTCTTCTGCAGTACAACAAGCAAACAAGGCTGCTGAAAATTGGCCAACTGACGGCTTCAGCTGCCTTCGTTGGTCACTTGACATTCACTTTGGTGGTCATAGTGGGCCTCTGAGAGTCTCCCAACATGAGCTTTGTGCCAGGTGATGCTTAGCTTAGCATAAGGATTGGAAGTGGGAGGAAACAGCTTGCCTGGCTCTGTTGAAAGGTCCTGGAGTTTGGTCGATGCTGTGAGACCGCCAAGCAACCGGTGGAGAATTCAGTAGTAACTGAAACTGACCAAAACTGCTTTCTGTCTTTATGCTATGCTAAACTAAGCTAAGCTAAGCTAACTAGTTACAGGTTACAGGCTCTAGCTTCATATTTAGCAAACAGTCATGAGAGTGGTAAGAGAGTTTAATGACGTTTCCCAAATTGCCCAACTATTCCCTTAAACGGCCCACACAAGTGGAAGTATGTGTGTGCACTGCAGCCAAACTAATTCCTGTCAAGACCTTTTTAGACTTCTGAACATAGCTTGCTTCACCAAACGTCTTTTTAAGGGAAACCATTTTTCTAACAGGAAATAAATAATTGCAAAAGGTTTTGCTTTTGTGATTTGAAGAGTGGAAACAGTCAAATATCTTATAAATATTACCAAAGACCAAAATGTTCAATATGTGGGTCCCAGGTTGGTCTTGCCTTGGTTGGAGTTAAAAACAAGTCAAGTTTATTTGTGTAGCCCTTCATCGCTGTTATGTATGGTCTCTGTGGGCCTGTGAGCACCCACATTATGAAAACAGTGACTGAAAAATGACTCCTCTAAACTAAGACCCTCACTGAGAACAAGACAAACTCCCACCACAAGCTCAGAGGGGGAAAGTACACAAAGCCCTGGGAGGTGCAGTCAGGTGTCCTATTGGTGCAGAAAGAGACAAAGACTGTGGAGACCTTAGTACAATGTTTACTGCTTGTCGCCCACAACAGAAGATGAAGTGCACCGATCCAGGATCCAGCATGCTGTGTAAAAGAATTCATCACAGGTCTAAGAAACCTTTTTGTGCTCAGACTTCCTTGTGTGGCAGCTGAATCTGTGCCAGTCATATCACAGGTGCTGAGAAATACCTGGCTGCTCAGGTTGTCGGCTGTAAAATATATTGCCTCACTTTATCACCGTGTCAGAGCAAAGCTGGACACCATAGATGGGTGTTTTCACTGAAACGATCCTTCTGACTCATACATGCGGTTGACTGAAATCTTCTCTACAATCTTACAAGAAAAGCCACCACTTTTTCCTTTTCAGCTCTTTTATTTGTAGCAATGCAACCATTTTCAGTTATATTGTAATTACAATGGTGAGTGAGTAGGACACGTAATGACTGTGTGTTTACAGCTTCTCATGAGAGCTTCAAGCTCATATTAAGGTACGTTTTGGTGCCTGGACAGAGTCTATGATACTGAATGCAGTGAAAATAAATGCATCATTTATTTTTTTGTCTAATCACTGATGTAGACAGTTAAATCCAATTATTTTTTAAAGCTTTCCTTCGAACTTGATCTAAATCATAGCATGTCTTCACCTGTCCATCGTCTGAGTTTCTTGTGTGTTATGAAGATAAAGATAAGATAAACTGAAAGTACGATCCCTTGATAAACAGACTTCAACCTTTAGTGAAGGAGGTTGCGCGACACTTTTTGCACTTCGATGGTGCGACTCATTAATTCTTGTGTAATGTGTTATGATGTCATGTTAATTACAGTGCACTCTACTGTAATTGACAAGGTGCAGAGCAAATAACAAACAGGGAAGTGATAAATGTGTCAAAAGTAAATTTGAAAAACACTCGTAAATCAGTAGCAACCCAGTGATTAATGACAGGTTCTTTGTAACAAGGTGGCACTGAAATATTTTCACAATGAACTATAACAAGAATATATATATACATATATATAACTATAACTATAACAACACTGATATACTTTATCTGTGATCATCTGTTCTGGTCTGAGTTTCCCTCTGTCAGCTGTAAAGAATAGAGGGATTGTTTCTATTCAATGCAAAAACAAAGAGGAGACATTTCAGGAAGTCCACTGTTCTTTTTTCTTTCCCCCTTGGGCATACAGACCACTTTAAAGTCTCACAACAACTTCAAAATAATCCACTGTTTGTTTACCACGTAGCAACTGGGAGAGTGTAGGTGTCACCATTCATACTTGAATCTCGTGCATTGTCTTGAGGTCAGGATGGTCTGGATTCCTGCACCTGAGCGCAGATGAATTCACCATCCTCACCATCAGTTTAGTGGTGCAGTGGGAATGAGAGTTGGCTGGTGTTCCCATGTCTTTCGCAAACTGGTTGGTACATCATGTCACGTCAAGATAACATCAGCGCGTTTTTGTTCTTTGTTTTAGCACCTTGATGTTTGTCACTGCTGCTGGCACATGTGGAGCTCATACACCCACCAGCAATATGCAGCTGTCAAGTTCACGTTAAATTAGGTGGCAGAGCTGTGCTGTTGCTTCATTACCCGTTTGTTTTTCATCAGTTTGTTTTTCATAGTTTTGTTAATTTATGGGGATTATTCACAAAAAAATAGTAACAATAAAGTGATTTTTTTAATGAGTTTTACAATTCATTTTGATGTATTTTAATGGACTGACAAATGCTGAAACTTTTTTTGTCCCCATCAGCGATTTTTTAGCCACGCTAGCAGCACAGCTTCAGAGGTGGCAATGTCAGGGTGTCAGACCAAATTTGAATTCGTCCAATTACTTGGTTTTCTTTCCAGTACCTGCAAAGAAGGGACATCTCCATCATCAGCCTCAGCTGTACTTTGTGGTTAGCGCTACTTATCAAATGTTAGCATGCTAACATGTTAAACTAAGACAATGACCATGGTAAACATTATACCAGCTTAACATCAGGACATTAGCATCCTGACGTTAGCATTTAGCTCAAAGCTCAAAATGAACTCAAAGTCAGGTAAATTAAAGAAATAAGTTATGAGATTTTTAGGTTTTTCTATTTCCCACAGAGAACTGTCTTTTTTATTGTCTCTGTTTCAGGGAAAACAAACAACAAACAGCACTGTACTTTTTCAGTAACCACTGAGCAGCCCATAGCACCACATTCTGGAAAAATTGGCTCAGGAGTTAACCAAGACTGACCTCTGTTACTCTGTGCATTTGTCTGGGCCAATAAAAGAGAGCTTGCACTCTCTGAGTGTTTGATAGTGTTCAGTGAATCAATTCCAAAGTTACACGACTTTTAGTGAAAAGCTAAATTCACCCTGTTGCTCAATAATCAACCATTTAAGAAAGTTTTAAGAAACTTTTTGAAAAGTGCAGCTTACAGACCGACAGATGTAATGCTTCACCGCAAGAGCAGCTCTGTGCAGAGTTAGTAACAATGAATCACAGATGTGAGCCTGTATGGAGTAACACGCTCCTGGGAGCCTCCTCTCAACGTACCACACCCCTCCACAGGCATTATCTCATCCTGTGTGTGTGTGTGTGTGTGTGTGTGTGTGTGTGTGCGTGCATGTGTTATGGTGTGACATATTGATGTTGGATGTTGGTTCTATCGATGTGGGAATACTTCCTGTGGAGAGAGTTAAACATTCACCTGCACATTGAATAAGCAGCTGTAGGTACTGACTCTTTGTAGCTTCTGTGAACATTTAGAAGTTTGCTGTGTCAGTAAACGTACCTTTGCTCAAGTAGTAGTGAATCAAGTAGTGATGGGCAGTGGTAAAGGGTGTATGTGCTAAAGAAAGGTGTCATATTATGGTGTTACTTTATGGGATTTCACACAGCACAAATAAATACCACATTTAGAATAAAAGTTCCTGAAGTAAATGCTGTCAGTATGTAACCTGGGCTGCTCTGCAGTTGTTCCATTTTATTTGAACATTAAACCGTTCATAAAGTATGTAAAGAACAATAACAGTTACTGAAGAATAAACCATTTCCTCCACAGACTTTTTAAAAACCATCAGCAGGCATGTTCTGAGCTGACCAACTGTGCTACAGACAAGTGACTTTTAGATATGGAAAGAAACTGCTAGAAATGAAAAAAGAATCAAAACATAATGCAATAAACAGGGGTTGATATATGACTTCAGTTGACTTGACAAATGTGACAGATTATCACACAGCCACACCCTTCCTGCACAGCAGATTTCTGAGCTCTGCAGGTGAGATTCACAGCCAAAGTGCACCATCTAGCGATAGTCACTGCAAAAACTGCTTACCGTGGACATGGAGCCTGTATTCTGTGCAGGAGTCACAAGTGAATCACCATGCCACACCCAAGGGAGCTGTGAAAGTTGTGCAAACTGAGAGCTGAAACTGCTGGTGCACCACACTTTCTTCTTTCTTCTGAAAGACGATCTGACCTCATCAGATCGTCACAGTGTAGAAAAAAAGAAGTACTTTACTCAGGTACTGTACCTAAGTACGAATATACCTCTACACCAGATCTCAGAGGAAAATATTATACTTTTCACTCAATTTCATTTGTATGGTGGCTTTAGATACTAGTTATGTAACAGGTCACATTTTTTCATAGCCTTCTTGTCCAGAGAAAACTGTGTAGCTCCAAATTTTGTAATTTTGAATGCAAATGTTTCTGAAGGATTAAGCGCTCCCTTAAGGCTTGAGAAAAGTCTCCTGCTTCTTCAGCTAAGTAAACTATTAAAATCCTCTTGGATAAGCTGGAAAATGCATCATCACAAAGCTGAAAACAGGCTGTTTTTCTGAGCTCATGAAAAGTTGACTTGTTAGAGATACGTGGTTCTCACGGGACAGCAACACTACAAAATGATGATCTTCTAGAAAATGATGCACTGCTGTAGATTAAACTACCCGACCGTCTATAAAGCAGTTAAATGGAGCTCAGCCTTCGACATCTACAGCAGCAATATGCCACATACACATGGATGCAGCATACATGCATAACATAGGTAATGAGTACTTTTACTTTGATACTTGAAGTACATTTTGCTGATCATACCTACGTGCTTTTAATTTGTTGTGGAATATTTTCACAGAGTGATACAAAGGATCTGAATACTTCTTCCACCACTGAATGTCAGCAGGTTACAAGGCTTTTCAAACTCAACTGAATGTTCCCACATGTGTTGCACACACACACACACACACACACACACACACACACACACACACACACTCAAAGTGGCTGTCCAATACACACAACCGCACATGCATACAACGCGCATGAAAGCAAACAGCTGCAGAATGTGTCTGTGAATCGCTGAAGAGGTATGAACTGAGCAAAAAACAGAGAGAGGCACAATGCAGCCATTCTTGTACTTGTTCTTGTACTTAGCAGCAGATCATTTTGGGTCCACTTCGATGCCTCTGCCTGCTGTTCCATTTTCAAAGTCAAAGAAAGTGGGCGTGGAGAGCTGACGGGAGGTGGTGAGTGTGTGCTTGGTCCGGATTGGTCCGAGTGTTGTAACTTTCTTGGGTCATATATCCTGGGCTATTTTTCCTTTAGCGCACATGCGTCTCTAAACGCTGGTGACATTTTAAACACATTTTCACTACTGCAGGATAAACTAAATCCAGTTTATAAGATAATATGGCAGCAGCACACCGACTGACAGCATAACCTGGCCTCTTTTATTTCACAACAGAACTAAACACCAGTTTATAACTCAGAAACTATGTCTCATGGACCACACCTTTTTCTTGGACTGCTTTCATTGTGATCTGCAGGATCATCTCTTTGATTCATCTGTGATTATCTTAAATGAGGACTGATCAATAATACAGAGGTTCATTTTTTCACTTATGCATCAAATTATTTGAACTATGAGATAAAACTCATTCAACACAGCACATCAATGGACAGTGAGCAACAGGTCCATGCTACTTGTGTAATAAACTGCTTGTTTACTGTCTCTGTACACTAGTTCTGTGCATGTATATGTCTTGCATAGAAAGTGACTACTAATGTCCTCCATGACAGACAATGACTCCCACCCCCTCCAAAACACACTCACTGCACTGAGGAGCTCCATCAGTGACAGGATGCTACATCCAAAGTGTGTGAAAGAGCGGTATCGCAGGTCATTCCTCCCTGCAGCTGTCAGATTGTACAATAAAAACAACCCCAAGTAATCAGTGCAATAGTCTGGACAATAAGCTGTGCAATAATACATGTACATAACAATCTGTAAATACGATCTGCAATTTCTTACAATTTTTTTTTTTTTACAATTTCTTTCTTTTTATTTGTATTTAAATCCTCACTCTCTTGTATATACTGTTTTGTTTCTAATCTGCATTGCACTTCTTATATTAATCTTTACTAATCTTTACTGATGCTGCTGTATTCTGAAATTTCCCCTCGCGGGACAAATAAAGGAATATTGATTGATTGATTAATGTGAGCATGGTTTATACATATTATCAATTTAGGTATATTAGTAAAATTGCTTTCAAACTGACATTAATGCATTTTTTATTCATCTGTGTAAAAATTCACAAGTCTCCACTGTTATTTGATGTTTAAAAACAATATTAGGCAGAAAATTAAAAAAAAATATATGCCCTAAAATATAGTTACTTGAAGCATATGACAGATTATTGACACTGTTTGCACCATCATGAGTACATAAGGACGTGTTACTACATCAGAAATTCTTCTCAATAAACATGTCATCACCATCGATTATCTTAAACAAAGCATTTCCGCCAGTATGTCGGTGTGGCACAGAGGAGGCAGGTGGAGCAACATTTTTGAGAGAACAAAAGACCTTTTGTTCAATGAGGTGAGGGAAATGTTTTGGGTAACAGTTGTTTTACATGCCAGTCGTGACTGGCTGATCAGTTTACTGCACTGCTGTGAAGCCCACACGGCTTTGGAGGAAGAATGCGGAACTTGTAAAACTCTCAAGGAGACGCTGGCTTGGGTTGAACAGCTATGAAAAAAATGATTGTGGTCAAAGAATTGGTTCTGAGAGGATACTTTTACTCCAGTACAGAGAGGTCACAACAGTGGACGTGTTTGGTTCTGAAAATTAACAAATGTCTTTAAATGAAATCCCTCCAAATGTCATAAATCTTAAATCTTACAAGCCAATCTTGTGGAATAGCTCTCATATTTGTATGGTTACACCAGGTATTCAGAGAACCATAGTTATTAACACAAACTGAACTGCTATTCACTTACCATTTAAGCTAATGCATCTCATGACACAGCGATGAATTCACAAACACAATAAGGAAAATACATAAAGGTACCCAGATATGTTGGCAAGTCAAAATGCAGTAGCTAGCCGAACTCAGTCAACGGCAACCACATTTTGGATACATATACACATATTGGTTTGTGGAGGATTTCTGCAAACTTTCTCATTTTTCCTTTTGTCTCTTTACATTTATGAAGAGGACTCATGCTGGATGGATGCCAGTTTTTTACACTGGTGCATCTCTCAAGAGGAAAGGAGGATGCAAATGTTTCCATGTTGGACCCTCACCTGGCATGAAATCCACAAAAAAACAACATCTTTATATTGGACAGCAAACAGACTGCAACAACCAATCCAAAAATGATCCTCAGCATTAGCTTCAGCCCTGGCCGCCTTATGGAACAGAGCCCTCAGTAATGTGGCTGCTGAGTAAAAGGTCTATTAGAGGATTTGCCTCCTATAAGTCATGATAATCATTCAATATTTCGTCTTCCTTTTTTTCATCACAGCTCAGTATCTCTAAGGCAAGTCAAGGACTTGAAACAGACACCATCCTACGTTAATCATTTTACTACCTGATGTCTGTCAGTGGAATTAAATGTGTGTCACGTGCCTCTAACACTATTTTCCACATGGTTTTATGTTTGAAGACACAGACTGACATCCTGCAGATGCAATCAAACTGTCAGTCATCCTTTTTTTCAAGCTTCACAGTGCATGACAACATGACAGCTGACTGAGGAAGTTGTGAAATGATGACAGAGGACAGCAGTCAGGCAGTCCGGCTACGTCGTTCAAAGAGATAAGCAGTACAAACAACAACAAGGTGATCATTTTCTGCTGGCATGAGGAGGCGCTTCTGTCACGAGCAGGCTGCAATTATAGTCACAAAGCAATGTCAGAACATTTGAATAAGTTGATGTCAGACTTCTATAAGCGGAGATAGATTATCATGGATGGTTTCACAGTATTTCCACAGATTTCCAGATTTAAAGGCGGCCTGGGAGAGCAGTGAGTGCAGGTTCACCAGTGAAACATGTTGGGTTTGTCAGGAACTTGTCAGGCTTGTCTTGGGAGGGACTCCCACCCTTGAAAAACAACTATACTTTCTGTTGCACTGATTAAATCTCAGCGTCCAAGTAGGCTATCACACAATCAGAGAATTGTTTCTTTTATGTGAAGAACAAAGAATGAATAAAAATGGCCTGCACTGAGAGAGAAACGTTTGCAGTTGTTCACTGTAATTATTTCATTTATTAATCACAAGTATAAATAATGCTATAGACATTGTAAGTTAAGGCAGTTCCATGTTTCTGTAATATTAAATGTATGTATACAACGATGTACATGGCTGCTAAGCTCATCTAATTAAGCAGTATGTATCCTACAAAGTCGTATTTCCTACATACCTTGTAATATGTGGTGGTGCAGCCATGTGACGTTAGACCAAGGAGTGACATGATGTGATGGTGGCCAACAGACAAGGTAGTTCAAATAACTATCCATGCACACGGGAGCTTGCAGAGATATGTTTTTAGTTTGTTTTATTATAGTATATAATGTGTAGAATTGTTCCTTCTAACGGGATCTTTGTGTTCAGCGTCTCCTGTTTGATATGAAAGATGAATACAGATTACAGAACATGATTACGTACAATGTGTCTGACTTCAGTCACTTTTTAGATCAGATTAGATTCAGTTGATTTATTCTAGACATGCCGTTAGCATCGGACCAGAAGTGCTAGAACAGATAGTATTATTTACAGATAGGTGCAGGAATGAATTAGTACTATAGCTTAGAGTAAGTCACGCTACATGTTGCAGTATGTAAAGTGGTGCTGACAGTGGAGAGCAGCATGTGAACAGATTATTATATCTGTGTGTATCTGTTACTAACACAGCATGGAATGTGTTTCATTTAGGTTATCTGATGTGTGTTGGCACATACAGATGCAGTACAATGTGTTCTGCATACTTTTTATTTTCTCTCACCTCTCTGGGTATGATGTAAGTAGCTTCTTGTAAGTCCATGCAGACTGGGAACTGTTGGGTGTATAACACTTGAATAAAGATATACATTCCTTCATTAATACAAGTACACTGTGTAATTCTTGATTAACCCAATGTTGAATGTCCTCCCTACAGCCTTATGTGACAAAAATAACCCTTGGCCCCTCAAGTTTCACTGAGGTGAAATTGTCGCTGGTATGTGCCATTTTTGTCACTGCTATGAGTTCACATTTTACGAGATAGCTACACATTGCAGTTTCTTCTATAGGAACACTGGTAGGAAATCAATATATATTTGTGTCTCCAAACCTGCTTTCAAGCAACCAAACAAAGAAGGCACTAATCACTAGCTGCTTCAGGTTTAAAACTGCGGAGAGTAATACATTGAGGAGTATTCAAAGAATGTCCTGTCATTGAGAAACAGTAAGAAGTGGAATCACAAGTTCAACCTGAAAAAAGGCGGATGAGCCCCTACCTACCATTCACCTCGCCCACGCTGATGGAGAGATTGCATAGAGGAGTAGGGGGTAGTCTGTCAGCCACATTCCTCTCTTTCAGCTACCCCTCTTGGCCCATCCCACTTATCCATGTGTGATCACTATATAACCAAGGAGACCAAAGTGATGCTTACAACTGCAGGTTAGCTCCTGGAATCCTACCTCATCCAGATCCAGACCTCCCAGCATGTCTTTCAGCAACAGATCCTACGGTCAGAAGACCCTGAGTGTCTACGGTGGGGCAGGCGGCCGTGGCACACGCATCTCCTCATCTCAGATGAGCTACGCACCGGTCCCCGGAGGCTTCAACCTGTCCGATGGCCTGGACCTCCACGTTGGGGCCAACGAGAAGGCCACCATGCAGAACCTGAATGACCGTCTGGCCTCCTACCTGGAGAAGGTGCGCACCCTGGAGAAGGAGAATGACCGCCTGGACAAGCAGATCAGAGACTGGTACCAGACCAGAACTGTCATCTGCCACGACTACACCCACTACTTTGCCATCATCGATGACCTGAAGGACAAGGTAAGAGGAAGGAGACAGATATGTGTGTTCTAACTTCCTTTCAACTGCCTGTTCTCATCTGTCTGATGTTAACGATCAGAACTCTGAGTGTGTGTGTGCTGGGTGGTGAAAACTGACAGTTGAGTATTTGAGTCTTGTCAAGAAGCTCATAACAGAGAGAGCAGGGAAGAGAAAATTACCATGACCGACACACTAGATTCATTCCAACTGTGCATCACATCCAGCTGTGTTACAGTGATAATGACTAAAGGATGTACTGACAGTTTACAGCCGAGTCTGACTGCATATTTCAGCTATTTGTTATCACTAGCCAGTGTCTCACAGCATCAATTTTGCATAGTTTCTTTGCAGTTTTGCTGCATGTGTATTTTTTCTTCTAAGATTAAAAAATGTAGTACATATGATTCTGTTGATGTATATGTTCACATTTTTGTGTCATGAGTACTGTTACATTCCAGCTCTGTAAGCACCAAAGAATGGTTTGCTTTTCTCCTCCTCAGATTCGTATTGCCTCCAGGCTCAATGCCAAGACCATCCTGGACATTGACAACGCAAAACTGGCTGCCGATGATTTTAAAATGAAGTGAGTGCATTCTCTGCGTGCTTACGCCCCTGTCCCTCTCGGCCCCGCCACATAAGTGAAACTTCACATGTGCATCAAAGCATGAACTCATGCCTAACTGACAACTTCTAATCTTAACAATGCACTGAAACCTCTCTGACCTGCGCTCCCCTCAGGTATGAGAACGAGCTGGCCATGAGGATGGCTGTGGAGGGAGACATCGCCGGACTGAAGAAGGTGCTGGACGAGATGAACCTGGCCAGAATGGATCTGGAGAGTCAGTACGAGGGTCTGAAGGAAGAGCTCATCATGCTCAAGAGGAATCACGAAGAGGTGAGAGCGTAGACATGAGGGAGATCCACTCTTGAAGCTTTTGATTCATTGTTTGCTGATGGCAGTTTCACAAGCAGCAGAACTAATTAGTTTGCATCTGTCAACACCCCAATACACACAGGCCAACACCCACTCTGTGTATGCACATAACATATATGTTACTACACCGGTGACTGATCAAACACTGCTCATCATCATCCATCTTTTCAGCAGCAGGGAGCTAAACGCAACAGCTATTCACTGTAAGACAAAGTAGTCACCATTCATCATGACCATATGTCGTGTCCTTGGCCAGTCAGAATTGGCACACATGACCTCTGCCTTACCTCTAATAACACTGAGGAAATTCCATGTTTGGTTAATGTTTTCATAAAGGGGTCCACCGCCTTCTCCCTTGTCCCAGCGCTGCACCCCTTCTCTCTGTACACTTCCTTGTATTCTTCTCTCTCCATTAGCTCATTGCTTCTGTTTGTCTCAAACACACTCAGACACGCTGAACTCCCGCACCCCACACACACACACACACACACACACACAATTCACACAGGTCAAAGAACCCAAAGCATGCAAGCAAAACAGTACAAAAAGAATTGATTGGATACTCTTGTTGTTATGATTAAAAAAATAATGACTGATTTGAAGTTACTTCACCGGCTGACTGAGGCTTTGTCCTTCACCCCTGCAGGACTTGGCTCTGCTGAGGAGTCAGATGGGCGGCCAGGTCAATGTGGCCGTGGATGCCTCTCCGTCTACAGACCTGAACCAGGTTATGTCAGATATCAGGGAACACTACGAGAGCGCGATCTCCAAGAACCGCAAAGACCTCGAGGCGTGGTACCAGAACAAGGTGAGAAGTTACAACTGCTTGGAAGACAGCCACTTCAGCAGCCTTTAGGGTTCAGTCGCACTCATTTATCTTGATAGCGTGCCAGTAAAAATTGTTGGGTAATGCTGTTTTTCTGATCTGTCCAGGTCGCTGCAGTCGAGCAGGATGTGATCACACACTCAGAGAGTCTGTTGACGACCCGCACAGAGATTAAGGACCTGAAGAGCACCCTCCAGAGGCTTCAGATTGAACTACAGTCCCATTTGAGCATGGTATGTCTACATATATCCACAACAAAGATTGATTATCTATTACATTTGAAACCATGATGCTACTATACATATTTACAACACTGAAAGATCTTTAAAGAAATAATTTTGAGGAATGCAGTTATTCACTTTCTTGCCAAGAAGATTGATATTGGCCATGCAAATAAGGGTAATCCCAAAGCACACAGAACACATGATGCCAGTTACACACTCACCCCAAGAGGCCTTGCTGCAGATTTGGAGTGAAGAAATTGTATCTCTGCATTTTAATCACTGACTGCCTTCTCACCTAACGACTTCGTCCTCTGACCACAACAGAAAGCATCTTTGGAGGGCACCCTAGCAGAAACTCAGGCACGCTACTCTGCACAGCTGGCAAGCCTACAGAACATGGTCACAAGCCTGGAGGCTCAGCTGTCCCAGCTCCACGCCAACATCGCCAGCAACAAGCAGGAGTACGACATACTGCTGGACCTCAAGACCCGACTGGAGATGGAGATCGCAGAGTACAGGAGGTTGCTGGATGGGGAGGATGACAGGTGAGGCACTCACTGGACGGGGGATTAACATTTAAAGACAAAACATGGTAGATATGTTCTGGACTAATGATTTCTTTTTCTTTTTCTCTCCTTTGCCAGTTCAAAACAAGGTAGGACATTTTTCATGTGAACATAATTCTCAGTTTATCATTAGGAAGGACACATTTCAACTTGATTTAAGACATGCAATTTGCTCATGATTGTTGTTGCATTTCTTTTCCTCAGTGGTCACGAAGGTCATCACAGTGGTGGAAACAGTTGTGGATGGAAGGGTCGTCGAGAGCAGCAAGACTGTTGATGTGGACGTGGATCAGATTGAGTCATAAATTGGCAGCATTAGCAAAAATTAATAAAGATCCTGCAGTTGAATTAAACTTCTTTGTGTGTTGTTATTTCATACTGAATAGATTATTCCACATTTCTATTCAGGTCCCTCACTGGTGAATGAGTGTTTTTGTATAGTACACATCAGATCTGGTTGCCATTAGCTTTAACATATTCATCAATGTATTGTTAAAATAGTATTAATCGAGGTTTTATATCAAAAACAGAGCACAGGCACTATTGTTTAGTTTTTTAGTTTTACAGCAAATTGTATGGTTTGGTCTCGCTGCTCTCAGCAACAAGCTTAAGATTCCAAAAAATGTAACAGTAAAGTAGAGCACCAGTAGAAAGTAGCTGGTTAAGAACATCCAGAATCTCATCTAGTAGACTTAGACTGATAAGGTGGCTATAAGCTATAGGCTACAGGCCTGGCAAGTCAACCTTCCTGCCAATTTGTCTCGTGGCCAACTACGGTACTGCAACCAAAAAAATCCCCAGTGGCTCAGAAAGCGTTTTCCCCCGAGACCGCCATTATAAAAGAGAGGTCAGAGAAACTATTGATAAGACTCATCAAAGTACAAACAAGGTCTTTAGACTACTAATTTTTCAAAAACCCTTATATTTTAATGTTTTTACTTTAGCCTATAAAAGCTAAACACGCTGGGAACCATCTAGTATCAGTTTAACGTGTGTGGCCAGACGTTAGCTGATGCAGCTTCATTGAGTGTAAGGAGAGGAGGGAAAAAAAATATGGCCATAGGGACTGGGACCTATCCCACAATGCATTTGATGAAAATGAAGCAAACTCTACTGACAAGTTGTCAGTCCAGTCTGACAACTTGTCAACACCCAGACAGTCAAGTTCATGTTCACATATTGCACATATGTGAGCATGAACGTGGTCCGCAGGAGAAAGCAGTTTCTAACCCAGGACAGTTGTTATGAAGCACTAAGGCTACAGTTACACATTGTAAAATCTGTAGTTATTAGAGAGAAAAAAATCCTGCTGAGCGTGCGTGCAGTTTGTGAACACATGCTCTGCTTCGGAGCTGTTGAAGTGTGGTGGTGTATTGCTAAACACCATGTAGCCTCCTTAGCTTCCTGGTATCTCAGAGAAAATTCTCCTAAAGTCACGGCCTCAATTTCTCGTCAAGGACATACAGTAACCTGGCTGGCACTGCTGCAGCCTCAGGCTATTATGATGTCAGGTTTTACACACATAAAATAATGTCAGATAATCATATTACAGACCTACCAAATACTTAAAACAGCTTTTGTCAGGATGAAGGTCAAATATGTAATTCCAAAAGACCTTTGGTTCATGCCAAAACAATGCCCCTATCATGACATTATCTGGAATTAAGACACAAATGAGTCAAACAAATTGGACAAAAAAGGTAGTTAGACCACTGTGAGACTTTTATTGCATTCAAAAGTGTGAAGGAATTATCGGGTTGTGCTTGTGGCCCTCAGTTGTTGCTCCTTGTGTTTTGTTTGCTGCATGAGGCCGGTTATTAGGCGGTGGTGGAAGAGGAGGACACCACTTTGCCGTCCTTCAGTTCCTGTGTGACCACTATCACCTTGGAGGAGGTGGAGGAACCTGAATTGCTGCTGATACTGTGGAGCGAGAGAACAGTGCTTGCATTAAAACTCAGTGTTATGCTTCAATTTACAGACCTAGTGATTAGTTTGTGATGAAAGGACAAAATTGTTCTTTTCAGGCAAATTACCTGCCACCTCCGTCCAGAAGCCTCCTGTATTCTGCAATCTCCATCTCCAGTCGTGTCTTGACGTCAAGCAGCAGTTTGTACTCTTGGCTCTGGTTTTCGATGTCAGCACGCAGGCATGACAGCTGTTCCTCCAGGCCCGTCACCTGCATCTGGAGGGCTTGGAGCTGCATGGAATACCGTGCCTCTGTGTCAGCCAGAGTGCCCTCCAGGGACGCTTTCTGGAGGAGGAAGAGTGACAGAGAAGAGAAATCATGAATAAAGTAAAAAATAATGCACACATCACTTGTACTTCACTGGGGATGGGATAGGTAGAGGATGTAAAGGTAAAGATTTGCATTATCATTTACCATGCTAAGCTGTGACTGTAACTCGATCTCCAGGCCCTGCAACGTGCGACGGATCTCGGAGATTTCTGACTTTGACGTTTGGAGATTTTCTGTGCTGACTGCCACCTCCTTGTTCAGCTCGTCTGACTGCAGTAAACATGGGAAAACATCAGTGTCATGAATAACGATACACATATGAGCAAAAGTCTATAGGCAATGAGAAATCACTCGGGCAATAGATGTCACCACCAGGGTTTAGTCCAGTCTTACCTTGGCTTGGAACCAGGCTTCAAGTTCTTTGTTGTTCTTGGCAGCCACGTTCTCATATTGTTCACGGATCTCAGCCAAAACGGCAGATAAGTCTTGCTGTGGTGATGCATCTACCTCCACATTGATCTGTCCACTCATCTGGCTCCTCATGGCTGCTAGTTCCTGTTGAATAAGAGGAGTTTGGTAAAAGGTGGATGGTTGCTGAGTTGTTTGAGTAGATTTTATTCTACATCCGAGACAGCAAATCCATTGCAAATTCACTCAGATGGCCGTTAAGGCTTTGCTACCCACCTCCTCGTGGTTCTTTTTGAGGAAGATTAGCTCCTCCTTGAGGCCTTCTATCTGCATCTCTAGGTCTGATCTGGCCAGTGTCAGCTCATCCAACAGTCTCTTCAGACCGGCGATATCTGCCTCCACTGATTGACGCATGGCTAGCTCATTCTCATACCTGTGAGGTAGCAAGAGATCAGACATTTGCACATCTGCCATGTACTGCTTCAAAGTAGTTGTTCAGTTTTTCCATATCGCTATCAGACACTTTCTGTCTCATCCTGTTACTTACTTTGTTCTGAAGTCGTCTGCTGCCAGTTTTGCATTGTCAATGGCCAGATAGATGCCTCCATTTACACCAGTGGCAGCCTGGATCTGTGTGATGAGGCAATGTTTCATTTCACATGATTAGTATAATTATTTCATCAAACAGTCTCCAACTGCAAGCGGACATTGCAAATATTAAATTATGCTGTCAAACACACTTCACAATGACAGTAATGGTTTCTCTTACAATCACTACCTACAAAATCGTGTACATGCATTGTCGCTTGGGGTAAGTTAAAGTTCCAATGCATCATTTTAAACATATTCATCTGATCGTTGCATTATCAGATAAACTGCAGTATGACATGCTTTGATATCTCATTCAGGAATCAGCAGTCTTGTGACATACCTTTCCCTGCAGGTCAGCAATTGTGGCCTCGTAAGCTGAGTAGTCACGGGTGGCGGGGGAGGTCTTGCTCTCCAAGAACTGGCGGATCTTGAGCTCCAGCTCAGCGTTGGCCTTCTCAAGGCTGCGCACCTTCTCCAGGTAGGAGGCCAGGCGGTCATTCAGGTTCTGCATGGTGGCCTTCTCATTGACTGAAATATCAACACCTGAACCGGCACAGGCGCCTGCACCCCCTCCCATGATGAAGGAATAACTGCTGCCTGCACCACCGCCATAACCACCTCCATAACCACCGCCATAACCACCGCCATAACCACCGCCAGAACCAACAGTGGCAATGGAAACTCTTGTTCCACTGCCACCTGCACCACCATGTGTACTTCTAGCGTATGACCTTTGCACACCTCCACTGGAACCAAAGCCGACTCCACTGCCTCCGAAGGAGCGGCCTGAAGACACGGTGCCTATTCTCATTGACATTGTGAGGACTTCTGAGAAGATCTGTCTGTCTTGGAGAGCGTGAGATGGACTGAGATGCACAGATCTGCCTCTGTTTCCTTTTTATCCTGCACAAGGCGGCTGCTGCTGCCTTTGCAGTGGGTGGGGGCATGCATGAAGACAGGCGGAAGGGAGGAGCATTACCTAAAGTGGCTGCTCTGCCCCACCCATCACAAACTCTCTTCAGGTTCATTTCTCCCAAGGAAAAAGCCGGATTAAACTTGATCCAATTTTGTTTGGTACTTTACTGAATTCAAACCTCACAACTACCTGCAAACATTACGGCTTCATTATTCATTCATCCATTATTCCCATGCTCCACATTAATGTGTATGAAGACAGGGCATCCATGTGAACTTTTATACAAAGTATAATGGAAATTGTACAGCAGCCACGCCCGTTACTGTACTGCTTTGGGTTACTTATCCAGTCAAATCCCTCAGGCTTTCAACTTTGTCAGTATTCTGACATGTGACATGTCTTTATTGAATTTATGTCATAACTGTTGAGCAACACTGTCATACATGCTGGCCAAACCTGTTACATCACCGAGGCAACAAGCATTGCAAACAGTGTGAAATAGATGTGTTTGATTTTTTTTCACTTGGCTCTCTGCCAGCACACGTCTTCTGACACACATCTTTGTCATATCTCTTTTTATTGTCTTGCGTGAAGTATTGGCGGTTTTGTTATTCATAGTTTCAGTTGTTTTCCCTAATCCTATAGTTGAAATCATAAATGTTTTCTTATGTTTTGCTCAACAATAGCCTGCAGTGTTGCCAGGTAGAAGCGTTTTTTATAGCCTGGCATGATGTCAGCCGATACCTGGCCTTATTCAAGAGTGGGCACAGCAATGCTTGAAAGCTCACCACAGATGTGCCTGCATGTTCTTTATTTTGCTTGGAAGTGTACTTTGGCATGTGCATCATAGCCAAACAAGAACAAGCTCTCGCTTGTTTGCGTCTTTCCATTTCATCAGTATTTCTTTGACTGTAACCCAGAGGAATTTGCACAACTGTCTCCCATGAAGCTGATTGATTAAATGAAAAAAGGCACTTTTTTCTTCTCCTTTAATTGCTGTTTTGGATTCATTTTCAAATCCTGACAATTATAAGAATAATTCATATATTATTTCAGACATTTTGTTTGTGGCTGTGTCTAGTAAAGAGTTGTTTTACCTCAAACTAAGAAATGACTATTACAAACTGTACACTTACTATCCACAGCCTTGTGTAGTGCAAACCATTTGTTTGATTTCACTGTTGCTTTTCACTTTGAGGTTCAAAACTCATCTTGTGCATGTGCTAAACATGCCAATGCTGAAGTAAAACTAGGAAGTAATGTCCAAGATACTGATTGGTTTGAGACCCCAGTAATATATGATGAGTGAAGACATTTTTGTTTCTTTGGAAAACTTTGGATAACTTCTTGTGCATGCACACAGTAGTAAAGCTCTGTCCAGCTCAGTAGCACTTCATTTCACAGCACAGCTGAGTTGCAAAAAATGAAACCCTGCCCTTTAATTCAAATTTACAGTAGCACTACAAAGAGGTGAACGTCATTGTCTAACATTTGGACTATTTCAAACACTTAGCTCCCAGTCTAACTTAGCAAATATAGACACTTTGCAAGACTAACAGAGCCAAGTGACACTGTGAGTATGCGTACACATAATACAGAGTAATGCGACACAGTCTGTGCACATTTCTGTAACCAGACATTCTTGTGATAGAATAAGGGTGCGGCACTCGTGGAAAGGTTTAAACAGAGCACATAACTGCAAAACACTCTGGTTGAGTTACTTAATGTTTAATTTGCTGTAAGTTCATGCCAGAACCAAAAGAATTATTATAAATGATGTGTTAATGTGTGAGAGACCTCAGACGCACAACACTGTGAGAAAGAGGAAGAGTGGGTCATGTTACATGAGATTTGATGCAACTTGTATATTGCTAAGTCATAAAAATAAAAATGAATCTATGAAAATATAAAGAGCATTATTGAACAACACTTTATTACTTACTGGCTGTTTACAGATTATGCAAAGCATGACTGAATCATTTTTCCTCAGGCAATAGGCAACAATAGCATCAGCCAAAATACCTCACACTGTCAAAGAGGCTTCTCACGCTGCTCTGCAGGTCATTCATGAACCTGTGTAATTTGCTTTTCCTGAAGATTAATTCATGATGCTATCTAAAACAACATTAAATGTAGCTGTTTTCATTGATTGAACTGATATCTGCTCAGCACAGATGTCCTGAAATACAGACATCCTCTTTTTTTCAGTGACAGTGGCAAAATGCATCTGCTTGGGTGACTGTGGTTCAGGAGGAGGTCGTCCACTTCAGAAGGTCGGTGGTTTGATCCCTGACCTGTCTGCATGTCGAAGTATGCTTGGGCAAGATACAGAACCCCACATTGCCCCCGATGCTGTGCCATCGGTTTGTGAAATGGGTCAATGCAGACTTGTGTTGTAATTGCACTTGAAATGGTCATCAGACTAGAAAAGCATTAAAAAAATACAGTCCATTCACCATTTAAAATCGTACAATGCACTAAATTAGTAGTACGCAACTGTTAGCATGTTAGCATTAGCACATGCCAGCTTTAGAGTTTGCTGTTAACATACTAAGGTTCAGCATGTGATGCTTAGCATGTTAGTGATGTCAACACTGAGATGTGGTAAAGCTTTAATGCAAGTGTCAGGCAGTTGCCATGACATTTTTACAGACATTTATGGTCCCTAGAGGATGAATCCTCCTGAGGTTTAATCACAACCAGGAGAGGAACTTTGAATATAGGCTACTGAAAGTGAAAGTATTGAAAAAAAAAACACAGATTATCCAAAAGTAATGCATACATTTTATGTCATGTTCAGAGGCTGCGTTAAATGTTGCTGAGGGCCGCCACTGGCCCGCAGGCCACACTTTGAGACACTGTGATATAAAGGTGAATAAGATGACCTGTGCTTTCTGTATAGCTCTGAATTGTACAAGTGGCAAAGATCATTTCAGTTCACACCAGTAACTCAAAGGGACTCATCCACAATCTTTCCCTGTTTTTCACACTGAGGTTGCCAAACCAACACGTGACAGCACAGGTTACAACTGACTGAATGGAAGAAGTTTAGAAGACCTTCCAAAGAGAGTCGTCAACATTAAAACTTCTGAACTTCTTTAAGAAAAACAATCTCTGGTTTGCCTTTTTATTAATAAAATCAGTGTAGTGACAAAAGCTGTCATCAGGTATGTTCCAAATATTTGCTGCAGGACTGCTGTCACAGGCCCCCTTTAACGATGGTAGGAGCAAGAGCAGCAGGATTCCAGCCAAAGTCAATGAACGTCTCTTTGGACTCAGACATGTTCAGTTGTGTCAAAGACTGTTCCCACCAACTGGCAAATTGCTCCACCGCTGGGCCATGACTCTGTTCCTGATTGCGCAAAATCCTAACCATTACTGTGTCTTCCACATACAATCATTTGTATCCAAGACAGATGAACGTGGGGAAAGGACACAGGCCTGAGGAGACCCTGTGGAAGATGAGAGTGTATGAGAAAGTGAGCCCTTTACTCAAACTCTCAAAATATCCCTTGAACAATCTGGTGGGCTCCAATTTGACCTGTGTCATAACATCTTGCTTTTAACAACTGGTTCACAGGTTTTCATTAGAGGGAGGTATGAGCCAGGGAGCCATAATCATTGAATGACCATGATGATCTGACTTTAGCCACTGGAGCTACAGTAGACTCCATCTGCTGGTCCAAAGACTGACTGGAGATTACCCCCACTGCAGTCAGGACCAGGACTATTCCTCTCCTTTGAAAGGCTGAAGATTCACCTGCTGTGTCTTCATCAGGCTGTAACTTACAGTCCTCTGCGCTGCCTCACGACTCAGAGACTTCATGATTAAAATCATGTGCATCAAACCTTAAATAAAGCGTATTTAACTCCTCTTCCAGTTCAGTGTCAGACACACCGGAGCACGCCACGTTTCTCTTGCTGCTCTGCATTCCAGTAATGGATGTGATGCCTTTCCCGGCTGCATGTGAGCTCCCATTTTCAGCTCCACTTTATACTTCAGTTTAGCTAGTTTTAGCAGGACTGGGCTTGCTGCTCAGGAGCACTCAGGTGAGACTGTGGTTGTACAGTGTGCGAAGCAGAGCGGTGGTGTTTCATTCACCAGCACAGCATTTATATTCTTCTCTTGTTTCAGTATTTTTGAGGTAAAACATGAAGTATTGCAGACTTTATACGTATATTGTTTCCGCACTGTTACTTGTGTAACACATTGCCTTACAGGCTTTTCCTCGTTAGTATGCTCCCTTGGTGTAATCAACATACACTTCATATATCAAATGTAAATTCATTTAAAAAGAAAATGAATTTATTCCTACAATATTCTCCAACAAACACATAGCATGCACACTCTTGTGCTCTTACAAAAAAGAGGAACAGAGTGGTGCTTTGAGCTGAGTGATTAATGATGATTGTGTGGGTGTGGGATGTGTGGTGTTGAGTAAGGTGTGACTGTGCCTTTCATGTGTGAAGCACTATGAGTATGAATGAGGTATTCAGGCTTTTAACTGAGAAACTCCTCCAACGCCTTTATTCTCCATTCACCCAAAGACATTTTCAGCTTTCCAGAATATAGGATTTAAAAACCTATTCAAACCTCAGTGAGGCTAACTGATTTATGCTCTGTATATAGCAGATGACAGTCTGCTATGCAGGGAACATGGCAAGTGTGGGAGCTGTGCTTGCAGTTCAACTTGTGGGGCTTTTGGCAAAAAAAACCATATCAGTAATTGTCATAAGTCTTTTTTGTCACTTTTATTGTGTCACACACCCCATCTCACTTTCCATGCAAATGCAAATGACTTCTCAGAAGGCTCGTTCAGTTCTGAGTACAAAGTGCCACGCTGACACAAATAAGCACAGCTTGAGGTGAAAGCTGGAACAGTATGCTCAAAATGTGCTGTGACATGAAAAATAGCTTGCAGTGCTTTTACCTGGGCGTGTAACTGGCTTGCATGGGCCAGCGTACAACGCCATCCCACTTTCTATGTCACGTAGGAGAGGGAATGAGAGCAGCCATGACTCACTGCAGCATCAGGTGCCTCAGTGTTTATTTTATTTCAGGCCCGGGCTGGTTTGGTGTTGTGTCTTGCTGTGCCCTGCAGGTATTGGCCACACCCTTTACTGCCAGGTATGACTGAGAGAGCTGGAAAGTTACAGCAGAGAGTTCGAGAAGAACTCTGCAGAGCAGCATTCGGCTTTTCTGTCTTTAACAAGATAGAAAAGTAACTGATATGTTGAATCAAAAACTTTGATACTGTGAGTGAACTTAACCGAACTGAATGAGGAGCCCATGTGCACTCATTAAGCACTCAAGTGCTTGAGTTTTGGTCATCATCAAGATAACTGAGGTCAGATAATTGAGGTCAGCTGGGGAAAAACTAAGATTTCCTCATGTGATAGTCACAATCATGAAGCCACATGCCCTATTGTGTTTTCTGTCCATGACTCAAGCAGCTACAGTGTAACTGCAACAGCAAAAAGCACATGCGTGAGGAATTTACCCCTCCTATATGACATTTTACTTTTACTATTAAGTATGAAGTTCAACATCAGGGTTTCTGCTTAAAATGCGACTTTCTGTATGTATGTTCGTTGCAAGTTGAAAGGGTCCGACAATGGTACAAACTGTTTTCTTTAAACTGATTTTGTCCTGTCCAGTCATGCAGAATGATTAAGATTGTAAAGTCTAGACAGTGAGTCAGATGAATCCAGTCCTCTTTGCCTAAACTTGATATTGCTCTGCTGCACAAAGCTGCTGAAACAGTGTATTTCAGAGTCACTAATTACATGTAACAACACTGATGATGAATAGCAACATTGTGTTCACAGGGTGCAGCACAAAAGCAGAGAAAGAATGATGAGTCATTCTGACCAACAGATTAAATAACTGGGCAGGTGAATCGCTGATGTTTGGATGTTTGGACAGTTCAAGTCTCCACTCATCTCAAGCTCATCTCAACGGTGACTATAAACCTGATCCATCCAAATCTGTACTTTTTGGAGAAAACATTCTGTTCTTCTCTGCATGTTTCTGTGAAAGCCACACTCACCATCACACGATTATTTTTTTTGACAATGTACAACATGGTGTTAATATTGAGCCTTAATTTTGTGCTATTTGCAGACCATTGTTCATTGTCCTGTTAGTTTGTTAAAATTATTGCATTTCTAAATGTATCTTGTGCAGCAACAATAAGTTTCCACTCAAGCTAAGCAAAGTTACACAAACCAGTAAAGCTGCATGGAGACTTCTCTTCACAGAGAAGGACAAAGTGACACCTGGTGGTCATGAGTGAACATACATTGTAAATAACACGTCACTTGTAATGATTTTGCTTTATTGTAGGGTATCATTTTGAGTTTTGCCAGAATATCAGCATAGGAAAAATACAGGAGACACCAACTTTGAGCTCATCCAATGAAAATATCATCGAGTTTTTAGCATTTTCACAACCCCTGTTTCATTTATATGTCCAAAAAGTGAAGCTTTTAGTGACTGAGTTGTGCTTTGATTAGCTTTTGGTAACGAAAAATCCATGTATCCAATCAACTTTTCTGAACTGTAACACACATTTGTGATTAAGAATGCACATCTTCATCCGTGCTTTCTTGCTTTTAATCGTATTTTGGTCTCATATTTATCAGAGCGAGCGTAAAGAGAAGGGAAGATCATCACTTGCTGCAGACTTGCAACATGATTGGAATCAAAAGAAAAGACAGAACATGCCGGAGTAACCCCCTTAAAAAGCCACTGACTCTTGTAAATTATTGATTAGGCAGGCATTATAGGGCTCAATCAAGAACGTTTGGGTGCCAAATCAGTGCAAAAATGTAAGTTTAGTGGCAGCAGAGATGAGCAGAGGTGTTACTGAATGTCCTCCACTTGGGTGTCAACGCTGGAGGACACCACCTGTCCATCAATAATCTCCTCCACGATGGTCTTCACCCTCCTCTCGATGTGGGGTTTACGCTCTGCAGAGGTGGAGGGCAGACATAATGCATCATGTAATTTCAATGCAAGGAGCCTAATTCATTTTGTTTGTTTAATGAATGATTTGGGATTCTTACCTTCCACGACCTTCTGGATGACGACGGCCCTGTGGGGAGAGGAAACATCATTTTAAAACAGATTTCATTGTTGGCCAGTGACTTTCACGTAAAGAGTTTGGGTTAGAGTTAGAAATGAAACACTTCATGACTGACTTTTTTTGTTCATATTGCAGCTCTCCATCCAGCAGCCTCCTGTACTCTGCGATCTCCAGTTCCAGCCTCATCTTGATGTCCAGCAGCAGGTTGTACTCGGCTCGCTGCTGCTCCAGGGAAACTCTCAGCTGCTGCAGCTCTGTCTCCAGCGTGTTGATGGTCAGCTGCAGCTGGCTGAGCTGAACACTGTATCGACTCTTGGCTTCCTCCACACTCTGCTGCAGGCACTGAATCTGCAGGACAGACAGGAATGATGTTAGGAAAGCTGTGCGCGCCATCAGAGAAAGGAAGTGCCCTGACAGGAAATTATGAAGCTGTGATCATTTCTCCCGTTCATACTGGCCATTGGCCAGTTATTCTGTGCAAAAAAGACATTTAATCAGAAGTTTATATGAGGCTTCAGCAGATTTAGTCAAATCCAGTCTTCATCTTCCAAAGTTACAGTCCAATTTGCACTAAAAAGACAGCAACTTTGGAAGACATCCACTTGACTTGATTAAGGCTGCCTTCAGAGTTACTTGAACCCAGTGTGAAAAAACACCGCCCTCTCATTGACTTGAATGGAGCCAGTCCATCGACGGTCGGCCGGCAACAAAGTTGAACCGAGCTCAGCTTTTACTGCGACACAAGGGGCTGAACTGCCCAATCAAATGCATGCAGGCACACATTCATGGTAGACTACTTTGAAACGTATTTCTACTGTTTGCCTTACAATCGTCATGACAAAAAGAAATTAACTTTCCTAAAAAGTCAAAGTCAATGTGAACCTACCTTTATGTGTATTAACCCGAACCCTGTTGACCCTACAAGGTGAAAGTGTGCATTTTGTCTGTGGCCTACCTCTGTGAGGACGCTTTGGCGACTGATCTCTAAACTCTGGTAGGTCCTCTTCAGCTCTGACAGCTCTGAGTGAAACGTCTTCACTTCTGTAGAACTTGAGATGATTTGCGTCTGAAGAGTATCCACCTTTACACACACACGCACACACACACACACACACACACAATAAATCCAGTGGCATTGTCATCCGTCAATCATCCGTCAATCTTTTCATTGTAGTTTTTATTCAATTGTTTGTTTTTGAATTTCCCATCTCACCTTAGCTTTGAACCATTTCTCCAGCTCCACCTTGTTCTTCATCACCACAGCCTCATACTGCTCCCTCATCTCCTCCAGGACCTTCGTCAGGTCAACAGACTCTGTGCTGTCCACCTCTACATTAACTGCACCAGTCTGCTGGAGCCTCAGCAGGCGCATCTCCTGCAACGAGGAAAAGGGGTGCACCTTTCAGTCTCCACCAATAGATGGCAACATTGTACTTGAAAACAGATGATAACAGAGCAATCCCTCTGCAGCTGAACGGTTCTCACCTCCTCGTGGTTGCTCTTGATGAACGCCAGCTCCTCTTTCAGACCTTCTACCTGCATCTCCAGGTCACTGATGCCGAGAGTCATGCTGTCCCGGACCCCTCGGAGACGAGTCACATCAGCCTCCACATTCATGCGCATGTTCATCTCTGTCTCATACCTACAGTGGGAAGCCAGGTGCAGTTATAATTCAGCGTGATTCAGTGAACAGCTACATCTACAGTCTGTGTGCTATTCAGACCATAGTTGTCTTCAGATTTGGTGGATGCATCGCAAAATAAAACGACTGGAGTGTGTGTGTGTGGATTTTTGCTTGAACCTACTTAATTTTAAAGTCCTCTGCAGCCAGTTGAGCATTGTCAATCTGCAGGAGGACACTCTGGTTCTCTGAACGCTTCCTCTGGATCTAAATGGAGAAAAATGAAAAAAACAGGTCTCTATTCATGATGCCTGATACAGTCACTGCCCTCCCCAAGTGAGCACCGCCACAACTGGGAAATATGACTCTGGTAACATCTCAGCAGTAAACTGTCCTCGTTTGCGCGCCACATATATGGCTTTCAATGTGTTTCTCATTGACTGTAAATTGTAAAATGTGAGCGGTACCTGAGCAGTAAGATCATGGATGGTGACGAAGTAGGAGGTGTAGTCTCTGGCGACGCTGGGACATCTCTGCTCATAGAACTCTCTGATCTGCAACTCCAGCTTCCTGTTGGCCGCCTCCAGGGAGCGCACCTGCACACACAATCAGAGGGTGGCGTCACGCAACGACAGGTGACACATGAGAGGTGACAGAATGTGACGACCACATGAAGTACCTCACTTCTGCCTCACATCTCTTGGCTGGTACTTGGAAAGAAATTTCTTTCTTTTTTTTTCATTGTGCCATTTTTTATTATTTTTTTTTAACCATTTTTTTTTAACCATTTTTTTGTACCAATCCTAAAAATCCTTCTTAAGCACTGTGAGTAAATACATGCTGACACGAGCTTACTGTACCTTTATGTTAAGGAGGTAATGGGTCATATTTTTAGTGACTGGTACGTAGGTTAGCTCTGGTGTTCCCTTATTCATTTGTTGTCATTGTTTGGCTGTTGTAGACCACACACACACACACACACACACACACACACACACACACACACACAGCCTAACACTTACTAATGATTTTATTTATTTGATTTATGAGGACCTGCCTTTTGTCCCCACAATGTGACTATGTAAACACACTTATGTCCCCACAATAACACACACATGTTATTGTCTACTTCCTGTAGTGAAGTCCATTGACTGCATCCTGTCTGACCTGATTCTTTGTTAATGATGGAAAAATACTCAGATCCTTTAGTTAATCCTTTATTATGTTTAAAAAGAAGTTATGTAAGTATAATCAACGAAATGTATCTAAAGAATCAAAAGTCTTAGTACTTTATCTTAAACTAAAATGAGGTTTGTGACGTATGATGATGGATGGATGAGTTTCTGTGGATTTTGTCTCCCATCACAATGCATTAGGACAAGATTTTTAAATGGCAAGTATGAAGAAAACATCTTTCAGTGTTCATACGGGTGTCTGACTATTGTTTTAAGACAGACTTGAAAAATGGTGAAGACCCTTTAAAGTTTTCCATTTGTGGGTGTGTCCCTGTATGCATACAAGGTGTGAACGTATGCGTGCGTTTAAGGAGAGATCATGTAATGTCCTGCGCATTCATCAGGTGAAGGCAGCAGTTTTATGAGGAGCCAACTGAGCCACTGTTAATATGTGCTTGCACGTAGTTTGATGAAGGTTAATAAACATTTTTCCTGCAGGTCTAGCAGAGATTCACATGGTTGAGCAGCACTGGTAAGAGTGTGTTCAAGGCTTAAAGAAAAGCACAATATAGTGTGCGAGTTGCAGAGCTGTGTAGAGCAGATTATACATGTAGTCATCATCATCTTCATCATCATGTCTTACCTTGTTCAGGTAGGAGGCCAGGCGGTCGTTGAGGTTTTGCATGGTCACCTTCTCGTTGTTGATCACCCCACACTCACCGAAGGACATTGACCCGGAGGAGAAGACTGACTGGGAGATGCGGGTCCCGCTGCCTCCCGCGCCTCCGTACACGCTGGGCGCGCGTTTCTGGAAGGTCCCGGTGGAGATGCGGGTCTGTCCGGACCCGACCAGCTGCATCCCTCCGCTCATGTTGATGGTGCTGGCGCTGGAGATGCTGCGGGCGCTGGAAATGCTGCGGGCGCTGTAGCTGCTGCTTTGGCGAGAGACAGACATGATGAGAGGTGGAGGTGGAGTTGAGCTGCAGGTGATGAGCAGAGATGGAGAGTCTCCGAGGAGTGACTCTGCCGTAGACAACCTGGCATTTTATAGAACTCTGAGAGAGAGAGAGAGACAGCGTCTGGTCCCATGCCACAACAATGCGTGGAATGTAGATAATGTTTTTAACCTGATAGGTGTGTACAGTAGTCATAATGAACTATGGAAGACAACTTGAACATCTAGTTTTGCAGCTTAATGGCTGACTCGCTGATATGAAGCCAGTCATAATGATAATTGTTGTTGTTTTCCCTTCACCAGTTATACTTAGGCTGGAGTCGTGCACTGCTATCTAATTAAACGTCTGCTCAAGCATTTTAACAACGCTCAGTGTTCAGAGCCTCCTGTGTTTGAGAGAATTGATTTAAAGCAGCTCTTTGTCACCTTTGATCACAGAATTCACACAACCTTCCGCTTACACATGAACAGTTGGATTCATAGAAGTAAAAAGAAACCTTGTTTAATTTACTACGTTCATGGTTTCTGCAGTTGCAGCCTGTTTGGTCTGGTATGACCAGCAGCTTATGGTGGCTGATGTTAGCTATGTTTTGCAAATGTAATGAAGTAATGTAGATAGATGTTTCTGTGTAAGTGGCATTACCGAGTCAGCTTTTTTGACTTTAGGACTCTTTTGGGCAACTATTACACTCTGTTTTAGCATTTACTATCATCCTTTAACTGTTGATTGTGGCTGCTGTTCAGATACAGTTACACATATTTGCTTTAGAAATATTCTTGACAAACTGCAGATGTGCAACTTTGGAGTCATTTTTTCAGACTCTTAAATGGACGTCAGCATCGCCACAGAGAGACAGCAACCTTTCTTTATGCTCATATAGACCCTCTAAGCAAGTGTAACAGCAGCAGTAATACCATGAATATATGTTTTTCTGCTGTCTGTTGTGCAACTACATTAAGGATGTGAGCAACTTTCTTGTCCTCAGATATCCTGCAGCTGCATCAAAAACAACTGTGCCTATTAATCAGATTCATCCAGACCACAGAAACAAGTGACTTCACAATGACAACACTACTTTTGATTTGCATAATGTACAGGTGTCAAAGAAATCCTTGGGAGCCAAGTTTTTAACCACAGACCAGTTCTTTAACTGATTCCTGTTTTCCTTTGAATGGATAAAGATAGTTCTTTTCATGTGAAGGAGAGGGAGTAGGCTAACGAGTTGATAGATGTTGACACAATACACCATTTAGTAAATGTCTCCAAACACGACAGGGATCTCAACGGCCAACTTTCACCCAACACACACACACACACACAAAACACTGTGTCACGCCTTTTTCATTAGAAGCATATCTAACATGTGGTCCGATTAAAACATCCTGAAGTGACTGACACAAGAATGCGAAAATCGTCTCAATCTTCTGGACCGCACCCTTCAGTGGAGAGTGTCAGATAGCACCGTGCACGCCAATGCCAATGTAGGCTATAGTTAAAATGTGTTCTTATTATCATATTGGTTATTTTTCTTTTAATGTGAAACTTAAATGACAACAGACCTCAGCAATGTGTTATTAATTAAATGACTATCAATAATTAAGTTGTTATGAAGAGCAGTGTTTAGATCATGGTCTCAATAATGGCTGGTTTTCAAGCCATTTCCTTTATTTTTTAGTGCAGTGAACCAATTCAAACCATCATTTCCTCTGTAGAGGCCCGTCTGCTCTGAAAGTTTTGTTGTGGATTTTTCCGAGTCAGCGTTAATGGTCTTCAGTGTCTGAGTCTTATGCAGTTCTGATTGTAAGTGCAGAGGACTGATAAAACATCAGACACAGCCTTTATTTCAAACCCTTTTTTTCAGGACCAAAGAAATGAAAGTTTAACCAGGGAGACAAACAGCTACAGCAGCATGATGATGAAGCCATTGTGGTTTTACTGACACCACTACACAACCACAAATTCATTCATACGGAAAGTAAAAGACTCATTTTAACCTTTCACCAGTCTTACAAGTTTAAAAAAAAAGTCTCTGAGTTGACACATAGCTGAGAGGACACGTCCATGGAAATAAACAAAAAGCAGCGATGAGCATCTGCTGCAGGCCTCCTGATAAAGTCTGAACCTGGCCTGAGCAACAGGTCAGAGGAGCGAGCCGTCTGCAGGATGTGGCGTCTGGGACTTTATCAGATTTCACTGATGGGTGTGTGCCACATAAATGCCAAATTCTATGGCCTGTAATTGTCTTTCCGCGACAGGATTATAAGCCCTAATGACTGAAGTCAAAGCTGACAAGTAACATTCCAACAAGATCATGTCTCAGGTACAAGGGTTTAACCTGCAGTAAGGCTGCCCAGACTTACTCATTAGTCAGGACATCCTGTGGCATTCTCTTCAGGAGGCTCTGCCGGCCCATCCACTGTTTTCCATTGTGCTATTGTTACTTCCACTCGTATGAATAAAAAAATAAATCAAAGTGTAGCAGATAATCACAGGTCATTGCCACAAGGTCGATCCAGTTGACAGGTGTTGCTTTAGAAAAACAGATAATGTTTCAAGGCTGCGTTCAGGTCGCTTCTGCTTTTCTAAACATGTATGTGCATCACTTACTGTCAGTGGAAACTGTACACACAAATCTATACAGTATGTAAACAGGGCTAATGTCAAGCACGCTCTGAAGTATTTTAACGAAAAGGTCACCCGGAAAGTCAAAGGCGAGGCAATAATCACCTGCAACCAATCATTAAATTCTACACACTTTTTTTTTTTTTTTTCAATCATCATCATCATCATCACCAGCTCTGCTTTCTAACAAAAAGAAAAACAACTTATGCAGTGTGACCTGAAAACTGGAGTGCAAAATAAATTCTCTGTAGAGAGAACAGAGTCAGGGAAACAGCTGATAACTGAGGAACACCAGGAGCTGCCTGTTTCCAGCCTTTGAAGCCAAGCCGTCCAGCCAGTGGCTTCGTAGTTACATCAGATCCTCGGTATTGGTCTCCAAAGGAGTACTGCATTTCTTATGTAAACACATTGACTCGTTTTATTGTTATTGCAGTGCAAAAAAAGCATAATAATGGGTTTGTGGATGTAGTGGTCCATCGCTTCCTCTACGCACATCCTCCCAACGCATCCGTCCACCAATCAATCAGCGAGCACTGTTATCTGTCTTTGATTTTAGGCCATATTTCTTGCACCAAACTCGTGGTATAAAAGAGCCGATCTGCTCCACCAGCTCCAGAGACATCAGACTTTCTGGATTTTCTTGTGCACGTATTTCATATTCTCTTCATACAGGTAAAACGGTGACTTCTCTTGTTCATTTTCAGGTAGAATTTTTTGAAGTAAATCTAACTCTTTCTTTTCTTCTTGCACACAGACATGTCAGGGAAAATTATTTTGGTGTGTGCACTGCTGGTTGCACTGCTCGTATCCGGTGCGGCCTCCTCACCAGGAGAGGCGAAGGAGACTAACATACTACAGCAGCTTCTCGCCAAGAGGGAAAAAGTGAGAGTCTTGACTGGCATACAGGAACCGGCACCTCGGGCTCACTCTGCACGGGCGGAGAGACGGGCACACCTGTCGGAGGATGAACGCGAGATTATGACCAAACAAATAATGCAAGCCATTTCAGGTATGCCATGCGTCGGGGCGTGAAAGTTTTTCTCTGGCTGTTTTGTTCCGCATGTGTCATTTAGATAAATGTGTGGGCAGAGATCCAGGCAGATGCTCAGATCTGTTTAATGAACCCTTGTGTGTGGTTCATGTAGGACTGGTTTGTTCACAGAGATGATGAACTCGGAGTGCCTGTCAGATCGGGACTACCAGGGCTGGGTAGACTTTGGACGCCGGGACGCAGAGTGAGAGACAACAGAGCCGGCAGCGACCCGAGAGCACAGACTTGTGGCTTTTTGTTCAGATTTTATATAAAGTCAATGTTTTAGTTCCCCTGCAACTTTATAAATAAACTAATTTGCAGAATTATCACAAGAGTCAGACGCTCGTTCATCGCTGTCACGGGGGAATAAGGGAGACATGTCAAACTGTCCTGGATGGAAATGCAAAGTTTTATTCACAGGTGGTGAAATTCATACACACGCTGACATATAGAGCTGTGATGCTAACACAGAGCAGAGCATACAGCAGTGCAGAGAAACAGTGGTTTGGTTGATTTAAGTCTCAACACAAATTATCACAACCTGTGCTGATGATTTCTTCCCTTTTGAATCCACAGTATCCTATGCCTTTTTGCTACGGCTGATTGCTCAGAAAGATTTCAAAGAAAAACGCTGTTTAAATAATTATGACCGCTCTTCTGCCTCTCTTTAAATAAGGATTCCCCTTGACATCATGGGAGAATTCACTTTGAATGCCGCCAAAACATTGATTTCATTCCAGCAAGTTCAAAATTCCTGATGACATGAAACACAACACACTGGTTTTGGTGAGAGGTTTTGGCTCAGGATAAAGTCCACAAGGTCAGAAACAGCCAACAGGTGATGCGGCACTGTATGCAGCCATGACAACATGTACCATGTGGAAGCAGGTGAGGAACTGTCAGACAGACAGCTAAGTGATATAAACATTATCAACATTTTTCAGTTCAGTCAATGTGTCTTATGTCCCGCTTTGGGGCGGATGTCATCGCAATGCTTCTTCATCAAGTTCTCAAGTGTTTCATTCAGTGTCTTATGTACAACATGCTTTTGTCAGTGTAGCAGCTAATAAGCAGGAAAACCAAAGTGTATCTTAGTGCATTTGAACTTTCTTCAGTGTGACAGCATTGGTTTGGTTTGTGGTTTCAACTAACAATAATTTACTGCACATCTCCCAGATGACAACGTCATTATATACACATACTGTCAGTGATGATCTACTTTGGAAACTAAAAGAAACGACAGGTGGCGAGGTTCTTTAAAACCAACGGCGGGGAAAATGTGTAAAATGACGAGCACGAAACACAGTATAAAAATATGTTTTTCTTCATGGTGATCCTTTTTCAGTGTAAAAAGAAGCCATTTCTGCAGGGTGCGGTCAAACAGACTGGTGGTCAGGTGATCAGGTGATTGTCCTGAGATGAAATGTCACACACATGCGCACATGTGCACACATACACACAGACACACACATACACACACACATACACACACTATAACTACTGTACACATATTCATAGAAAAGAATATTACTGTACACGACAGACAACTTAAAGTATGGCTCTTGCACATTCTGTGGCTTTTGTTTTCAAGACCTCAGAGCTGTGGTGCCCTGACCTGCTCGGTGGGAATCACATGGCTGGATGCAAAGTCACTATGGTGAATGAGGGAGGAGCTCAGTGGTGAACAGCCCTCGTCAAACTTTCAGAGGACGCCCGACTGCTTCTCTCTCTCCGCTTCATTGTGGCCCGTCATCCCCCAAGCTACCACTCTGTGCAGCCCCAGACTGTGAAGCTTCTTCACCAAGTTCAAACTGAAAATGTTCTTCCTTCCCTCTTTGTCCGGTGATGAGCCTCCACCTTTGTCTTTCGCTGTGGATTGTGAAGGTTTTGTACACTGGCTGTCGTGCTGGTGGTGGTGGGGATAAGGAGAGGCTGAGATGCCACGCTCTTGCAGCAGCTGCAGGAGTCCCAGTGATGACGTGGTTACTTTTGTGGTGGTGGTGGTCTGGCCTCCGAGGCCAAAGTGTTGCTCGTAGGATGGCGGTGAAGTGCTCACGAGCTCACAGTTCCGACAAGATGGCAGGCTGAGAGAGTGAAGGCTGCCAACAGGAAAGAAAAAAATAATTAAAAACAAAAATCAAACACAGTGGACAAGAAAACGAAGCGGCTTCTTGTTGCACAAACATGCAAACTCATACATAAATAATGAAAAACAAGACAATGTTTCAGCCGGTTCAGTTGTTGTTAGTGTCTATCAATGCTGTAAGATGGATAAACATGTTAGTGTGGCGGCAGAGATGAAACAGGATCTGGTGGTTTGCTGAGGTGAAAACCTGAAAAAGGTCAAGAGACATTAAAATATAGTGTAACAAGCCAGGAAAAAACAAGTTAGGTCAGATGTAATTGCTAAGCAGCTATAAGTGTTAGCAGCAGAGGAAGGGTGTGTATTTCACAGAAGGACGGTTCAACAGCATTTCAGTTAGGTCACAGCAAATGTGTTACATCTCAGCCGCTGACTTTACACAGAGAAACTCAGGCAGAGGAGGCTTCTTAAATGATTAAGCAAAACATGAAGCAAACACGGTGCTGTGCATCTGTCATGTTGAAATCAGGCATTCATGTTGTGTCCATGACCCTCGGCTCTTACTTTGCCCTGAGGCCCCCTTTTAGAGTTGAAGAAAGAGCCTCGAAAGACGTTTTCTGCCACTGAGGAAGTACGGAGCAGAAGTTTAGAGGGAGAAAAAGCAGAATGAAAGAGTGGAAAACTGGAATATTCACTGACACTGAAAATAAAAATGAAGTTGTGGATTAATGAACATAGAAAACTGTTTTTCAGGAGTCTCTTTCTCAGAGTTTTGTGGTAACTCACGTCCAACACAACAAAATCAAGGTCAAGCTCAACTTTAACTTTATAATCCGGTGAAAAATAGACAAGGACAACATAACATGCTCAAAAACAAAGCCACTGGTACTGAATGTCAATAATATCCATATTCTTACCTAGTGGAGAAGGAGGGGATGGGAAGGGAGGGTTGGAGGACTTTGCAGGTGGTGATGGTATGTGTGGGAGAGGTCTGAGGGAGGTTGGGACCGGATGGAGAGACTGTGAGGTCATGGAAGGAGAAAAGGCATGTTAAACTACACATGAAGAAAACTACACTGAATGAATTAAGCTGGAAACTAAAGTTAAGTTACACAATGAATAGAACACAGGCAAAACAAAACTGAATACAGAGGAGAGAAAGCCGGAAACATGGATTTTAGAGGGTATTTAATGACATGAATAGGCGTGACAAGGCTATGCGCTCAGTGTGTTTACACGTGTCCTACCCATGCCATGTGCTCCGGAGAGGTGCGACAGGTCGGGTTCATCCTCCTCCAGGTCGTTCAGACTGTAGACGTGCTGTATGTCCACCTCGAGCTCCCTGAAGTCTTTAGTCAGGACGCCCGGACGTGGATGCAGGATGCCTCCCAGGTTTGGTTTGGCCAACTGCTGCCACTGGTGCAGAGTCACCGAGCCTGACGATGAGAGTCAGAGGGTGTTGTGATGCGCTTACATGTTATCTATGCTGTCGGAAATAACTACAATTTATCATTCTTAGTCAGCTGTGTAGTCACTCTTTACCTTCCAGAGGTTTGACGATCTGCAGGCGGTCTGGCAGGTAGGACCTAGACCCTCCTGATGAGCCGCAGGAGTGCCGTGAGCTGCCATTGGAGTAATTGGTGCCTGTTGATGCTGCTGGGCTGGAGGCCAGGCTCTCATTTGGTGTCAGGAAGCCACTGGAGCCCTCGCCCTCCTCGCAGTTTGCTGCCAAGGCATGTAGCTTACGCTCACGCTCCACTTCAAAGAACGGTCGCTCAGAAGAGTGGTTCTGCTGCCGGGCTGACAGGCTGCGCAAGGCGGCTTCCAGGTCCTGGCCTCCTGGTGTGCCTGGCTGGCCCAGACGCTTTGGCCCCCTGTGGTCAATACACGTGATAATGTTTTAACTGCTTCAGCACCGTGGACCTTAAAGTGGGTTAATCATTAGAAAGACATTTGACTTCAAATCAAGTTTTGCTAAAATACCAAATGTGTGTATAAAATGATCAAAAATAGATCTGGAATTTCACACTCAAACACACCTGTTGTCTTCTTTCTGAGCATTGTTGGAGCTGGGCTTGTCCTCCAGAGTAAGGCTGGCATTATCTGAGCCGTAGTAGCTGGTCCGGGGGGTGCTGGTACAACTGGAGCAGGTGGACACCGGACTGGAGCCAGGCAGTCCTGGGGAGTGGCACCGAGACCGCAGCCGCACAGCTTTGTTCACCACCTTGACGGTTTCAAACACACGCCATGGGTGGTTCCTGCCAGGGGGAAACACGGAATGAGAGGCAAGGAAAACATTACTGAAGTTGATTGTAGGCCCTGTTTGTAAAATGTGGTAATGGAAGAAGGGATGCTAACTGTTGTCCTATACAGGGGTGTCATAACCTTTCAGGTCCCCCTCAAACTGAAAGACATAGTGGGTGGAAGTTGAATCCATATTAGGATTATCTTAAAGGACTAGTGTGTAAGGTTTATGTGGATCTATTGGCAGAAATGGAGTATAACATTCAGAAGTATATTTTCATCATTGGTGTAAAATCACCTGAAAATAAGAATCATTTTGTTAGCTTAGTATGAGTTCTTGATATCTGCAGAGGGAAGGGGTCCTCTTCCACAGCGTCTGCCATGTTGCACCACCACATTTGTAGAGTAGCCCAGAATGGACAAATCAAACTCTGGAGTGAGCCTTTCGTGTTTTTAGTGGCCGCTGTAGGTTTTCCTCCATGATCGGAAGGGAGGGGTGAAGCGAGGGGTATTCAGTTAGATGCAATCTGCAACCTCACCACTAGATGCCACTAAATCCTACACACTGGTCACTAAGACACATGAGCAAAGTTCACATGTCCACCCACCCTCCAGGGATGTATTACAATGTACTCCAACTCCTCATGTGACTTTAAATGAGGACAGCTTGATGTGTTTTGGATCACTGGAGCTGCCATCAGGTGTGCTCTGGAGGAAAAAGTCACCTTTGTGTAGCAGATAAGTTCTATTTCAGTCTGAGTAAAAACACTGTAGATCTTGGGTGTTGCCTGGCAACATAAATAAAAAAAACTCCAAAACTGTCATCATATTTTAATTCAGATGTTGCTAAAGCCTGATCAGTGAATGGAAATGATTTGACAGATGATGTGTGTGTCTTATTATAGGCCTCTGGCTATGCTCTTTGATATATAAACATATAAATATTTATTGCTTTATTAAAAAAACACTGAGCTGTGATAAATGTATGTTACTTTATGTACCTTACCCCCACTTTTTTCAATAATATATATAATATATAATATACACTTTTGAAAACCCACAAATCATAAACAACACATCTGAGCAGCACAGATGTTGATCTGCTGTCTCACGAGTTGCGTAATGTTAGTTCAAACAATAATCGATTAGACTATGTTATTTTCTCAGTCAGTTGGGTTGGATCAACTTGAGTCAAGTCAAGCCAAATATTTATCCGATGACTGTTCTCCTATGCAGACAGCAGCAGTAGTAGTCATTTGGATTTCTTCCAGTTACATCAGACGCCAACAAACGATTTCTCAGTGGAGAAGAAAGTTTAAAAACACCTATGGAAACTCCTCAAACCAGTCCTGCAGGATGCTCAGTATGATATTTGACCAAAATCCGACAATATACACTGCCTTCTTCTTGATCCATGATGATGTCGAGCTCCCTCATGTGAAACACTTGAAATCTGCCCTTGTAGACGGTGTATGTTCAGACACTACAAAGGCAGATTTTGAGTAGAAATGAGACTCTGGAGGGTCATGTCTTAGTATAATGCACACTAAAGGAAGGTACCAGTGAACTACTTTAGCATCAAATAACCCTTGATGACTTGGTTAAGAGGCATTCAGGCAAAGCCTTCTACATATGAGAGCACACACACAATCACAGACTCACTTGTACTCTGAGGGAGCCGGGGTGTCGAGGCCTTTTCGGAAGGTGCCCTCTATCTCAGCCGCCAGTGAGTCCATGGGGAGGACAGAGGCCAGCGCAGTGTACCGCTGCACCGTGCTGTTGGGGAGGCTCTTATTCCGCAAGTTCTTGATGTCCTCTCGGGCCTCGCGGAGCATGTCCTCACACTCTGAGTACTTGTCTCGAATGTCCTGGAGCTGCAGACAGGGGGACACAAATTTTAAAAATGGCACACACAGGTACACACTGGTGGAGGCCTAACGACAGACAACCCTGTCTTGACTTTCTCCAAGCCTAACCCTCTTATCATAAGGTTGATAAGAGGGTTAGGGTTAGAAGCATTTAAGCATCTTCGCGTTTTATTTATGTTTCTGCTTTGGCATCAAATAATTTATTAGCCACAGTCAGTGACAGAAGGCTGGCTTTGCAAAGCGACACAAAGGCATGCTTCAGGTGTCCATAGTCTCATTGCAGCCATTTGGAAAAGAAAACAAAGAAAACAAAACAGAGCTTTAGAAAGAATGTGAGAGGATCCTGCGCCAACTCTAAGCGAGTTTATTTTGTCTTGCCTCTGACTTCAGTTTGAGCTGGCTCTCACGGGAGGCACTCAGGTTTTGGTTCAGCTCCTCGTTCTCATTGGTGAGCTAGAGGGACAGAGAGAAAATCAGAAGAGTTTTACTCTGATGTGACATAAGTCCATTCGTGGAGAACATGTTGACATTTAACAGCAAAGATAAGTATTCAAAGTGATCTATTACATAACGAGTATGACTGATAAAGTCAAGAACGGCTTTATATAAGCTCCTTGAGGGCACCTTGACTGGAGAACTTGTGTGTGTTTTTCTCTCACCCCTTTGCAACGAGCCTGCAGGTCCACAATCTGAGCGAGCAGCGAGCTGATCTCCTCCTGCTGTCGGAGAGAGTCCTCCACCTTCCTCGCTAGCTCCTCTGACAGGTCCACCACCTGCTTATTGACAGAGGCTGACACACACAGGTCCCGTCAATACACCTGTAACTGATGGTCAGCGCCTTATTTTCACATCATGAAACAAGACCGTAACACTTACACAGTTCTTCCACACACACCATCATCAGCTCCTGTTCTTGCTCCTCGTAGTTGGTCGTCTCTGTTGTGAGCTCGTTGGCCTGCGGAAATAACATCAGTGACACAATGTCATACTTTTAAAGTTCTAGTAATTGACACTGCTAGTAAACTTTGCAGTGTAGCATACCTCTAATCGCAGTTTACGGTTCTCATCCTCTAAACCCTTCAGTTTCTGCTGCAGGAAGTCATAGTGGACGAAGTTGCTGAGAGAACTGCATGATTCATTCCTTTTTATTCTGCAACAAGAAAAGAAGCACTCGTCTGTATTATACATTTACTCATCCAAGCAGAAACAAACTTCATGCAGTCATTCGTGAACTGAGGGAGTGGTGAAAATGCACTTTAACACGGTTAAATAAGCTGCTGCAAAGAAAAGAAATTCAAACAGAGCATTGATGACTCAAGACAATCATTAACTGCTGAGGGGAAAGAGTTTAGCACAAAGCTTTGCTGGAAACTTTGAGGATTAGTGGAGACGTTGTGACATTTACTGGCACACAGACTCCGTGCACTGAGACATTTAGCAATCCCTTTTATATCACTGAATAACTAGAGAAGAAATTGTTTTGTGACAGAATTTGTGTTAGACTGCAGCACAAATCATTGGTTTCTGTCTATTTCTGACATCATCATCATCAAAAATGTGCAACACTGTTTACTGAAGGTACAGTCAGAGGTTGCTCTGTATGTTTTGAATGGGAAATTAGGTGTATTTTCTGTTTAAATGTGGTTACTGCTCAAGGAATTAGGAGCATGAATTACAGCGATTCCTGTTTATTTTGAAGGATCTCGATATGGACAAAGTTACAAACCCAGACTTTGATACGTTTTTTGGGAAGCTAAATGTTCCCATTGGTGTCACTCCTAAACATCTATGTATTCTATCTGTGTAGCTAACCGCAGCCCGTTCTGTCTCGTAATATCAGTCAGTACTTCAAGAGGCGATTCACAACCTCTGTTTGCTTTGTTAGTCAAAGTGATATGCTGCCCTCTGTTTGTTTGGAGTGACCTTCGACAGGCGACCAATTCTTACACCCGGTACCTTTAAGGTTAGGGGCCAAGCAAGTAGTACGTTATGGCTTTTATTCCTGTTCTCTGTAACTACTTAATTTCCCCGGCATTTTATCTTATCTTAATCTTAAATGTCCCCTGAGTGGATGTTAGTGTATTTAGTGTCCCACAACTGAGGAAGACAAACATGTTTGTGTATGTGTGTGTAAACTCACGGCGACTGCGATTCAGCGTTCTCGATCTCTTCAGTGCTCGCATAGAACTGAAGGAGGTCGTCTCGCATCGACAGCTCGTGACGAAGTTGAGCGATCTAGAAAAATCCAGTGAGATAACATCACTTGAACTCAGCGGACTGACTCAGCATCACATCATAACACAACTCAGATCATGTTTTTAGGTACAACTGCAGTGTGTATCATGAGTAGAGCTGCAACGACTAACTGGTTAATGGTCAACTGTTAAATTCACTGGAAACTACTCTGATAATCAATTGATCGGTTTGAGTGATTTTTTAAGAAAATAAAGTCTAAATTTTCTGATTCATGCTTCTTAAAAGTGAATATTTCTTCTCTCCTCTATGACAGTAAACTGAATGTCCTTGGGTTGTGTCATCTTGGGATCTGGGAAAGGCTGATCAACCTTTTTCACCGTTCTCTAACATTTTATAGACCAGACGAATGGTTAATCAAGAAAATAATCAACAGACTAATCGACAATGAAGACAATCATTAGCTTAGGTTATCTTAATACCTCTTCCTTTGCAATTTCAAGCTGTTCATCCAGCATTTCATTGCGTGTCGTCAGCTCTTGGTTCTGCTTCAGGAGGGACTGACCGATGCGCGCTGCTAATTCCAGATCTCGCTCTTTCTGCAAAGTGATCAGTAAACATTACATTTATCTTACTGAACAATGCATAACAACATAGCACATTCATATTTTTGGCAGGTACACAATCACCGTTTTAATGAGGAAATCACAACTGCAGTTATGTTTTTTAAACCAAATCTAATTGACTTTCATGTGATCACAGACGGAAACCTGAGTGCTGAAAAGGGTGACAAACAGCGATGGTCAGTGAGGCAGATAATTTAATCCCCTCTAATCCCAGCCATCAGCTGTGTGTCTCTCTCTTACCTCCTCCAGCAGGTGGGTGACTGCCTTGATGTCATGATACGTCTTGGTGACCTGGCCCACTCGGTCTGAGCACAGCACTGAGGGAGGAGGGAGAGGGATTTATTGAATGGAGGAAGACACAGAACTGCAAAACGCACACAGACGACACTGAAACAACACAGGCCTGCTGACCGTTTACCATGAGATGAACATAAATAAAGTATTTCTACTTTTCAACCAGCTCCTGAACAGGCCAGAGTAGAGGAGCACAGTTTTTATTTAAACTTTTTTAACTCTGAATTTATTTATTAAGGTGATATTGCTGTTTCTGCACAGTTTTACCATTTCACAGAACGTGGCTATGGCAATTTTACAACATGGCATCAAGTCACCTGTCCGGTTGATTTTCAGTTAACAGTTTCTGGTTGTCTGTTGCGTTTCTGGATGCGCCGCTCTGACAAAAATGAATTACGGATTATAAATATTTACAGACTGCCCACACAAACATGGCCTTGTTACATACTTAATATTTGACATTCACCTGCAGTAACACACAGTATTCTTTGTATGAATGAGCGCCTTGAATAGATGTTGTTTCTGCTTTAAGTTTATCTCCATGTGGTCAGCCAGATACTGATCCTCTTAGCTTGAGCCTTTTTAGCCAGATAAGACGCCAATAAAGACCTCGTTCTCCTGGACACCAATATAGCTGGACGGGAGAGACTGCCAGGGCCGAACGGACGAGGTGTTCGCACCAGCAGGACATGGACAACATGGAAGGGATAACAGTGACTGGCTGCTGACCTGCAGCTTTGTTTACATCCTGGAGAATAGTTTGTTTGTGTCCACTTCAGAGTCAGTAAGGTTAAGGCGTGTGGAAGGTCAATGAGTCATTTTCTCACTTCAGATGAGCCTCGTATTGACACAACAATTGGAGCCATTTATGAACTGTGTGTGAGCCAAACACTGAACTATAAGCATCGTCTGTGATTTGTTAATCACCCAAAATTCTTCAGACAAACACAAAACAAAGATTATTCATCTATGAAGGATGTTAAGTTATAAATAATAATTGTAGGTTTAAAGCTTTAGGAGCAGAACTCACTGACTTGAGATCCATCACGCGATTCTGAAAGACGCAGCATACCTCTAAACCAAAATCTGTTGTGTAATCTTACTTTGGTAGAAAGCTTAGCTGGATTTAAGAGATGGGAAGTTGCCATACAGCAAAGTAATTAGATTGAGGTCCTTAAATTTGGCCTGGAAACACAGTGATTGGGTCGCTGTATCAGTGTCTAATCAGCCTAATGGAAAGAACCTAACCTTGGGCTGAACTAGTGCACTGTAAACTATCCCACAGCTGCCCATGAATTTTAAAACATTAAATCACATCCATAGCACTGTGAGGTGATTTACTGTAAGGTAGCGGTCATGTTTCCATCTTCATGACACTGAATAAAGAGTAACACACAACAGAAGAGTGATAGTGAAAACATTTGAACACATTTTTGCCAGAAAAGTGTGAGCAGAGCAGCAAACAGTAAAGGGCATCATGTGACACGGTCGCTCCTGTAAAAGCTCAGTCTGGGACAGCAAGATGACAAAAGTGACAAATGATGTGGGAAACTCTCAATTTAATTTCAGAGCTCAGCGTGGATCATCTAACAGGTCTGCTGACGCGACAGCAGGGCAAATCAACTTAAACACTGAATCATTAAATTATCTGAGATCAGAAAAACCAACTGAGATCAAATCAAATCTGAAATTTTAAATGATCATTTTAAAGTCAGAGTGGATGAGAGGTCCTCTAAGTGCTCAGAAAAATGGACTTCTGAACATCTACATTCCTTCACTCCTGAGCAAACTCCATCTGCTGATGAAGATCCCATCATATTCAACCTCCTGCAGACTGAATCACACATTCATGTAGCAGTCCTCTTGACTACTAAAGGTCTAACTGTGCAATTATCAAAATGCATTCTGTAAATTAACAAAGGTTAATCAGATAGTAGCTCAACTTCCTTAAATCCTGTTGTACTTAAAGAGGATTGCAGCACTTATGATCAAAGCAAAGTCAGCAGCAGGACTGTCAGCAGGTTTCAGATACTGTTTGTGTACAGATCCAAAAGAATCCAGTTCACAGCAAAGATGAATATCACAGTAAAGGACGACTGCTGTTCTATTATTCACGAGGAACATGCTGTTGTAATTCTTAGTTAATTAAGCAGTGTGTTACTTTGGAAATTGTAGTATTTTGGGTGGCTTATTTGCACTTGAATGAATTCATCCTTCAGTGAGCACCTAAACCGTACATCTAAGCTGAAAAACCTGATCCATTTCCTCTTGACCTCACTGCCCGAGCAGAGAGCAGATCAAGGAAAGCGACGCCGCTGTGCCAGCTAGAGGTTTTAGGGTTTGGGGTGAGCTAAATCCAGGCAGCTGAACCCTGAACTGCTGGCCTAATACTGTACCAATGGATGAACCTGGCTCACTTTGGAATACTTCTGACGTGTGTTGTGTTGTGGGGATCAGACAGACAGGGATCAGCTCCAAGGATAACATCCATATTGATCCCCTATTGATCTCCATTATCCTGAAGGTGCAGACTTGACAGGATAGGTGGGAGCTAAATTTTGTCTCACAGAGCTTCACACTATAAATCTGTCTGGACATTTTTTTCTCATCACCAATGGATTTTAGCCTAAAGATGCAGTACAGACATATCAACACAATACACAGCACAGGCAACCACACATCTGAGCAAAACAACTGTACATGTGCACTGAAAAAGGCATCCAATTTATTTATCTTATTGCATAACAGAGAGGCCAAAAATTTGTGTCCTGTTTTTTTTCTGGAGGGGTGCCCATGTCGCAGTGTTAGTGCGGGTGCCAGCCACATGCCCACTTAGACAAAGACCGGCCCGCACAGAGGAGGCATAGAGGAGAATCCCCGCTCACATTAACCGCTCTGTTTAAGCACAAGATCACCTTTTTAAACCTAAGCTGTACGAGCGTTTTCTTAGTTATAAACGGATACATCTATTTGATAAATACTGCAACAAGATTAAAATGTGCTAGTACTAACTACTCTACACTATCTTATTTTGGGCACATATTCATTGAAATGTATCAAAAGACTAACAGGAACATTACAGGAAAAGTAACAACATGGACTGAAACTAGGGCAGCAGCACAGTGAATATACTGTACCTGCAGTCTTTGTTCTGAACCACAGACCACAAAGTAATGGGTTTGGGAACATTCAACAGCAGTCATTTGTTACAAGAGCATTCAGGTCATTCCTTCAATCTCATTTAAACAATTCAATTATCTCTGTTTACAAAAGCTCCGTTCGCCTCTGAGAGTCAAACTACGTCAGCGGCAGAGAGATCCCCAAACATGGAAACTGTAGCATTAAAATACCACTGCCTAATTCTCTCACCCCATATAATAACAAAAGCACAAGAGAAAACACAAATTCATGACGCCACTGATGAAAACTGTGCACAGAGCTCGAATGTGCTGCTGCAGCATGTGCAGACACACACACACACACACTCACAGGCTCCGTGACCTTCAAGGCACTATGAGGGAACATTCAAGCTGGACATAATTTACAAAACTTTACATGTCTCAGGGCACTTTCATGTTGAACTAAAGGAGTCTTATCACCAGAGCTGGAAAAACAAGCATTTTGTGAATGGTAGCCATCGTTTGCGTGATGTGCCCTCGGTGACATCACTGCACCCTGCAGAACACACACTGCACTATAAAGTATTAAAGCGCTTAGATAACCAATACGTTGTGCAACAAAATACACCGAGAGCAACATCTGACTTGCAGGGCAGAAGGATCACAACTACAGCACTTGAGACTTAAATCTAATTTCTCTTCAAGCATGGCCTCTGCAGATCTCTGATCAGTCTCTAGTGCATGTCTCCTGCTATCCTCTGCCTCATCACACACTGCCTTATCTCACCTTGGGTCACCTCCCGGCAAAGGCTGTCGTTGCTGTTGTTATTATTGCTATTGCTGTTGTGGCATTTCTTCTCCTCCGCCACTGCTTCATCAGCAAGGCTGGAAGTGCTCTTCTCTTCTTCCTCCTCTTCAGATGCCGAGGAGCTCCACACCTCCATGGTGACCGGAGAAAAACTGTCCTCCATCTCTCTGTCCATCGGTTAAATCCCTCGCTCTTCCAGCTCTACTGTGTGTTCGCTGTGCTGTGGCACACGAGTTGTGCCTCTGCCATCATTTTGCTGGCCTGTGTGTGTCGGGGAGAACAGTATCCACCAGCTTAGGCGAGAGGGTGTATACACCTGTGTTTGTGTGCACAAGAGAATCTGAGCTGCTTGCTGTTAATATATAATCCCTCAGCCTGTAAGGGCCATCTGTCGTCATGCCTGCCTCCGTTCACCTGGCCACGTTGGACTACCGGGTAGAAAAAGAGGGGAGGAAGAGGAGGAGGGGTGAAGGAGGAAGAAAATTCTAAACCGTGAGCCACAGAGGCTGATATTGATCACACTGACCTCGTCCAAGCACAAAAACATAAGTATCATATGGCTGCAATTGAGAAAATAATCCAGGATGGGAGAGCTGATGCAGTAGAAAAGGATGCTGCATTAAGCCCACCCACCCCCGTGAAGTCGAGGGAGATGGTAGGTTCCAGTGGCTGTTCTTGTTCTGCACACATACGTAACAGCAGAGAGAAGGCTCTGCGTAACACTGGTGCAGACAGAGCCACACCCACTTTACAGGGGTCTGATGGAAGCCACACAGTGAACACATTTTATGATGTGTTTTAACAGGGATTACTGAGGGTCACCCACCAGAAAACATACCCAATTTTTATGCCATCTATTCATCTATACTGAAATAATGGTTCATTTTGTGCAATACTTAAAGAGTAAGTTGATGCTTGTGAGAATAATGAATAATAACAGAATTATTTAGAATAAAGAAATAATAATTCACATGTTTACTAGGGTACCACAAAGACAGCTCTTCACCTTGTATCATTTCATTCTAATTATGATCCCATCAGGACAAAGGAATTACCGGTCAATCCTTCATCATACTGCATTGCGCTGATGATCCACAGTCACTCTACACCCGGTCACCACATCCACTGTCTTGTCTCTGTCCATCCCATGCCCTTGCAGTTGCTACTCTAGACACAGCAGGTTTCTAATAATCAAATTTTAATCTCCTCATTAATTTTTCACACACAAACGGACTCTTTCCAGGTCAAAACCCTCACGCAAGAGACAATGAAGACACAACTTTCACCATCTGTTAGCTTCCAGCTTCTTCCTGTGTTCTGTCTTTGCAAGCGTTTATTAGTCCCTGCAGAATAAAATCACGTCGCCATTGACCGGAATGGTTCCACTGGTTGAGGTTAACAAGACAGTACTGTAAGAGCGTAACAAAAAATAGAGAGGGAAAATAGGTTATAGGGAAGTGATGTGTCAAGTACTTTGCCCACAATGACAAGCAAAGACATGACAAGGGCTTCGTCTGTGAGTCACGTCCCAGTAATAAAATCAACACTCCAGTCCAGCGCCTCTCTAGACACATCACCTGGATGACTGAAAAGAATCGATAAAAAGGCAAAAACTTACAGTTTTAGTAAAATCTCAACTCAACCCACTTCTATAACTCAGTGCGAGGATATAACAAGCCCCATACCACCAGTACGCGATATCACTGGCCAACATGTGCCTGAGGAAACACCCTGACAGGTCATTTGCCACGCTGGTTTGGCCCATCGTGTCTATAGAAATCCAGCAATACATCACAGTGTGCTCATATTTCTGATCTAATAAACAACATTATTTATTAAAGATCAGACATGCCCTGCCTGCAGTCTGCCAACTCCCCATTACAAGAGTGCAACATGCTGCAGGCAGTGTTCAGAAATTCAGCAGGCAAGTGAGCTCCCTCTGCAGCACCACACGTCTGGGTGGATGCAGGAGTGTTTCCCATCTACTCCTTGTTATATGTCATTAATGTTCTTTTTTTTTTTTTTGGTATGGCTTAAAAGTGTTCAAAAGCTTCCCTCAATGAAACATGATAGCTGAGGGGAACAAGTCACAAGTGGGTTCATCATTATGAGCATTCAATCGGCTGGTGTGCCACAGACTGTGCATGGCACTGATGTATGTAGAGATTGCTGTATAACACAGACAAATATTTAGGACTAGCTGTAATAGAAACCATCATAGAAATCATAGAAAGGACTGGAAGTGTGGTGTAGTGGAAGACTGGAATTAAAACAGGTGTAGCAGAGGGAAGCAGTGACCTTGACGAAAGAATACTAAAAACAAACAACACCATATGCCACCTGCCAAAAAGAGTCACACCGCAGCCTGGCACAGCATGGCACAGTCTGCGTGGATCAGGTTAGTCTGTCCTGTTCCTGATAGGAACATGTGACCTGGCATCACCTATCTAGCATAACAAGGAAGCAGCCATACAATCACATGATATCCTATCACTGTACAGTGAGGTCATCAGGGGTAAGAAATACCTTGAAATAAAGTTTCTGTTACAAAGTTTATGTGACCACAGAGCAACGTTTCTTCACTTTTTAAGATATCATTTCAAAGCAAATATTTGCACAGTGAAAACATGAAAAAGGGCCGCGCACTGTAGCCCCCTTCAGTGCAATGGTGCAACTTAATGGGTGTACCATTAAATTGCATGTAAGGGAGCTACAGTGTGCGGACCTTTTTCATGTTTTCCCCGCTGTCTTCTATTGGTCCAGCACCTGCCTTCTACGGTATTTGGTTGTGTGCAGCTGCTGTGCAAAGTTAGACATTTGCACATTTGCACACTCACTATATAATCCATTACTAAAAGGATCCTATCTAACGACAACAGAGCAGAACCTCCATCACTCACTGACCGACCCTCCATTTTTAGTCCCGGTGAGGATCACAGGTCACAACAATGATGAAAAATGATCACTCATGCAAACGGGCAGCAACATAAGCTGGTATCACCCCACGAGTCTAGACAACCTACGCTACGAACTTTAAATCCTTTTTGGGTTGCTGCAGCAGCTGATTTGCCAACAATGTCATCCACTGAGATATGCCGTCTGCGGCTCTCCGGCGGAAACTGCTTAAGAGGCCAAGTGACGGCAGGTTAATCAGCTTGGAGACATTTGACATCTGTGACTCAAATGTGAGTGTGTAGAGGAAGATTAGGCTTCACACACTCCGGTCATAACAAACACACACACACACACACACACACACACACACACACACTCTACTTGTGAATATACAACCCTGATTGATTCCAAAGAAGTTGGGACTCTGTGCAAAACGTAGGTAAAAACAGAATGCAGTCATTTACAATTGAACTGTGTTTACGAACCATGTTTTCCCAAGCCCATGTCGTAATATCCTTTATCCAACCATGTGTTTCACAAAGTGGTGAACCTCGCTCCACAACTTTCCCAGTCTTTAGTTGCTCCTGTCCCGACTTGTTTGAAATATGTTGCTGTCATCAAATGAGAATGAGCACATATTTATAAAAAACAATGAAGCCGATGAGGTCAGGCATTAAAGATGTTGCCTTTGTACTGTTTTCAAATGAGTATATGTCAAAAAGGAATAGAAAATGATCACATTTTGTTTGATTTGTATTTTACACAGCATCCCAACTTTTGTGGAAGCAGGACTGTGAATCGATTACCCAATTCGCCATTGGAGGTGCAACCTTTTAAAGAGGAGCTGGTCTACAACACAGTGAAGCCTCTGGGAAATAAGCAAATGCACTTAATGAATCAGGGATACAAACACTGAAATTCACTGATGAAGTGAACGATACCATGACACCCTGATTGATTTTCCTTTACAAATTTATAGAAATCATAAATGAGGAGCTGTGCAATGGGTGAAGAGGAGTTTACAGCCCATAGTTAAGGACACAATGAAGTTCAGCAACTCGGTATTAGCCGCTGTGGGTTTTTTTTATTGTTTTCACCAAACTGTGATGATACTGTGCAGTATTATAGGTACGTCCTCTCATGTATGGCCATGTTACTTTTAAATTTGTTTTGTAAATTTGTTCACGCATCTGCCACATCCAAAGCTGTGATGGTTCACTTCTGACCCAACCATCAAAAGTGACAGGTTAACAAAGTTCACTTGTGCAAAGACTGAATTTGTAAAACAAAAGCCAAAATGACAGCGGTGAACTGTTGGGACACCACCTACAGTCTCATATTTACTTCCCTGTGAACTCTCACTGCGGTCACACCCAACAGATTCTCAGATAAACAGCAGTTACGGTTGGTATTCATCTACTAAATGAAGCTATCCGTGATTTTTGCTCAGCTGTACGTCTTGGAACTTGAAGCCCAGTATGAAGGCAACAATACAGCAAAAAAATATTAAATAAAAAACTGTATATATGACAAAACTGCAAGTAAATGCCCTAAAATGAGGTTCAAAAATTAAATAGTACTCCTCACCAGACTTTAACACCACACACACAAGCCACACAGTGCTCTAATATTTAATACCAAAGGTCAAAAGGTCATTGGGGGAACATGAAGTCAGGCTTCATTTCAATAAAACCCACACAGCTGGACACTGGTGATCCCATCGCAACACACTCGACTGTGTATCAACAGTAAATACAACAGTACTCACAGAAGTACTTGAGCGTCTCTTCAATCTGCTCGCGTGTGAGTCCCAGAACGACATCTGGTGGCAGCAGAGGCGTGTGCAGCCAGTCGTCATTGTCGTACCCAAACACAGCGTCTGCTCGAAGAGTGTAGTTGGGCTGACCCTCTGATAGGAGGCTCACTATCTCCAACTCCGGCAGGTCTGAACAAAGGTCTGAGCGTGTGAGAGTGGTTGTTAGTACATGTGTGTATTTGTGTGTTTGTGTAAAGATTGACGGTCGTATGGGTTCATGTATGAGGAAAGACAACGAAAGAGAGAGGAAGCAGCTCTTTAACAACCACAGCCAGGCTGACATGTCACTTACAAAGGCACACTGCCCTCTACTGATACATTCATGAACCTGCATTCTTCTCTTAATGACAAGTGTAAACTATTAAAAATATAATCAGCCATTGCTGGTTAGAAACAACATAAGTGATGAGCAGACTGATCAGTTTTCTTTGTGACTTGCCGGTTAATGTTGACACATCGTGGCACGGTTGTTGTCCCACGTCCCTGAGGTTCCCAGATGAAGCAAGGTGAAGAGGCTGAGGGGCCACATCCAGGGCCCCCGGCACCTCCCCCTGCCCCTCATGGAGGGAGAAGGCTGACTGGGAGTCCAGGTGGGCCTGTGGGGGCCAAGAGGGGGAAGAAATAGGAGCAAGAGCAAAAGAAGAGGGGGGAGAGGAGGCAGGGTGGGACAGCTTGACTGGGGCTGGAGGGTTCAGGGTGAAGGCGAACTCAGAGCTGGGTGTCCGGCTGTGGGACTGAGGCCGTCTGGTGGTTCAGGGAGACGACACAGGATTCAGAGCCACAAGGCCTCAGGCTAAGATCAGCTGAGAAGTTGATGACTGTAGATGAGAAAGAGAGAGAAGACAGGAGAACAGAAACATTAGAATATTAACAGAACTATGAGCAGGGATGTCGCTCTTTTTTTTTCATATACAGTACTGCATGCCTGGACTGCAATACCATGTAACAACAGCTTGTTTTCAACTTCTCAGATTTTCCAGCCATTAAATATATCTAATGAAAGTTTTCGTTTTTTTCACCGTGGCCAATTTAACAGGCCTACAACTGGTCCAGAAACAAAGTATATAAGATCTCTCTCACTCGCTGTAAGTGCTGTTACGGAAATGCCCTGGGTATGGTTCTTGGATCAGTTCATTGATTTAGTTAAAAAATAATTTATTTCATTGAAGGTTAAAAAACAGGTTAAAAGGTGTTAAATTATTATAATGAGCTGATAAATAAGTTACAGGTTAATGAATGTATTGTGTATGTTTTCGTTGTTCCCATGGCGGAACTCAAGTTTCTTGTTTTGTGCTGCTAAGTGGCTACGACATTATTAACTGAAGGACAGAGGAGGAAGTTGTGAACGCACAGCACGTTGTTTACATGGACTGTTTAAATGTGAAGCCAACAGTCAGAAGGACCTCTTTTCACGACCAGCAGCCAACGAGGTATATTTTTACAAGTTGTTAATTAGTCTTTCACGTCGTTAAGCTTCATTTGCACGTTTGATATGACGAAATTATTTTGTGACATGTACTGTTTGTATTTGGTTTAATGCAGTTCTCACGGCGTGAAGGCAAGGACGCATAAGACACTAGCTCATGTATTAAACGCCCGTTTCAAAGAACCAACCTGTGTCTGTTGTCGTGGAGAGAGCTACACTCGCTGATCTATGCCTATTATGCCATTATGCCAATGTGTTTGCTGTTTGTAACACTTGCTGGCTGTAACGACTAAATTTCCTCGGTGTGGGATCAGTGAAGTCATATCTTATCTTATCTTCTCTTCTCTTCTCTTATCTTATCTTACTGTATTTTTCAAATCTTTTTTCAATGATTTATGCAGCCCTTCTCTTTAATGCTGTACATCAACAGTAAGGAAGAAAAAATAGCAACTCCAGTGACACATGATATGTACGCTGCATACTGTCATCCTCTCAGTTTACATTTTAAAGGTGCAGTATGTAATGCCTGCGACACACTGCCTGCCTCTACCTGTGAGCGATGGCGACCTCGCTGCACTGCTGTGTCTCGCATAACGGTGGGGCCCACACAGACAGTGATGCTGTAGCGACACTGCTGCTGTCAGCCCTATCTTTCTACACTGAGCTTGCCTTTGATGATGGTCATCAGTAATGATGATGATCTATTTTTGCTGAGGACCGGTGGAAAAAACATGCTTGACTTCAAATCTAGATGATGTGCTGCTGCAGACACACATGAGCCGCACTGCTCATGTGGGCTGCGTGTCCCCACCTGTCAGATCCCTATTATCTGACTCTGCCTGGACTGGGAGCTCAGAGCACAGGAGCAGGCTCAGTGTTTACACTTCTAGCACAGGATCTTTGGACCATCAGGAGGAGGAAGTTTTCAGACTTGGGGTGGGGGGAGTCAGCAGGGAGCAGAACTGGATTGGGAACCAGAACCAAGGCCAGGCAAACAGAACTGGGTTCAGCAGCCTCCCAGTGAATCCGGCCAGACCAGGAATGAACACAGACCAATGGAGGCCGGTTTGACAACAGCGAACACAGTATGGAGGTGATTTGCAGCAGCTCCAACCAGGAGATGACAAAGAAACAATGGGTTCAAGCGGGGACAGGACAGGTGTGAAGCAGGAGAGGAGCAAGAGGGAGGTCAGGCTTCAGAGAGCATCCACCTCAGGCCTGAGCAGGGGCTACGACAGGGCCGGCCCCACGATGGCAGGAGCCAAACCAGACAAGAAAACCACGTTGGTGTTGTTGGACTGACAGCAGATTAGACACTACGGTGACTACGGCCTCTTGAGGGACAAAGCGGTATTATGAGACAGGAAGGACAGAGGCTAGCTGCTTAGCATGTTAGCTTCAGCAGATATCTCTGCAACATAGCACACTGACATCTTTGACATAACTTCACAGCTGATATTACTTGAAAATTCTGTTGATCATTTTCGTTCAGTTTAGAAAATTTTGAACTAAAAATCTTACTTATTGCTGCTGGAGGGTAATTTTTTCACAAGCAGCTCTCACATTGAAGTGACACTTAAAACCCAACATAGGAAAAATACACTGAACAACACTTGTTGCCTTGGCTGCAGTTTCATAAACATCTAATCATGTAAGTGACTGAGATTCATTTATTTTTCAAGAGATCCCTAATCTCTCAGCATCAAACCTTTTATTTGATCAAAGGGCCTGTTCACTCGAAACAAAGCAGGGCCTGCCCCCCCCCCCACCCCACCCCCCCGCTTCAGGGTCACAAAGATAGAGTTACCACTGCCTGAAGCGACACATATCGAGTTCTTCAGCACAACTGTACCACTCCTTTTAACACACACACCATTAACACCAGTCACTACAGACAGGAGGAGTGTGTCTAGACGGTGTAAAGAAAAGATTTGCACTGTTCTGTGACTAATTCAGTGTCATCTCTGACATAACGCAGCCATTTACACCATGCCACCAGTTTTAAATATTGCCCAATAACATGCACACGTGGAAAAGAAAAATCCTGTATATTGTCAGATTTACAATCTTTGCATTGGACCAGTTCATTTTTAGGTACACCAAACTAAAACTAACGCAGTCTAATACACCCCATCTGTATCAACGAGGGTAGGCTGAAAAACAGAAGCACCTCTCTGTATAATGCAATACAGTTCAACAGCACCATAAACTACAGCCCCTAAAGTGATCATACAGTTGAATTAACACCTCTGTAAAACAGTTACAGACCACAACTGAGCATCATAACCTTCATGAAAGTTGGATTTCTTGCAGGACTGTTTTATTAGACTGCATTTGTCTTAGCTGGCGTACCTAATAAACTCGTTCTTAAAGACAGTGAATAATAGATACTGAAAATGTAAACATGTTCTCACTCAGTTCAGTTCAGCTCAAAAAGCTGTGTATCATTATTCTAATAATGCTCCTCTAATGAATGCGAGGCTTCAGGCTTCACCCAGACGGGTAACAAAAGGACACTTGATACTTTGACCCAGTTATCGCAGTCAATAAAACACGTTGGGCAGAGGGCAAAGGGTTACGCCCAATTACAGCAACCAATACTAGCCTGTCCATAGTAAGTACAGTGTTAGCACCTGCACATGTGCACATCTGCAGCTATGGACATACACCCACCTGCTTATACCCCATCCCCCCAAGCACCAGGATCACTATCACCACCAGAAGCCCTTTATTTCTCTCCGTCTTTGTTGCTCTCCGCTGCATATACTATCCAATCAGCTGAGTGCGCTGGTTTGCGGCCAACACTTCCCCATCAATCCTCTCTCTCTTACAGATGTCAGAGGAGACAAAGCACGCGCACACACTTCAGCTTTTTACATTCACCCCATCAGACCGACCATTTCTGCCAGTAATCTGTGTGTGTTGTGAGGAGAGGTTAAGGTTCTCACTTAAACTTACCAACAAGACAATAACATTCATTCAGTGTAGATTCAGTTTGTGGGTAATTTCACATGTGCTCAAAACAAATGTTTACTCACGGAGAGAAAACAACGGACACGTCCAAGCTTTTCACTCTGAACTCTGTCAGTTCCAATTTAGCAGTGAGTGAAACACACGGTTTGTTAACCATGCGGCCATGCGAGACCCTGTCAGCCACTTAGGGGTGACGCTAAGGGACGTGGTTATTAGCCATCTCTCCCTCCTTTGAATTCCCATCTTTTTAGCGTGAGAGGCAGGATGCCAGTGGGAGAGAAAACTGTACTATTTACTAGCTGAGTAATCAGCGAGATCATCATTTGTATAGAACATAATGGAGCTGCAGAGTAGATTAGCGCGCCAGCATCTGTGTCCAGAAACAGCGTGATAACTGGCCAAACAGACTTAAAATGCCATTGAGGGTTTTCAAAAGTTTACTGTAACCAGAATCAACGTGACGTTAATCTACTAAAATAATAACATGTGCTTCAGTAAGAAAGGCTGGTGATTCATGCTACAGTAGTGCCATGAATTCACAGCTGAGCTGAAACCGAGTGGCTGAAAGTCGTGCCTTTGACCTTGGAGCCTGGACTGAACCTGAGCTGAACTCAAAAAGAGTGTTTGAAAAGCTCGACGTTGGTGCTCCGTGCAAACAATGCCCTTCCAGGAGGGTGTGTACGTGAGCAGAGGCACACAGTGCTGAGAGAGAGCCGGAGCGAGGAGGGGGAGGGAGAGAGACGATGCACTGAAGGGGTTGAAGGAGGAGTGCATTTGAGACATGGGTACTTAGTAACTTAGTACTTTTCTATTAACCTATTCTACAACCAGCTGAAGGGGTCTACATCTGTGGACCTATCACTGCAAAGTAAGCAAGTAATTCATTCATGCAGCAAAGTCCAAATTATCTACCATGACTGGGTCATCGTAGCAGTGTTGATCTTTAACCTATGGAAATCAGAAAAATATAACTACAACAGCATACCTTGAAACCCCAAATGAAATTTAGTGGTAACTGAGAGATATGTTGAGCAAATGCTTCTTGCAGCTGGTAAATTCATATCCTAAAACTAGCCTGAAATTAAAAGGTTTGCAGAGGAAAAGTCCTTGTTTCAGAAGAGCTTCACTATCAACAATCTGTTTAAAGGCAATTTTAGGGAAATTTTCATTAATTAAATGAATAGCTGGCAGTCGACATGCCCTTGGCTCTGGATTTATTCATGTAGGCAAAAAGGAAAGTGTAAAACATCCTGTTTCATCCCATCTGAACCCAAACGAGCAGGCAGCAAAAGCCTGCTTTCATAACTTAAAGGGCAGCGTGCGTCCATTCTCCAGGGTTACTAATGTAACAGGAGAGTTAACAGTACTGAATAAAAAAAGAGACCGCCTTTGAATTTGTTTACTTCTTAAAAACCTACGAGAACATCTGAACGATAACAGTAACAGTAAGCAGGGCCTGAAAGTACTTTAAAGCCTTGGGGGGAGAATGAAGTCACTTAACTCCAGCATGCACCACCTTACACAGGCTTTCAGGACACCGGAGAATAACGCTCACATGGTCTGCAGAACTGCAGCCATTTAATGATTAGAGTTTTACAGGCTGGGCTAAGAGGCTCTGCATTACAGAAAGGCTTTGAAATATTACTACTGTGCAGTTTAGCATAAACATCTCATGTCATAATAAACAGTAACCACCTGACTCACTGTGTGACATTACAAAGCCAGTGCAACACAAAATCACTGAATCTTTCATGAGGCAACTTCTGCGAAAATGAGATCCAAACTTCATGCTGGATTAAACATTTGAACCTAATCACCTCAGAGGATCAGATGACCCAACGGCATGTCTACAGTATGTTACAGTTCAGAGATAAGCAGACGTGCATCAGCTCACGATCTGAGTTCACAAACAGTTCATAATACCTACAACCCGCTAGCATTCACAAGACATTTATGGACCAATCAAGCTGCAATATGATGTTGAACAGATAATGCTTGACCATCTGCGCTGGCAACCAATGCAACATTCTGCTGCTCAGGTTACAATATCTGACAGTCACACAGGACTGAACAACCACACTGACCCTTTATTCTCTTTCAATCCAAGCAAGGTGGGCACAAACGTAGGAAGAAATTATACATGGGGTTAAAAAGGTGTATAGTGAATTCTAACAGCGTCACCATTCTCCATGATGTCCACCAGGTTATTGTTCAACGATAAGATGTGCTGTTCAGATCTTTTCTTGGTTGCATTTGTTTAAGAGAGCCTTATTAAAAAATGTTTCTTTATGTAGTGGGTCGTGTAAAGAAAACTTATATTGCTCGATAATTACCAGAGCATTTAAACTCTTAAGTGTAAATTCAGCTTCCTCAAATTCCTGTATCAGCTGGGATACATTCAAACCACAACAAACCACGCTTGAATGACATCACGCACTGATTATTGTAAATGTCCGTTATTCTGAAGTGTCGTGCAGCGGCGGATAATGAGAACGGCTTGGTTAACCATTAACAGTTACAGTAAGTTTCCATAAAAGGACGAGTTTATTAGTCACTCTGAGCTATCAATCATAAAGGTGATTAAAGGAACAGTTTAGACACGGGAGCTGGACCAGGATTTCACACTTTAACACACAGCAGTGCGGCCCGATAGCAGCTTGCCACAAGGCCATGGATGACTTTCATAACCATGTTGTAAAATTACACATGTGCTGATATTTGTTGTACTATTAATAACGTATTTTTTATAATATCAGACTCAGGTCAGCGCAATGCAAACACGAAGCCTGCATAATGACAAAGGACAGGATGTGAGGCATGATACAAAACAAATACTGAAGTCTGCCACATTAAAGAGAGCTGAAAGGCTTGGGAGAGGGTCTGATGAAGATGAGGTCACAAATGGAGAATGGGAGGAAAGAGTAGGGCTGCAAATAATGATTATTTTCAATAGTCTGATCGGTTAACTATCAGTGACAACGACCCTTAAGGACAGAAAACGCAAGGGTTTGTTTGATATAAACTTTTTTTAAGTAACACTAATAGGGTGGAATTCAATACTACAAATAAGCAATTGTGCATATACCGCTGCAGGCCTGGAGGGAGGAGAACAAAGGAGGAAAACAGCTTAACAGCTAGAAAGTATCAGGCATAGAGATGAAATAGAGAAACAGGAGAAAAGGAGCATGGGAAACAGACAACAGGCCGGTATACACAGGACCTGAACATGAGCAAGAATGTCTCCCTGACAACTGGGGGAGCTATATCTGGACAGTCCAATCCACATGAGAAGAAAGTGGCCACAAAACCCCAAAAACCAAACAGTCACTCTCTGAGGGGCAATCTGCTGCGTTCAGTCAACACGTGGTCCTTCAGATCACGTACGGGACGCACACAGCTCTACTCAACCCATATTCCAACTTAATCACCACGTAGAGCTTTGAGATTTGGGCTTTGAGGTTCACACTCGGAGTTTAAGTGTACAACAGAGAGCCAGCCTGCCGACTTACTGACCGCCATAACCTTTAAAGCAGAAATGCGACCGACAGATCAGGAGGCAAAGTTGAAATGATCATTCAATCCTGAATATTCCCATCAATATCATCAGAAGACCTTGTGTGAGCCCAGTCAGACGGGATTTAGACTTTAAAGAGTGCCATGACGTCACTACAACAACAGGTGATTTCAGACGGGGCAGTAGACTTAAGACGACCTAAAGATCTAAAGCCCTTTCTGAATCAGATCAATCAATTTGTCGTCGTTCATCATCACGTCCGGTTGTCTTTTTAATTTCAAAGAGAGTCTTTTATCTGACCTCAGCAGCAAACTTCCCTGAGCTGAATGTGTAGGTGACGTCTGGAGAACAGAGGCCAAACCACACACAACATTAACTATCTAAACTTTACATCATGTTAAACTGTAGCTCAGCTGCACTGCGTTCACACACTGTGAAGTGACAGAAAACATTCCTGTACACACTGTGGGGCCATTCTCGACTTCACAAACCCTGTTAGGGATGGACACGAGATGACTTACTCACACTTACTGAACTGGAAAAAATCTGTATTCACACTTCACACCACTTCTGTTTCTTTGTTTGTTTGTTGAGTCAGCTGTAACGACAGGTCAACATGACATCCTCGACCGTGGATGAGAGTACCTTATGTCCCATCATGTGACTGTTCGAATTAATTGCTAGGTGTTCTCATGTGTTGTGATAAGAAACAGGTGAACACAAACCAGCAACAGCCCATCCCCCAATTCAGAGATTAATATTGAAATGAAACTGTCTTGAGACATCTAGTCAGTGTATATATATATATATATACACACACACACACACAGACACACACACACACACACACACATATATATACACATACATATATATATTTATATTTATACTTACATACATATTCTTTCTTCATTTCTTTTTTTTTTAAGTTTAAGTTTTGTTGTCATGTTGACATGAGGAAGGGAGAAAAACAAACAGGTAAAGGCATCTGTGCTGATCAAGGCTAACCCTCACAGACTGAGTACAGCATGCTAAATGCTAAAGACACTGGACAAGCCAGAAAGCTACAGAATGAACAGAAAAACACACTTACTGTGCTGCTGCAGTAGTTATCTGTGTACACAGGTTACTGGCTCCTTTGCTGTGTTTCCATCAAATTTAACGCTCTCTGCTGCTAGTGCTGCTTTACCGGCCGGCTTCTGCCCTGTCCCGAGTGTGTCCTGTCAGAAAAAGAGAGGGAGAAAGCAACAGTGAGGCAGGGTGGAGGTGGGGCTGAAGGGGGAGGAGGAGGAGGAAGAGGAGGAGGAGGAGGAGGAGGGACGTTGAGAGAAAAGGCATGCTGGTTCATCATGACCGACGCAATTTAAAAGAAGAGCGAGACAGAGGCCTCGCTCGGTTTATAGCAGCAGCAGGTCAGGAGTTCCTTCTTCCTTATGGACACACTGATTTGCATCAGACAAACACTATAAAGCTTCCCAGCTGTAGTTTTTACTGTATCATTCAAATTACATTTCCGCCTATAGTTCAGCCTTTAGCACTATTGGTCACTGATTTACAGACAGCAATCAGTGATTATTTACCAGCTATATAAACATGAAAAAAATAGTATTTGTCTACCTTGATATTCTTTGGGCCTTACTTTATCTCGCATGTCTACACTTGAAGGGCAATTTGCAGTTTCGTGATGGCAACTTAAGACTGCATCCTGAGAAAGACATAAAGACTCAGACTGCCTGACAGGCTCCGGCGGTGTGGTGTACAGAAACTAGTGTAACTCACAGCTCACAGAGGCCGGCGCTTGTTGTTAAAGCTGGCTTAACTTAATGCCGGAGGGAACAACATCACATTGTGCTGGTTCAGTCATAAAGACAAATAACAAACAAGAACACAGAAAAGATGTGATCAGAAAACAAAGACCAACTCTATCTGTCTCTCCTCCCATATGCTTCAAGTGGTTTATCATACTAATGTAGAGAAAGTTCATTTTCCAACCTTTAAAATCTGAAAAAAAAAAAAAAAAAAAAAAAGACATTTGTAGGTCATTCTGGTGTGCATGTTTATATTAGAGTTTATGTGCGTCTTATCTAAGGAGTGCATGTTTACTAAAAAAGGGCATTGTAGTGATATTCCACTTGTTCTAAAATAGCAGCAAGGCCACCGCCCACTCTCTTATCCGACATGTAACCTGATGCAGCCATGATATCACAGGAAACAGCTAAAATAATTCATTACATCATACAAGATGTTGTTCAAAAAGTAAGGAGCTTAAACTTCACGATTCAGCTCAACTCTGTGAGCTGATTTTGTACTTTAAAGGAACTACCTCTACCCTGCACACACACACACACACACACACACACATTCAGTGATTTAAAATATGTCTTACAGTAACACGCAGCATTTGGACAGAGAGCTGATTCAGACATTTGTAAGGGCGATTTTGCTTGTGTTTACAGGATTGTGGCATTTAACAGAGTTGTTTGATTATGTATTTATTGAAAGGACTGGTCTTCTCTTCACTGTTCCTCTCCCCGGTGTACAAAATGCCCAATCAGCATTTGACATGAATCACATGTAATTGGCCGGCTGCCGAACATTATCTGACAAACTGCAGATTTGTTTGGACATCGTCAAGGGACAAATCACAAGAAACATAAACTAAGCAAGACGCTGGCTCGTACTCGCTGTGTCTCCAGAATAAATATCCTTCATCCAGTCATGTGTTCACAAAGTGGTGAACCTCGCTCCATCCTTGCTTGTGAACGGCTGAGCCTTTCCAGGATGCCCCTTTCAAACCCAATCATGATGCTATCACCTGTTACCAGTGAACCTGTTTACCTGTGGAATGTTCCAAACAGGTGTTTTTGGAGCGTTCCACTACTTTCCTGGGCATACATTGCTTTTCAAGACAGTTGGCCTGTGCCATCCTTCAATCTGACTGTTTAGCCTTCTGGCTCATTAGCTGGTTGTCACCTGTGAGAGCACAGAATCCCATTTAATACTGTTAAGAAGAGCTGTGTGAATCTAGCTTTTAAAACCACTATCACTAACCCTGTCACAGGTTAGAGTTAGCAAAACACTGGAGTTTGTTTCCTCCAGGTCAGGATGCAGAGGAAAATCTTGTCAACCATATGGATGTGTTACCAGGTCAAAAACCAGACTTTCATTGGAGGATAAATGGAATAGAGTCTAATATTGACAAAATTAGTGTCTACAATCAAAAACTGTCTGATCAAAGACTTAAAAAAAAAAGTTTGGATCCGATCTCTGAACTCTTTATTCAATACATACTGTTCCAACACACAGCTCTATTAATAACTGCAGCTTAAAAATATTCGCATTCATTTTGTTGTTATTCATGTTAAAGCAAATTTTCTACTGTAAGTGAAAAGCTGTATGAAGGTTATGAGACTCAAACAAAGTGGAGAGGCCATGCAGAGACAGATGCACTGCTCTTTCCCCTTGGCTGTGTGGACTGAAGGGTGATCACAGCTTCTTCCTCCACAGTGTATCATCCCTGGATCTCATCTTAGTTTGTGTTTGGGTTCAAAGTGTTTTCCATTGAGCCTAAAGGATGCCAGTGCCCTGTTCTGACAGAGGAGGGGCTGAAGGAAAGGCGACTGAAAAAAGTGACTGTGTTTAGCATGTTAGTGTAAAAGCACAAAAGCGTTGCATAAAACTCACAATGTCAGGTGCTGAAGACTGACCACTGACTCTTTACTTTACTTTAAGTCCATCAGATAATACCGCCAGCTATCGTTAGCCATCATGACAGACAGCGAAGAACGAGCGAAAACACACCCGGAGGTCAAGAGTACGGACCTGAGCTAGCTTTACTATTATTATTATCATCATTATTAGTATTATTATTATGAGGAACTGCTTTATTCCCACGTACGCCAAGTGTCACCAAAGTCGTGATTAAGTGTTAGTCAAAGGTTAAAGTGTTCAGAGGATGTTAGACATGGGACAACTTGAATGTTCACACCGACACTGCCACCCCCGGAGGATTCCCACCCTGCAGCGCTATGGAAACTTCCCCTCACCAAGCTGACAGTTCAAGACACAAACACCGAAGCGAAAGGTCTACAAGAGAAAGGCCTGCGGACTGACAGCAAGAGGCGAAGAGAGAGGAACGGATTAAACTCACATTTTAAGTTCATTCGTGTCTGTCCTGGGTCGTAGTCAGCGCTGAAGTTTCCCTCCGCTAACTTGGGTCTCAGCTGTCATTACGGCAGGTCTGCCCTGCGTTCCATTTGGTCATCTTGAAAGCGAGGCATCATGGGATATGTAGTTCTCTAACGGAATACAATTTTGTATCACATAACACCAGAGATTGTAAACAGTAAACCATTTTTGAGAAACTTGAACCTCTGACACTGTCTATTACACACCCAAAAGTCCACATGAAGATGTTGGCAGTAGTCATTACCTCATACATGCTTCTGCTGTAATATATAAGAGAGAGTGATGGACTCCTGGGCATTAAGAGGTTCTATAGTAGCAACTGGTCACATGCAAAGTATTTTGAGGCAGAGAAATCACAACACACCCTGTTGATATTTTTGGTTGTCCTATCTGACACGCGTTGAGCCTGAGTGTGACAACTGACAAACTCTCAGAGCTACCTGAAATATCCAAACAATTTAAGAGTTGCACTGCTAATGAATAAAGATGAGTTATCATTTAGCAGATCCATTGTATGAAACAGAGGTGCTAATAAAGTCCTCATACATCTCAGTCAGACCCCTTTCCTTTCTCAACATCGACCTTTACAAGCTTAACATCAGTCTGCTTGCTTTGCGTGCCAATTAAAGAACATCTGCAGTTATTTTCAGCGGCCTCTCTTACTTTATCTGAATCTTCTCAAACTGGAAAGGACACCCACATGTGACTGGACCAAATGCTGAGCTATTTTAACGCTGAGAGCCAGTCACCCAGCCTGTCTGAGAATGTGCACAGGCATACAATTGTGTGTAGAGAGTTGACTGATTGTGAGAGTCTCTGTCTACCTCTAGTGGTAAACATCTGAATGAAAAGAGGGATTGTAGTCATCATTATCATCTGGATCAGAGATTTCTTGCTCCATTATGTGTTAAATGTTGTGTATAACCTTATTAAATCCATAAAAGATCTCATTTCAGATATTTCAGATACAAAACTACTACAATTAAGCTGGTAGATTTGTCTTATGTAACAAACGCTTTATATACTACTGCATTAAATGTTGCTCTGCATTTGACAAAATAATGTTGCCTGTTGTGACTGAAAGCTCCAGACAAGCATGTAAGTGGACCTTGAGTGCTGGTTCAAAGCTCAACTTCTAAGGCAACAAAGACAAGAAGTGCAGTGATGTTTAAGAATATTGTATATGTGTTTAAAATAATGTCAAATTTCCAACTATCCTTGAGAAGTGAGAAATCTCCACATAGACAGTGTGACACGATCAGAAGCTTCAGACTTAACTGCTGTTTCCAAGGTCAAAAATTAACTGTCAAGCTCAGCTTCTCTGTGGCTTTGGAAAATCCTGCAACTCTTGGACAAAATCTGGTCAAATTTATAGATATTTAAGTAAATGCTACAGCTGCTAAAACACGTCTTTATACTCAGAGACCACAGTATCTCTCTCCTGGTACAGGTGGTCAACTGCAGCTCTACTGTCCATTGTTCAAAACATTCCTCAGTGGACAGCCAACACTACAGTGTCTGTGTCTTCCATTTGGAAGTGATGATTAATAATTTACAGCAGTCTCCATCAATCCAGTGAGCTAGTGGTCTGCTCCAGGCCACTTCCTCTCCCAAGGACAATGGGACCATTTCCTGTGGGGTGCGAGGCAGCGGAGGGAACAGGCGAGCATTGTCAAGCACGGACATCATATCAGCATGTCCTGCCCTTGGAATGAAAGACAGATTCGATCATACAGTGAGATTCATGGTCTGTTTGCTGGGAGGTTACAGGGCAAGACAGGAGCCAAGTCTGCCAGACACCACAGGAGACATCTTATTGACCCCTGCCAAGAGGACATGCAAAAAAAACTTGTTTGGAGCAGTGTTGGGCTTTATAAATAAATCAAAGATGTGGCACATTACCAACACAGATAAAGAGAAAAAGAACAAAGGGATAATTTCCGTTCCATAAGTTCATGAATATAAGAAAGCAGCTTCTAATTCAGTAAGAGAGAGAAGTGTTTTTACATAAAAATGCCTGTTTATTAAAAGAAATGATCGTCAAAAGCTAAGCATTGTATTAGTGCTGAAACCAAAAAGATAGGTGTCTTTGACAGAGTCAGCATGAGCTAAAGTCCCACACGGATCCCACTCTTTTAATTCCTGGCTAATTTTCAAAAGAAAGAGGCTGCTGTGTTCAAAACAATGACACCATTCATGTCGGTGCTGGCCCTGTGTCCACTATCCATCTGAGAAAGCTAAAACAAGTCAAAGATGTGCAAAATGCAAGGAAAAGTAACAGTTCTGAGAGTATGAAGCTATGAAGGCACTGTCACATTCAATGAATAGTCCAATAAACATCAAGCCCTCGAGCAACACATGAAAACCTAAGAGTGTAATTTGGCCCTGAAGCTGTTTTTAAAAAGAAAGGCCTGTCAGTCCACACATTCACTCTGCCAAACATAATGGCCTATACCAGCAGTGGTCCAGCACGCCTTGTCTTCCTCCATCCCTGTCTCTTTCATTCGAGGAGGCACAGATGATGACTGTCACAATGGCCGCACAGGACAGAGCTGTGACAATATGGCCCGAGGCAGGACATAATATACAGCCTGACCTATCTGAGTCCGTCACCCAGTCTGAGTGTGTCACACAGGCAGCAAGGCTCCGTTACTGTGTGACATTTAAGTGCACCACTGTATATAGAGGGATTTCTTTCTTTTCTTTTTGCCTTTGTAGCTCTGAAATGAGTCATCAAAAACCAGACAAACACATCTTTTGCTACCTGGAGTATTTTTCAAATTCCCCATCAGTGATTACTTTGTCTGTGCAGGGAGGAGCACTGACATGTCACCGCGGTGCTCAGGCACTCGCCCACTCAGTCCCCTACACACAAAATGAACATATAGCAGTTTAGTTGTCATTTAAAAAAAATTATTTTAGTTATGGGACATCACTGGACCTCCAATATATGCATTCAGTGGAAAGCTCATTTCTGCATGTTTTGGCTTCCTTAAAGCTTTTTTTAACTGTGGGTGTGTTTATGAATATTTGCTGACTTGTTGTTGCATCACAGGAAAAACTGTGGGGTGTTTTCACCGAATGCTTTAAAGGTATTAAACCTAAGCCAGGCTTAACGTTAAAAGGAAAGTACAGGTTACCTAGCTGAAATGATTAGTCAATTAAACGATGAGTCAGAAGATTTTGAATCAACAACAATTTTAACAACAGATTAATTGATTAAGTCATTTTTTTAGCAGGAATTCCTTGACTGCACCTCTCCTGTAAACTGAAAAGAAGCATTTGAATACATCAACAACCAAACAGTTGACTAATTTAAGTAATCAACACATCAATCGATATAGAAAATAATGTTAGTCGTAGTCCGAGTCACTTTTATGTTTGTGATTTTACTGATTTCACAGCCCAGTTTAACTGAAGCAACTGTAAATCATGAGATTTAACAACATGAACTCTGGTATCTACAACGAAACTGTGAGATGCCATCTAATTTTCATGTAATAAATAAAGTCTCCAAATCTCAATTCAGTGTCAAGTCACGTGTTAACACAAACTACACCATCATAATAAACGATAACAATAGAAAAGGGCAGAGAAACATGTTTCCCTTTCCCTCCCCGGCAACACCTCCAGAGAAACTCAGAAAGAGAGAGATCGTGTCAAACAAATGACACAAACACACATCATCGCTTGTGTGCGTTTCCTTGTAAAAAGCGTGAGCGGCCTCTCTGACGGCGTATCGTTTCCCGGCTGCTGTGACTCATTTCGCCGTCTGGTTTCGAGCGGTGATCAAGGTGTGGTCGAGCCGTCACACAGGTGCACGATGGTTGTTTGAACACGGCGTCGCTGTGGTCTTTGAATCGAGAGACAAGACGAATAAATAGGCGATCAGAATATCGACATGCTTGAACCACTCAGAGGTCATTGTAACGCCACACATTTGACCTGTGCTGTACAATCTACGGAACAGTCATACAGGTCTGCTGTTCCTCTTTAACGCAAGGGTCTGTCACGAGACTCTGACTCGTGCAGCTGTGTGTTAATGTGGGCTTTATAATATGTGGAATATGGGCTCGCTTGTTTACTTATATCCTCACGTCAACCTTTGACATGGTTCTTTGAGGTCTCACATTAAAGTTTGCTGTGACATTATAACATTGCCTCTGGTGGTTTTGGAGACGTAGTCGTCATCTCGCTGTGTATTTCATGGACTCCAGCCCCCCCCCCCCCCCCGCTGTGTGGAGCTGTGGCAGGGTGGGGTCGGGGTGAGGGAGGCGGAGTCTGGGCTGAGGTGACGCTCCTTTTACTCATTTTTGTTCAGAGGACTGTCGGCTACCAGCAACAGCCGCGGAGAGAGAGAGAAGTGGGAAGAAATCCAGACAAGTGTCCCATCCCAAGGAAAGCAGCTCTGACCTGGACTAAACTAAAACGCTTCCGTGTGTTTCGACAGGTAGGCTCAGAGTCACTGGATGTTTACTTTCTCCCACCGTTTTTAAACTGCTCACAGTGTCTTTGTCACCGACGTCTGTTTTTTTCATTCTTTAAGCGTACAGTAGTTTCTGTCCTGCTTCTTTTCATAAGTGTGTGTGTGTGTGTGTGTGTGTGTGTGTGTGTGTGTGTGTGTGTGTGTGTGTCGGGTAACGTTTGCTGACATTTGCCACCTTTTGCTTACCTGGGTGTAAATCCAGCCGTATGTTTGGAATTCATTTCCGCATGCCTGCTGTGTCCGAGTCGAGCGCGAGCTCTCCAGCCCCGAAAGTTCGCGTTTCTTTTTTACGTGAAACTTACTGTTTGTACCGTCCACGGCGTCAAAGAGCTCTTTCAGCTGAAACATAGCGAAGTTTTTCGCTTTGGTATCGGCTATTCAACTTGACGTCACTTAACGGAGTGGCGTTCCTAACGCTCAGATATGTGCGCGCGGGTTCGTGTGTGTGTGTGTGTGTGTGTGTCCGCGTGCGAGAGAGGCAGGTGAAAAGAAAAAGGCAATACCATGTATTATAATAATGTGGTCAGTGTCTTTGTATTTAAAGAAAGAGCTGTAGAATCGGTGTCAGATAGTCTTCCACGTAACATTTTATGACATGTGTTGGCAAGACAACAACAAAACATTTATTGTTCCTGCTAACTCATATTTACAACCTGCATTCACGTAGAGCTGAATTAATTATTAGTCAAGCCACAGAAACTTCATGGACAGCTATTTTCATGGACAGGTTTGTCATTAAAGTAATTTCTTAAAGTTAAAGTGCCAAAAAAAAATTTACTTATGAATATAAAGTGTGCTGGGTTTTAATATCTGTTTTAATTAGATAATAGAATAGAATAGATTTGAGTTTTGGACTGTTGGTTGGACAAACCAAGCAATGTGAAGATGTCATCCACACATGCAGACCAGCGATCAGGCAAGAAGTTATTAAGCAGATTGACTGATAATGAAAATAACCATTAGCAGCAGCTCCAAGTTTATTTGAGCTCAAATAATAATAATACAATGAGCTAATTGTATTGCATGAAGTTCTTGTTCACGCACATCTGTAATGTATGACAGAGAATAATGAATCATATCTCTAAAATGTGTTGCTGTTGCTGTAGCTCCCATCCGCTGTCACACAGCTGTCCATGCCAGCAGTGATGAGTCCAGGTGTTGCCAAATCTTCCATGATGTCATTACCTTAGTTTGCCGTTTGCAGGTGCTCGGGACTTGACGGGACAGCAGGTCCTCAGTCCTGCTTGGTGCCCGCTGGACAGCAAACTTCCTTCATTTGATTACATGAGTAAATCCACTGAAACCAGCATCCATTTTAAATGACTTTTATCCGCTTTTTTCTTATCCGATTAAGTCATTTGCAGCGTCCTCTGTAGCCAACTTTAATATCTTTTTAAGTCAAATTTGACATGGGTCACACTGGAATTAGAAGTTAAACAGCTTTTCTTCAGAACTGAGCCTCCGTCTCTTGGCCCTTTAAACGCATCACCTGTTTTTCTATCAGTCGAATTATCAGCAAGTGACGCCACCACAAAGCACCACCAAGAACAACGCTAAACAAGTTCGTGGAGTCCAACTTGTTTCTAGATCAATGCGTCCAGCTGAGGCTGCTGAATGTGTGTCAGGTTGAAGAGGACAGGGTGCCAATACTTTCTGCCAGCCAGGCCTCCATAGAGCTCGCCCCGGGTCCGTGTCATCAAGTAGTGCAGCAGCAGACAGCACCCTGGTTGGAAAGCTGTTCATGTGTGCCCTCGGGGAAGAGTGTGGATGGGTGGTGGTGGTGGTGGCGGTGGTGGGGACTTACAGTAGATTTCGCAGCTACAGCTGTGGTGACACGGTGATAATCTCCCCCCTCCTGCTTAATTCCGTGATACTGTCCTACATTAGCAGAGCAAGAGGCCAGGAGATCCTTCAGTTTATAAATAGGTCTACACTTTGCGAAGGGGATTACTGTATGCCATATATCCTGACCCCCTTGTTTAGCTCGGAGGATTTCTTTTTCTGTGGATTCACAGCCTCACCTTGTCTCTGTCTGCGTTCAGTGGTGCCTTGCTGAGTACTTTCCAGGGTCTCAGCCGCAGCCACTTGGCGCACACGTCGTGTGACCTGTTCTGTGTTTGAGTGTCAGCCTGTCTCTATGTTTTACTGTTCCCATGGAGAACAGGACGCACGGAGATAGAGTTTCCCAACAGCTACGATACGGGTCTTTGTGGCTGGAGTCAAAAGAGAGATGGCGTGACGGCATCAGCATCTCCGAGGGGTTAACTTCCCGGGGCTTTAGAGGAAATGTTGTCGTCAAACTAACGCAACGATTTATTCAAGCATGCAGCCTCCCAGTGCTTCGATGTTATGAACCTTGACCAAAGAACTACTATGAAGAAATCCCAGTGGTTGATTTCCTTTTAAAACCGATGACCTAAGCTCAGTAAGCAGGTGCAACTGAACACTAGATCTCCGGAGAAGGGGCTAATTAAATCAAGCCAAAGAATTTTGAGTGTCTTTGTTTCGGATGAACACGGTAATTAAATATTGGCAGGATCGTCCGAAAACATCCTCTCATGCAAACGATATCTGCTGTCACTGACAAACGATGGAGTCAGAAGCTTCTAGCGGAGCGCAGCGGCATAATGCTGAGCAAGTGAAGCTGGCAGTGCCCAGCTGAACCCTACCCATGACAGTCACTGACATGAATTATTCACCTTCAGCAGTTCTCTCGGTTGGCTCGAATGAGGACAAGAAAATGTCCCTTACTTAAAATGTCAAAGGCCTAATGGCCGTTTCTTCCCGTCACTTGTGCTTAAAAGCTGTGTGAATGTCTGCCAGGTTGGTCATTTGAAGACAGCTCTGATCACAGTTCTGTCCAAAAACACCCATGCATCAGTCTAACAGCCTGCTGGAAATGGCTGAATCCTGCTGTTTTCTTCATGAATACATTACCATTGATAATTTTTTCATTACTGACGGCGTATCCACGCGGGGAGGGAGTGAACTCGATTCCAGCACTGACTCAAAAGATAAAGTTTTCACAGTTGGATGATTTGGCTGAGTTGTACTTCTCAGCATAGTGACTCTGATGAGTCCTGTGGTGTCTGTTTTTCTCCTCCTCCTCCTCCTCCCTGTCCCTTAATTACACTTCTATGAGAGATTGAGGAAAGTGAGGGCAGCAAGGGTGTGGTTGCAATGGAAAGAAAGTCACCAGGGAAGCGTGACTTGTTAGATACACAACATGAAGAACGTCAGTGGCTCAAAGAAAGTTTGCTTACTCTGACCGTGGAGTGAAAATCTCACAACTCAGTTTTGGGTTGTTTTCGATGTTTCGTTGCTTTTGAGGGATTTCGTGCTCTCATGGGCTGAGAAAGTTGTGCAACCCCGGGGCCTGTGAATACTTTACAAAATGCCAGATAAGCTGAGAAATGCATGGGCGTTTCAGACAGTCGAGGCTGTGAGTCTTCCCTTTTCCTTTCTGCCTTGTTCCTTTTAGAAGTTGACATTTCTGAGGTTTGGAGGTCCATGAAACAAATGCCACGACTGTTGACACAACAAGTCACTCAATTTTAAATAATGCTCACTTTCACTCTCCAGGTAATCAGAGATTATTTTTCTTTTTTCTCAAATTTTAGATGTAAGGACAAAATGTGAACTTGAAATGAGGAGCACTGTATTCTTTTGGGTTCCTCCAGACTTTTTTGCCACACTCTCCAAAGCACCCCCCCCCTCCCCTCCACACTCCCTCATGCCTCTAATCTCTCTGAAAAATTAATCATCTGTCACATCGCCTCAGTGCTCAGCCGCACACCGATGCGTAGCAGTGACAGCTCAAGAACTACCTCCCTGTCAGGCCTTTTAAACAGGGCTTTGGATGCAGCGTTGACCACCAAACTTGGCCTGTGAACACACGGGGGCCATCTTGATGTGCTTCAGTCTTTTTTGGTTGCATCCAGTGGGGACACTTGAGACCCGGTTTCCTTTTCACTGTGACAGCAGTCAATGGGACAATGCCGCTACTCTTTTCCTCTCTACCCCAAACAAAGTGACACAGAGGCTCTCTGTGCTGTGTCAGAGACTTAGTTCATCCTCTTCCTTCCTACCATCGACCAAACAACATGGAGAGGGACATCCTACTTACTGCAGAGACCACACCATCGCCTGAAAAACACTTTGCTCCCCCCAAAAACCAAGCAACTGGCCATGAAATGTTCACATGCTGGATTAGATTTTTTTGTTGTAGAATGAAGTCTGGTGATGTGATTTCCTTATCTTTTATGATGTATTGCTCTACTGATACAGAAGGTAATCTCTGGACATCATCAGTTCCTCCCACAGTGTCTGATAAGTGATGGACCAATCTGTGAACTTTGTTGCTTTCCAGATGAGGGTTTATGAGCACACAGGGTCCTCCCCTTTTCACTCTTTCCCTCCTTTATCAGCCTCGTGTAATCTGATCCTGCTCCGCGTTCGGGCACGTCCTCCGAGACTGCTCACATTTCCTTTGATTCACAGCAAGATCCCACAGGGAGTAAACAACTGCACAAGTTTACAGCCAACAATCCGGCATCCACTGGCTTAATTCAACTCATTAAACTTGCTGCAGTAAATCAGCCGACAGATCTAGGGCCATTATCCATCCTGCTGCTTATTTTATTCATTGGCATGCTGACTGTGGTTGACTGTGTTGTTGGCAATTTTTCCGGATCAGGCAAGGAAGGGGAGCACGCTGTGCTGTGTCTGCCACGTTTAGACAAATTCAGTTTGTGTGTTGCTCAAGCGCAGACCAGCCGTATCTCATTGTCTGTTCTTTCTCTGTGGGCTCTTGGCATGACAGCATTGCTATGGTCTGGATTTTATCAACTGCCTGTTACAGTCAATTGACAAATGCTCTCTCACTAAGAGTGAGCGCTTTTTCCAGAGAGTGCACGTCGAGCTGCGTTCTTCCTGAACTCTGCGTGTTATGTGATACAGCCTGCAGTACTTTGTCACCACAGTTTTATGTCTACAGCATGAAGAAGCACTCGGGAAAGTCCAGCTTCTCCCTATAAACTTCCCCTCTTTGACCGGGCAGCCCAGCAGTATTGGTGAGTCAGATAATGTTGACCACCACTTCCTGTCACCCACCACAATAAATCCATTAGCTGTGCACCACTTCACATCCTGCCTTATTGATTTATAACAAACAGCTATCTAGTTAGCCTCCATTACAGTGCCATAACGGCTTCTGTTGGACGAGTGGGGGGAAAAGGGATGTGCGGTTTGGGGACCAAGAAGGTTAGAGGGATGATGTTAAGCTGAATCCCGCTGGGAAAGCTGAACCCCCGACTCTGTGGAGAAGAGCAGCCTGTCAGCTCTGCAGGCTCAGCTGGCTGCACTGGCCATTTACTGTGTCAGGAGGATTGGGCCCTGTGAGTGCAGGGTGTTGTGTTAGAGAAACAGTTTATTGGAAGAGGAGTGTGTGTTGCATGTCAGGGGACATATATGTGACAGTGGGTGTATGTGTGTCGAGGGGTTGGGTGGGGGGAGGGCAAGCTGATACGTCCAATAGTGCAGATGGTGCAGGAAGCTTTACAGATGTGTGGCAACATAATCTGCTTTATTTGCATGTCAGCCTAAACATGACATCAGCAAGCCTGTTAGAAATCACAGACCAAATGAGGTTAAGTGTCTGCAACAAGGCCGTGATGATCTGAGCATCAGGAGAAGGTGCAGTTAACGTGAACAAATGATAACCTCATGCTGCAATTTCAAAAAAAAAAAACATCTGAATTAAAGGAATAACCTTGATATTTTTCTTGCCGTCTGTTGCGTAACAAGATTGGTAGAACTCTCATGTACGGTAAATATGAAGCCAGGAGACGGTTAGCTTAGCTTAGCTTAGTTTAGCTTAGTGTAAAAACAACGCCGTAGTTGTGCGGGGGGTTACGTGCAGGACCATTTCCTGTCATTTATACTGGTGAAACCAGCAAGATATGACATGCTAATTAGTGTTTTAACAGAACCTCATTTGTTGTTTCCTCCTGTTTTAGCTCTTTATGCTAAGCTAAGCTAATTGGCAGCTCACGCATGAGAGTGGCGTCTCATCTAACTCATGGCAAGGAGGTGAATAAGTGTACTTCCTTGCCTTTACACTTGATGCTAATTTTGCTACGTTAATCTACTCATGCAGCCTGTAAAAGCCAAGCAGAGTCTTGTGACATGTTATTTACACCCCTGCCTGCCAGACAGGCATGAAGTTAAACAACAAATCACTGCAAACTCTGTAACGTATGATGGGAGCCAGTCTGGAATACGACCAGAAAACATCTCCAGCCCCGTGGGCCTCTTCCCTGACCTGATTCATTCCTGCTGTGACACAAAGAGGAGCTTAGGCCGGCCCAGTCAAAATCTGGCTTACTGGAATGTTTTTCATATCTTACTGAGTTTCTAACTGCATCGCTTCTTAATTATTGGAAGGATAATGAGGAGAATAAAGTACCTGATCTCCCGTTTAGCCCCTCTAGCCATTAGGTGTATTCAGCCTCGCCCATTTCGCTCATACATCCATGCACTCTGCTACCACGCCCTTGTTGAGAGCCTGTCACTGCTGGGGAGGCACTCCCTGTCTGACATGCCAGTAGAGAGGGCGGGATAGGAAACCTGTTCTCATGATTGAGAACAGAGTTACTCATCTATTGTCAGGTAGCAATATCCTCACCATCTGTTCGTTTGAGCAATGTGTGAGTGAGTCCGTGAGTAAGTTTAGAGGAGTTTAGTGTTAGATGAGTGAGAAGGTGTGCTCGTTTTTCAGCACAAGATTTACGTATGGACACAGGACACACTGAACACACTTTGTCAGTGTGGAATGTCGCACCAGCGTTTCAGCGTCGGCCGCTGAACAGTATCCATCTCTGCTTTTCTGTTGCAACTCGTTCACTGGCAGCTTTCGCTGATCCACATTCCTGGTTTCGCTGTGCAGGCAGGGTTTTTTTTTTTTTTTTTTTTTTGGAATAAGACCCCTGAAGTCATCCACAGAAGCTGTTGCTTAACATAAAATGGGAGGTCATGGGTGTGAAATGTGTGTGTTTTCCTGAGTAAAATGTTAATGTTAATGCGCATTTGTGTGGGTGGATGATGAGTAGTGATGGTAGTGAAGATGATGACAGAGCAAGGTACAGTAAGAGTGAAAGGATGTGTCACTCATTAACTGGAAGAGGGCGAAGTCCAGTCACAGATACTCGTCCAGGTACACGATGCAACCAACCACTTTCAGTCAACACTGAACAATGGGGGAGGGATCACTCGACAGGCCCCGATACTCCTTTTCTATGTTTTGTTTTTCTCTAAGTTGTTGCTCAGCTTTAGTTTTAACTTGCTGCATATTATTTTTAATCAAATTTTTCAATAATTTTGTCAGATTTTCTTGGTTTTGGCCACAGCAATGAGCATTGTGACAAAGTTAAAAAAAAAAAAGAAAGAAAAAGAGGCAAATTATGAGAAGACCCAAGAGGCAACTTATCAGCAAACAAGTAAGCATAGCTTCAGACGTCAGATGGGTCAGCAGATAAAACCCACACAGTGCAGTGCCTTTCGGTTACCTAGGCAATATGCGGGGCGTGTCGCAGCGTTGCAACAGTTGGCTGAACCCATCGCCTCGCCCAGGAAAACAAAGACTACACAAACACTGTCCCTGATTTACTGACAACAGGAAAGTTCTGCGTGGATGTGCTGTACATGCTGTCGTTCTGCTTAAAACAAAACAGTTGCATGGGCTTTGATTTTTTTTTTATCAGTGGTGTCTGTGCCTTCACCAGTGGATCAATAAAATGTTTTTATTTTGGCTAATTTATGTCAGTTTTATTCCCATTGCCATGTTGATCCGGGGCAGCCAGTAGTTGCTTGCCTTTGTGAACAAACCCTCTTGGCTGCATTTAGTAAGAGGCCACACCTTAACTTAGAAAGGTAGGAAGACTCAATGGTTATGAGCATAGTTTCTGTGTATGCCCTTATGAGTCATTGCATTATCTGTGAAGTAGCATGTAGCTGCAAGCACAGACAGTCCTCTGAGGCCTGGTCCTGCAGGATCTCATGCCAGACTGACTACTGAATCTCACAGAGCTGCTGCTCCACGTGAAAGTGAGAGTCACCCATTAGGACATGTTGGGGCCTTACAAGAACATCAGGTTCAGGTGAACCTATTTCCAACACATGCTTATCGACACCAAATTACACATGCAGACCCAAAATCATGTGAAGACTTGCAAGTGAGCTGTTAGTCCGTCAAAATGACACAGAGAAAACTCAGGACAGACACAAACCAGTGAGGAACATGCAGTGCACACATTTGGCTGGTGCACGCACACTGTTGTCAGTTTCTGCTTCATGCAAACTGTGTTGTAAAACAAACCCCCCACGCTAAAGCTACAGAGACGCGCACACAACTGCACGCCGGTATGCACACACGGTGTGATGCCTGAGGGTGGGGAGTGGGCTGGGTCAGCTAAGGGACTGAAACACAGCAAGACACATCCTTATGCAAAGCCAGAGGGTAAAAAGATGAGGGAGTGGTGCTTTTGCCAATACATCATGAGCAGCTCCAGTGGCAGGCAGCGAGACAAAGCCGTCCATCTTTGTACAAATTCCTTTCCTCCAAACCCACAGGGCTCTGATTACAGTACGCACTACATTGTTAAGTTGTGCGAATATGAAAGTGTTCCATGAAGTTGAATGTGAGCAGAGGTAGAGGTGATAATTGAAGGGTTTACAGCTTATTTTGTGCCAGCTCAGCAGCTTGACTTAGCCCTGACTTGTTTTATTAGTTGTTAAGACAGAAGATAAGCATAGTTGCTTACTGCAAGAATCATGTTGTAATCTGTAACCAGCTGTCATACAAAGGATGGCAGTGTTTTTCCCTCCTGTGTGTCTGTTAAAGCCTTTGGTTTGTTGACTTTGCTGTGTGGAGCCCTCTGGTACCTTCGGTGCATCTGCAGAAATCCGCGACCACACTCTTACATGTATAGTACACACACAAGAGCACAGTGCACCCCTGCATCCGTCAGGAACAGTCAAACATCTGAAAACACTTGTAACGCAGCACAGTGAATGCATTGTACTGTATCGGTCATATGTCACATGCAGCGGCAGGCCACTAGTATGAATGCAGCATTTTTTCTGTGATGAAGAGGATTTATGCGGTGGATGACATTCAGGCTGCAGAAACTCAGTGATAGAAAACATCCATGTTCAGACTGTGAGAGGTTATTTTGGGTCTGTCAAGCCTCAAAACAAGGAAGTCCAAAAGGAGAGTCGAAGTGTTGACACACAGAGGGGAAAGCATTTAATTGTCAAGTACATGAACTTACACCATTCAGTCAGTGGCAGGTTGTCTTTGATACCATATTTAAAATGATACGAGCTCCATTAATCTGACATTCAACAGTGTCAAAAGTACTGCAGCCACAAGGAAAACAGATCTCCAATCAGATTTTCAACTCAGGGCTGCGCAAGTGAAACAACAGGGGAGAAAATCAGCTGGTCCTCGAACTGTGGCTGTTAACGTGTTCAGTGACTTTCTCTCCAGCAGCACGGTGTGTAGGTTGTGACCTGAAGAAAATGAGTCCAGAGCACTGTTAAAATATGACAAAAATTCAAGTTGCAGGCGTTTTCATGGAGGTTTAGGCTTGTGTGTGTGACAAGAAGTATCGCAATCTCCACACACACACACACACACACACACACTCTCAGTCACCAAGTGGAGTCGAAACCTGACGAGCAGGTTCCTGTTTGCCATGCGTCAGCAGCAGGCTGCTCCCACGGCTGTATGGGCAGAGGCCTGGGGTGAAAGGTCACTTGGAGTGGATAGCATTCCTGACTTACAGCTGTCTCTCAGCCCACTTCACCCTCACTACCCCATGAGCCTCTGCTGCTGCTCTGTGTTGTCATTTTCAGGGCAGCGTGCATGACTGCGAGGGGAGGCGGGGGTCATCTGGTGAACTGTCATACTCAGTCGGCATATGTAATGAAGGGAGCAGAGACTTTGCTGGAATATTCATTAATTCATGACATGTAGTGACGTTTATCTTCATTAAAACAGAAGAAACGTTTGACTGCCTCTTGACTGTGGCTCTCTTTGTGTTTTTTAGGTTTGCTCTTTCGTTGTTCTGATAGCGGGAGGCAAGGATGGCAATGCAGAGTAAGTGATTCCCAATGCAGCTCTTGTTTTTCAACGTTTTTATGTATTTTACTGTCAGATTTAATTTCCTCTCCACATTTCTCTGAGCTCTATTTTAATAATGTAGTGATTTTCTGTTGATTTTAGATGTAGCTTGTGCATTTTCATCGTCACTTTTGTCTTCATCACCTCATCCCACAGTTCTCTTAAAGGAGACTGTTAAACATTTTGTCATGACCTTTCCTACTTCCAACTATTGTTTTCATGTATTTCTATTGAGGTCATTTCCTCAGTACAAAAGATAACTAAAGATTACTTCTGTAAAACAGTTCCCTCGTGTGGCGTAGAAGTCAAACACTGAAGCCCTGAGGAGAAAAATGGCGGCACCGCTAAATATCCTCACTCCCTGTTTGTCAAACATGTCAATAAATGACTTTCTGCCATTGCTCTGTTTGTGCTTGGCAGTGGGTGAGCCTGATAACGGCATGGTGAAGGTGGCAGAGTGGCAACAGAGAATGTATAGCGTAGACTCAGGCATCCAATCCGGAGCCACCACAGTCAGAGACGATGACGGAGAGTACACCACCTCCAAGCAGTACACCATGACCACCACTGTCACGACAGAAGAGCCTGGTAAGACAACAAGCGAGGGCCAAACCAGGCAAAGTGCATACACTCTGTCCTTTGCCTCAGTTGACTGACCTATGACGTCCTCGTTATTGTCTCCCTTCCCGATAGACATGGAGGCCCTGTACACTACGAGAGCCCAGCGGGTGCGGGCTGCAATGTTCCCAGAGACTCTGGAGGCAGGCACCACCATCTTGTCAACCCAGACAGACCCGTCCCAGATGACCAACGTCCAGCGGCTGGCCGAGCCCTCCCAGATGCTCAAGACAGCCATCATCCATCTGATCAACTACCAGGACGACGCTGAGCTGGCGACACGCGCCGTGCCTGAGCTCACCAAACTGCTCAACGATGAAGACCAGGTGAGAACGCACAGTCCACCCCATACACACACACACACACACACACACAAGGTCTGAAGACACAATTCTGTTGCACGCACTGATGAACAACAAACCTGATATTAAAAATATATTAACTCACACTGTCTTCCACCAGTAAAAAGTCAACTCTTCATGTCCCTTTTCTGTCATCAGGTGGTCGTCAGCAAGGCAGCACAGATTGTCAACCAGCTCACACGCAAGGAGGCTTCACGGCGTGCGCTGATGCAGTCCCCACAGATGGTGTCAGCGGTGGTGCGGGCGATGCAGAACACCAGCGACATGGAGACAGCACGAGCCACAGCCAGCATCCTCCATAACCTGTCCCACCAGAGAGAGGGCCTGCTCTCCATCTTCAAGTCTGGAGGCATCCCTGCTTTGGTCCGCATGCTCAGGTACGACGAGACGAAGAGAAAGAGAGATGATGGGTCGAGGAATTTATTTGACTTTCGTATGTTGGGAAATTGTGTTCTTTCTTAGAGCGTAGGAATGAAAGGGAACTTTTTTTTGGCAATGTTAATTCCATTTCTAGGCCAATTTTGCTGTTACACAGAAGTCATAGGGAAGTATTTGACAGTGCAGCTACAGTGCAGGTCAGATGAGGCAAAAAACAAGAGACTTTGACTCACCAGTTTGTCGCTGATTGCAGACTAGAAGTAAATGATGCGGGTGGAAAACGAAAAGTGAGCAGAAATTCAGTTGTCACTTTGTTTTTGTGAACCTACCTGTCTCTCTCCCTCAGCTCTCCCATGGAGTCTGTGCTCTTCTACGCCATCACCACGCTGCACAACCTGCTGCTGCACCAGGAAGGAGCAAAGATGGCCGTCCGCCTGGCCGACGGCCTGCAGAGGATGGTTCCCCTGCTGAATAAGAGCAACCCCAAGTTCCTGGCCATCACCACAGACTGTCTGCAGCTGCTGTCCTATGGCAACCAGGAGAGCAAGGTGTGTGTGTGTGTGTGTGTGTGTGTGTCAGGACACGTGATACAATGGCTGCTGTACTTTATACCAGCCCAGTATTGTAATTTGAGACTGTTCCAGTTGTCGAGCTTGTGTGTGCATGTGTTTTGTTTTGGGTGTGGCGTGTGAACAGAGTTGTTCAGGTGCTGGCACAGTGGGGGTGTGGGTGTGGTTATATGTTGAGAGTAGTAAAATGAATGAAGATTAACTGGTGTTTGTCTGCCTGGACTGGTCACAGCTTTGTCAGAGTTGTGTATAGTAAACTATAGAGTGCTCGAGAACAAGGTGTTTGCACTCCATCTGCACTTTGAACAGCCACACACTCACACAGCCTCTCTCTCTCACAGCTCATCATCCTTGCCAACAGAGGTCCTGAGGGTCTAGTTCACATCATGAGAAACTACAACTATGAGAAGCTGCTGTGGACAACGAGCCGTGTGCTCAAAGTCCTCTCTGTGTGCCCCAGCAACAAACCGGCCATTGTAGAGGCTGGTATGTAAGACATGTTTTCTGAGTAGCACGCACCTGCGTGTGTACAAGGCAGTCGTACAGGTGTGTCAGCTTTTTGAACGGTGGCTCCTGGCTTCCTGTCAACCGCATAGCTTCAAGATAATTAATGATAATAAAAAACTTTATTTGCACAGCGTCTTTCTTACACGAGTTGCAGCCCAAAGTGCTTTACATTAAAAAACCATTGAAGATAAAAACAGGGATAGAAAACTTTTGTAAAATAACCCACTTGATAATGATAGTAAAAATAAGATGAAAATAAGTATGAAAATAGAATAAAGAGAAGGATAACATAAGACGGAAGATAAAATCAAGTGAATACCAGTAATAAGATAAAGATAAAAATAGATAATAAACCAGCAGCAAATGTGTCACAGTGTTCTTGGCAAAGGGATGTTAGCAGTGTAGCTTGGTTCTAGTCCATTAAGGGCTTGGTTTCTAAAGAGGAGGACCTTAAAATCAATCCCGAATGTTACAGGAAGCCAGTGCAGAGCAGCTAAAACTGGACTAATGTGCTCTCTCCTCCTGGTTCTGGTTAATAGCTGAGCTGCAGAGTTTTGAAATTGAGCTGAAGTTCATGACAGGACAGTTTATGAGATGTTGCTGCGAGCTGAGTCATCTGACTTCTCTGTTCCCTGCAGGTGGGATGCAGGCTCTGGGTAAACACCTCACCGGCTCCAGCCAGCGTCTGATGCAGAACTGTCTGTGGACGCTCAGGAACCTCTCTGATGCTGCCACCAAGGAGGTCTGTGTCCACAAAATGAGATGTTTTTTTTTTTTAGTTTCTCATAATTCAGCACGAGGACCTTTCTGAAGTCGTTCTGTCTCTGTTTCCAGGAGGGCATGGACAGCCTGCTGCAGGTGCTGGTGGGCCTGCTCAGTTCAGACGACCTCAACATGCTCACTTGCGCCACGGGCATCCTGTCAAACCTGACGTGCAACAATGCCCACAATAAAACTCTGGTCACCCAGAGCAATGGCGTGGAGTCACTGATCCACGCCATATTGCGTGCCGGCGAGAAGGAGGATGTGACCGAGCCTGCTGTTTGCGCTCTGCGCCACCTGACTTCACGCCACCAACAGGCTGAGCTGGCGCAGAACGCTGTGAGGAAACACTACGGCATCCCCGCCATCGTCAAGCTGCTCAACCAACCCTACTACTGGCCCGTCATCAAGGTAGAGAGGAGGAGGGAGGGAGGGAAGGACGTTATGACAGCATTCACTCAAATGGTCAATGAGATTTTGAGCATTTGAAATGACATTCAAATATCATTTCCAAACTGTGGTTGCTCATTTCACAAGCTCAAAATCTCATTGAGACTGGCCCTAACTGGCCCTTAAATGAGCTCATAGGTTACTCTAGATGGAGGAGTTAATGGGTTTGTTCCAAACAGAAAGATTCAGGGAAAGTGGGGAGAAGCAGACAGATGGACAGAGGGGATGGCAGATCCGGCAGATAGCCAGAGTCTCCATCAGCCTGAAAGAGCATGAAATGCACATGACAGCAGGGACAGCATGTTTTACAAGAGCACTTTTCAGGGGACAAAAGTATCACTGCATATTTCTGAGGGAGATGCTTGAAGTTGTTTGTGGGCCTTGTTTTACCTGCTGACCAATAACAATGACCGGTGTCATGACTGTCTCCTCTCCTCCCTGCCTGAAGGCTGTGGTTGGCCTGATCCGCAACCTGGCCCTGTGCCCAGAGAACCAGGGCCCTCTGAGGGACGCTGGAGTGATCCCCCGTCTGGTCAACCTGCTGCTCAAAGCCCACCAGGACGCCCAGAAACATGGTTCATCCGCCCAGCAGACATACCAGGTACATGAGGAGCCAGTTTGAAAGGATGCTTAAGATCGCTGATTAACTCCTGCGCATGTTTGAAGGGGCTTAAATTGGCAGTCGTGAATCATTTATGTATCTCTGTATCTTTGAGTAAAATGTGTTCTTTTCATCCTGCCCCTCAGGATGGAGTGAGGATGGAGGAGATTGTGGAGGGCTGCACTGGAGCTCTGCACATCCTGGCCAGAGATCCCATCAACAGAGCAGAGATCGCCAACCTGCAGACCATTCCTCTGTTCGTTCAGGTAAAGGAGGAAGCAGAAGCTCTCACACTTCCTTGTCTTGATGACTAACTTCCTTATGTTTTGTTTAATTGTTTTGCTCATCCCTCCCCCCCCAGCTCCTCTACTCTCCAGTGGACAACGTGAAACGCGTGGCGGCCGGCGTCCTGTGCGAGCTGGCCCTGGACAAACCGTCAGCTGACCTCATCGACAGCGAGGGAGCGTCGGCTCCACTGATGGAGCTGCTGCACTCCAACAACGAGGGCATTGGTAGGACACACAGATAATGCACTGCGATGAGCTTACGGGAATGTAGCATTTAGTCATAGATGGAGAGCAACAAAGTCGATTTACTCAAGTGCTGTGCGGCTTACTGTAAGTGCAGTTTCCAGGCTGTACTTGTACTCCACGACACTTCAGGGTGGCACATTGCAACCTGTATTTAAAGAGTATAATACAAGCATGAATTGGGATGAGATGTTGGAGTTGAAACTACCTACACAGGTAGTTTGAGTGCGTACAATATTCAAATAATTAATACAAGTTAATATGTTAATTTAACAGGCAGCGTTCTACATCTACATATTATTATAATATCTATATTATTATACTTACAGACAGTATGTTACTGATTTCTTGATTGATGCCACTTCTATTTCTGTACAGTAAATATGAAGCTAAAGCCAGCAGCCAGTTAGCTTAGCTTTATTCATGCAAAAACCTTGATTTTTGTATGTTTAAACAAACAAGCTGCACCATGTAAATTAGTGAACTTCAGAGGTGCTGGTAGTTGTATTTGTGAGCTTTGGAGAAAGCCAGGCTAACTGTTTCTCCCCTGTTTGCAGACTTTATGCTAAGCTAAGCTAACCAGCCACCTGTCCCAGTTTTATATTTAGCATACAACCATGAGAGGGGTATCTTCTCATCTAACTCTCAGTAAGGAAGTGAATAAGCTTGTTTCTCAAAACATGAAACTACTCAGCAGTAGGTGGTGGTGCAGTCCAGACTAAAAACGTGGACTTGATCTGTTTCCCGTTCAACATTATAGCACTTAATAATTGAAAGGAGTGGGGGGTTATTGTACATTGCTGAATGTGTCCTGATGCTTTTCCCCCTCAGCTACTTACGCTGCAGCTGTGCTCTTCCGCATCTCTGAGGACAAGAACTCCGACTATAAGAAGCGAGTGTCTGTGGAGCTCACACACTCTCTGTTCAAACACGACGCCGCTGCCTGGGAGATGGTGAGTGTCTGGCGCCCTCCGCTGCTAGAACATGACAACCGAGCATGAAAGTAGATTTTTACACATTTTATTTATTCCCCTCAGCTCTCTGGGTTTACATCTTACTCATCTCAGCACTTTTCTGTAATGCTGATAGCAGTTACAAAGTGCCAACGAGAAGCCATTGTGTTTTAAGAAACTTTGTTATATATTCCGTTTTAATGATACTTGAAGGACTGTTAATAAGCTCTCCATATAGTAGTGTTGACTTAATTTGACCTTTGCCCTCTCGTGACCTCTCCACAGGCCCACAACAGCATCCCCATGGATGGACCCTATGCAGATGGTGAGTAGCTATGGCTGAAATGTGCACATGTAGCACATTCCTTAGCACCGGTTCACTCCACCACATGGTGCGAGCACCGTGTTAAAGTGCCTCCCTGCTGCAGCCCACAGATTGAGTTGACCATCCTCACTTGGAAGCAAAATAAATAGTTGTTCTAGTTCATCGAGCGCTCTGAGACGAGGCCTAGCTCGCCTTGACTTTGTACAGTCTGTCTTACTTTCATATCGTCAGTCAGCCACAGGTTTGGCCTCTGATCTGTCCTCTCCTACAGTGACATACTTAACCTCAGAGCCTGATTCCTGTGTTTTTCCCATCAGCCTTTGTTTTATTCTCACATCTCTTTCTCTCAATGCGTCCCTGCCTCACTGCCAAGTCTAAAAGCTTTTCTCTCAATCAGTCTCCTTCCTGGTGTTTTCCTTATCTGTGTTTGAATCTTTCTCTTAATTCCCGTCCTTTCCTTCTCTTGACTTATCTCCTTGTATGGCCTTGGTATTTTCGGTCTCCTCTCAGAGCAGAGGCTCGAAAGGAAAAGGGATTAGCTTCTCCTCTCTGTGATCACTGCGATCCAAAAATGTGTCTCAAATGTTAAACGATGTCCACAAGCTTGTACAGTTTTCTTTACTGCTGCTGCTGCTGTTGCTGTGCAGTAAATATACCAAGCGTAAGGAAAGTTAATGACATGCAATCTGTTGGTCCAGTGTGTAACAAGTTTAAAAAAAAAAAAAACATGCTGTAATCTGTTGCAGAGCTGGATGCTGGTTTCCCAGGCTACGGAGGATATGGAGCTGACATGCCCATGGATGGCATGGAAGGAACGATGATGCAAGACGATTACACAGGCAGCGTCTACGACAGACAAGTGTGCCCTGAATACTGACCTAAAGGTCAGTACATGCAAACGTCACCCCAGCCAATCAGGATGTGCTGGTGTCAATTTAAATCCCCTTTGAATTTCTCAATAACATTAAATATTGATTCCTGAAGAAGAGGCTATTCAGTCAGTGGTTTGGTCAGATTTCGACTGGGCTCATGTTCTCTGCTTTTGCTATGTTTAATTAAGAAAAGATGGAAGGAAGCTTGAGAACCAAAACGTTTCTGCTTGTGAGTGAAGACTTTTCACAATAAAATAAGTAAGCTGATGGCATGTTTGTTACATTTACTGTGATAGCAGAAATGAATATTTCTGAGCCTGAAGTGGTCGGTAACATTTTAAAGGTCTTGCAAACATAAGAATTTAAATCACAACAGTTATTTCACTCAGGAAAAAAAAAGGAAATTTAAAAAAAAAAAAGATGCTTCATCTGCAAAAACACCAGGAGTCATTTACATCCACATGCATACATGGAGGAGAATGGATAGAAATCACTGGGTACACTTTATGCAACTTCTTTGACCTGTGTCGTGAAGGGTGACACCACCATTTTCCCGCCTGCTGCAAACCCAGTGAGAAGAGGTCACAAACAAACAGAACAGAAACAAAACACAAACAGAGAGAGAGATGAAAGTAAGACGAGCCTTTGTCGTGTTCGTGTGGCAGCTCATCGCTCACAGTGAGGAGCCTGATTAATAAAACAGGTGTTCAAGGTGTTTTAAAGTCTGATGTTTGAGAAGCAAGTCTCTCATCATGTCTTTGTCCTCTTCTCACAGAGCCAGAGGAGGAGGAAAGGGAGCGGAGGAGCTGATGTGGGACGCAATGGGACAAAGAAGAGAATCTAGTCGTCAGTAGAGATTATTCCCCCTGCTCTCAGCCTGGTGTAATATATGCAATTATCACTGAGTACGGGACTCATCATCTTAACAGGGCTCAACTTTGTTTTCTAGCATAATTTTGCTGATTATAATTGTGACAGTGACGATGCTTGTAGGTTTCTGTTAGAGAACCTTTTAAAAGTGCGTGCGTGCATGTGAGGGTGTGTGCGCGCGTGTGTTTGTGTGTGTGAGTGCGCGTGTGTTTATGCTTTTGGGTGGGTATTCTATGCCAAAGAGATTTTATTTTGTGATGATAATCATGTAGCTTTTTTTTTTTTTTTTTTTTTTTTTGAAAAAGAAAAAGAAAAAAAAAAAGGAGGATAATAGTTGAAAACACTGCCAGAGGTGGCTCATCGTGCACGGTGCACCTGCTCACCGCTCTGTTTCTTTCTTAACGCCTTTGTAACAGACACTGCTGTCTATGCTGTAGTTTTGACACTATATACTGTCAAGTTTCTCCCGCTGTGATCAACACTTTAGAGTCAGTGGCACTAATTCAATAAGAGCGAACAAACGACGAGATGTGGAGGTCTCTGACGGACCTTTGAGAGAACGGTGCAGGGCTGCCCCCCCCCCCCCCCCCCCTTCCAGCTCTTCTGTAATCAGCTGACATGTGGATTACTTTTTTTTGGAGTGTAACGTTTGTTTTTAGGAATAGTTTCTCATCTTTTCTAAGTTATTTACTGGGAAAGGTTTGCATTATCCGGCAATAGCAGAATATTAACAAAGATGTCTTTCCTTATCAACGGAACTTTGAAGAAAAGATGGTATGTGACTGTAATCATCTGCAGGAGAACATCAGCGTGGTTTTACAGACGTGTTCAGCAGATTGACTCAACAGTGAGTCAACACATGAGATAATGTAGTCGGGGACAACCCTACAGCTGGAGCAAACTACTGACAGGGAAATTTGTCTTTCTACTTAATAAGAGTTTTTACTGAAATTTTGTTTAATAAAAATAAAGGATATATTAAACATATTATGGTTTCCACTGTTATTGACTTAACAACCCGAAATGATTTCCCTGTTTTCCAATCCGGTGCAGTACGCTGTAATCACACCCATAATAAAGGCTCAAAATGTTTGGCATCTATCCCATAATATGCACCTACTGTCCTTCAACTCCTTTGTTTATCATTCCTGCATTATTTATCATTCGTCAGTTTCACTTGCTAAAGTCTTAATGTTGTTAAATATAAAAGTATCCCATTTTTGCATCGTATGAAAACAGAAGAATTGATATAAAATGAAGAATCTTACTGGCTCAAACGTCTCATGGATGTGATGCAGTCAAGTTCATATTTAGTCTGTGAAGCAGACAGAACATATTTATACTTAACAGAAATTTGGATTTTGTTGAGGATAATTTAGTTTATTTTTCCAGTTTTCACGTCTCCTCCTGACTTCTTGTCTCCTTCTCACTCACTCACCATTTATCTTACTAAATTATTTTTCTCTAAAAGAAGCCAAATCTCAGCTCAAAGCAACTTGCTCTCCAGCTCTTCCCTCTCTGTACCCCACACTGCCTCTGTGGCTCTGCTGGATGTTTGGCAGCATGCTAATAAGAAAAGACGTTTCTATTGTCTGTCTGTCTGTCTCTTGGTTGCCGACTTGTCCATACTCATCCTGCAAATAGTTTGTCATTTTCACAGCATGCCAGCTCAGTGCAGGCAGGTGACAAAGATGTGATGCATTTGAGGCTCTCCCATTAGCATCAGTCACCTACTGAAGGAGAATCATTACAGCAAAATACAAGATGAAGAAAAAGATGGATTAAGTGTGAGTTAGTAAAACTGACAAACCAAATAAAGAGAAAGCTTTTTTTTTCCTTGTTACGAACGGACAGTGTAGAGCTTCTGTGTCCCACACAGTCATCTGAAAACCTGCAAGGAGGAGAAGTCAGTGTCGTTCCAGCTAGTCAACAGATTACAATTATGCAATTTTGCATAGCAACTGTGTGGTTTTATTCAGTTTCATCATCATCATCATCATCGTCGTCGATACCATGTCCAGATATAAAATATATTAACACTTTCAATGTCCAGTCAAAACAGACACATCATGCAGACACAGTACACAGCATGACATTACAGGTGAGTGGAGACAGAGAAGATTTGATAACATACTTTGGAAAGATTATTGCTTGATTTCAACCTTCATCCCTTTCTTACAGCCGTCCCTCACTGGAGTAGAACTGAGTACAGAAAGTGTGTGATGCTCGACAACATTTTGAACATTATTCAATTAATTCCACGTGTCCGCACATTCATTCATGCAATATAGAAAATATAATAATAATTATAATAATAATAATCCTTTATATGACTGAGGAGGCCATGGCAGTATCTATTGTTTTCAGAGACATTTGCTCATCAATGCTTGTTGTTATTGAGCTGCTTCTCTACAGTATTCAATAATTTTGTTCTAATCTGTTTGCACACATCATTTGATCATAATACAAGATCTTCAAACACCAAAATTCACCTTTTAAAGCCTTTCTATACACTTTAAATAATAATAATAAAAACATTTCACAAGGGTTCACAGGTTTTGGGGTAAATTTCCTCAGGTTGCCTTTTGGACCCTGCACCTCTCTGCTCAGGCCCAGAAACACCATCCACTCTGGCTGGAGGCTGAAGACTGTAGATGAACTCCAGACAGGAGGGAGAGTCTCATGCCTGCGTCCACCGAAGCCTTAGATCACATTGTCAAACATGTGCATGGACTGCATGATGTTTTCATCCTGGAGGAGGAACAAGGAGACAAAGTACTGAGAAAGCTGCAGGTGGAAACAGAGGTTTTGTCATTAAATGTGTATGTGAAACGGTTCAGAACATTTGAGGATGAAGACCTTTTGGCACGTCTCCAAGAACTCCTCCATGGTGACCACTCCGTCGTTGTTCCTGTCCATTTTCTGGAAGAGGCAACAGGCAGGTGCAGATGTTTCAAAGTCCAACTTAAAGACACACTGTGGACTCTTCTCATGTTTATATTCAGTTTTCTCACCAAATGCAAACTTTTGTTAACCTGAATTATTTCCACTCATGTTTGTCAGCTAGCAGCCTTGTTTGTTGCCTTTTGTCAGACACTTCTTGGCACATTAACATCAACGACTTGAGTTCATTGTGTTGCCATGCACTCATGAACATGCAGGTGCAAACAAATAAGGGACCAGTCAGAAGCGTTACAGGGTGCCTTTAAGAAGAAGAATAAACCTGCAGAGTGTTTTAGGTTCTCATTTTCTATGTAGAGCGTGTGCAGACCTGAACCTGCCTGTCCTGTCCTGTAGTTAAACGATCAGCACTTCCCTGACAAAACACAGTGTACCAGTAATGTATGAGGGACTGCTGAGCAGCTCTGGTGACACATGAAACACAGCTGAACACTTACAGTAAATACAAACTGTGTCAAAGCACAATTTAAAGTTAAAACAATCTTTAAAGTAACGTTCAAGTGAAACTCCGTAAAAGGAAAAAGACATGCATGTGTTGTTTCAAACTGATTTATTGGCTCGCTTTGTGTTTGGATGATTTGTGAGTTATTACCTGGAAGAAGTTGTCGACATGGTCCTTGGGAGCACTATCCTGCATGTTGGGGTAGGTGTACTTCCCCATCATGTCATAGATGGAGTGCATGATATCTGTCATCTCCTGCACAGACAGAGGGGAGGACAAGACATAAGGACAAATCAAAGTCACCCAGAGCTGCCAACACAACACAAGACACAGCTTTCATACGAGCGCAGAGAGAAGGAGAGAACGGGCGGAGCACCTCTCTGGTGATGCAGCCGTCTTTGTTGAGATCGTACAGATTAAAAGCCCAGTTGAGTTTATCAGTGATGGAGCCTCTCAGGATGATGGACAGACTTACAACAAAGTCCTACAGCAAGACAGAGAGATGTGATTTGATGAGGAAGGTGTTAGTAATATCAGGTGTGAGTCAAAGGGGAAAATGAAAGTGAGGAATGGAGAAGCATGTGGTTAAAATTCAACCTTGTGTGGAAGAAAATCCATATGAAAAATGTATCTTAAGTGTGTGTATGTGTTAGAATAAATGAGCATACATAAATAGACATACAGGAGTCTAGAGTAGTGAGAAAGATTGTAACAACGAATGAAAGTGCTTTACGATAAATCGGCAGAGTAAAAGTAGAAGGAAGGAGAAAAAAACATCTGGCTGGACAGCTGAGAGCGAAGGGATGGAGCAGTCACCTCGAAGCTGACCGACCCGTTGTTGTTGGTGTCAAAAGCGTCAAACAGGAAATGAGCATACATGCTTGAATCTGGAAGAAAGAGAAAAGAAAGTGACCCTCAATGTCTCTGAGTGACAAGCACTTAAACAGAACACACACACACACACACACACACACACACACACACACACACACAAGAATTAGGTAAAAGCAGCAAATCAGAGTGTGACAGATGCATGAAGTCACACGTCCTGCAGAGTTTCATGGGTTAAAAGAAGGCTTCTGACTGTCCCTGGTTTGACCCCATAAATTTTCATCCAAAGCAAAGACTAATGCCGATGGTTTGTCTGATGAGCACATCTTAGATTGAACTGAACCATGAATATCAGCCGGTGCAGAGTTTGACTGGAATAAAGACCTGCAAACGATCACCTGTCTTTGGGTCTGAACTCGCTGAAGACATGAGATGCAGGATCTTGCCTTACATAGGCTCCGACTGGTTGGAGAACAGCTGCTATTTGGACTATTTATTTTTTGGTAACATGAATGTTTTATCACCATTAAAAACACGAGTTGAAGGAAGAGGATCTGACAGACCTCCCTGAGGGAAGAACTGGGAGTAGATGCTTTTAAAAGTCTCTTCATTGACCACACCAGTGGGACACTCCTGCAGCAATGAAACAACACGGATGTATGTCAATGCATAAAACACACACACACACACACTTTCTGATGCTTTTAAATGATCTCAAAATGCATTATGTGTATAAACACTCCATGTTCATGTGCATCTATGACTGACGTTCTGCATCTATGACTGACGTTTTTGAATCCCCGGTAGAGGACCTGCAGCTCTTTCTTGCTGAAGTTGGTCTGCTGGACGAGCTGGTCGAGCCCCTCCGGTCTGTAACACACCGTCGACAGCTTAGCCTCATCCGTCAGGCTTCCTGCACGGAGGGACGGAGAGAGAAATGAAAGAGTCACTCCCCTGAGACACACACAGTCTGCACGAGATGCCTTGTCCAGAGAAACAGGAGACAGTGGTGACAAGAAAGAAGAGGAAAGTGAGAGTTAAAAAGGTCATTTTCTCAGTGACTACACAGCATGAAGAGGAGTCTGAGTGATGATGAACTCGTGTGTCCTGACACACTTGCTTTGTTCAGATGAAGAGCTTGAGCCAGAGCGATAGCAGGGGATCAGTTTGAGGAACCGCTGCTTTATGGTCTTTTTATTGGGTTTGGATGGTGGATTACCTGGAAACAACCAATCACAGCAGAGATTAGAGGCAGATAGAGTAGCCCACATCGGGAAACAGCATGTTAAACGGATAAAGCACGGGAAGGACAACACTCAAATACTTTGAATGACTTTTTCATGCAACTTAAGGCGCGCAAATTAGTTTGCTGACCTGGCTTTGAACCAGTGCGACCCATCAGATCAAAGCTGTTTGGAGAGCGTTCAGCGAGTGAGGGCTGAGCTCGGAGACGCGGAGGTCATTCAGAGTGGGCTGGAAATGTCACATATCAGTCAGCTTTCAAGTTCTTTGCTCTCAGATACACTATGGAAGGAAGTCATGTTTTTATCCTTTAGTTAACCAGAAGATCTTTTAAGAGATAGATCTGTCCACTAAAAAAAAACAAACCGAATCTAGTCTGATGTTAAATTAAAATACTTAAACTCAACCTATTTGCTCAACAACATCAGCTTGTCTGATTCAAATGAGGTGGAAGTGAGTGATTTGAAAGTGGGTGTGTCAGTTAAACTAGAAAAGAGGCCATTTCTGAAATTTAGTTTAAAATCTTGGTCAGTATTAATGATGATACAGGACTTTTAAACAGAGTTGGCTGGCTGCTCTGCAAGGCTGAACTTAGGCTCAGTGGTGCTTTGAGCTAAATGCTAATGTGAGCATGCTAGCATGTTTTGAAATGATTAATAACCAGCACCCCCATAACATTTCCTCCTTAGGCACCTTGACCAATGTTAAAATAACCAAAGTCACACTGACTCACAGCATCATATATATTCTTTATTCTCTCTTTCCAGCTCGTCACTGAGGCTAGACAATGTTTAAACACATCTCCATGTTTTTTTATGGCTGCACTACTCCATCAAATGAAAATAAGATAAACTGAGCATCACTTCAGACACATTTCTTCAAAAAGTACCCTGACATTGTGGGCACCTTTGGAAACTTTCTCCTCGAACTAAAGTTCTGTGAGTCTGACCAAAGTTTGGCTTCACAGCATGAGCTTCTAAAGACTGACTGAGCAGCAGTTCAGTGAGGTTTTAAGTGTTATAAGATGAGACGGGAGAGCTGAGAAAGATCCACACACATTTCTTGCTGTAACAATATAGAGACCGGACCAGGATCTGTACCTCCAACCAACCATCAAACAGAATATGGCTGATACTGACTGAATACCACTGAAATGAACATGTCATCAAGGAGGACATCAGGACTCCTCCATTATCAATGATTACCTAATTAGCATGTTCACACTCAATTATTCATCAAACCTCCACCCACTAAATATCACACATTACACACTGCTTCTCACTCTTCTCTCTTTGAATAATAATTTCGGTCATAGAGACATTTTTATCAGCTAAATGAACAATATCTATATCTTCTCTCAGTATCTGCATCAAACAGAATCAGGTGGAAAAACTTTTTCTGCATCCTCTAACAGTACCTGTTGACAGCGTGCCAGTCAGCCAGCTGTAAAAGTGTCTGGCCATCTTCAGCAGCCCCTGCTGCCTCTTTCTCTGCTCCATGCTGACTGTTTCAGGGTCAGCTCTGGCTCTTCTGCTGAGCTCTGGAATCACTTTTCAATCATCTTCTCAGTGCATCTGATGAGCTTCTTGGTCTGCAGATGTCTTTGTCCTTTTAAAGAGGAGGTTCAGTCATTCTCTGTCTGTCAATTAGCTCCTCGGTGTCTTTGAGCTCCAACACTCCTTTGTTGTCTTCTTATTTTGTTTGTTAGCCTTTTGGAAACCACAGTCTTTCTCTGTAAATGTCAGCTGATACGTAGCTGCAGCAACCGTCATCAACTGATTACTGAACAAAACATTTGCATTTCCCTTTCCCGTCCCAGCTCACCTCCTCCTCCTCCTCCTCCTCCCTCCTCCTGTAGGAGCACCAGAGGGTTGACACACCTGCTACAGTAAAACACAAACTTCCCCTTCATCCATCATTTCCCACATCTGATCTGAGGCTTAGCCTGCTCCCGAATTCTCTTTGTGCTCTGTTTGAGGGTCTCACTTGCTTTTCAGCTGCTGTGAGCATCTTGTTTTGTAGTCTCTCTCATCCAAAGCCAAACACAGAGACTTTATATTGACCCGAAACAACCCAGGAATAAAGAGATGCGGTCGATGTGAGGAGCTGGACAACAGACACTATGCTGACATGAGCTCACATAAATCATTCAGCTAAAGGAGAGGACGCCTCAACAACAACAATATCAATCAAATGCATTTTAAATTATTCCTAAATGCATCCTGGTGCCTGGTGGTGATACACTAATGTAAAATTAGGTGAAAGACCGTATTATTTGGTCCATTATAAGGTTCATCTCCAGATGATCATGTAATGTTCCTGCCACTAGAGGGCAGTGTTGAACTAAAGTCAGAAAACAACAGTTAAAGACCTCAGACTCACACAACAGAACAATACACAGACAGGAAGTAGTTACGGAGACACAGTGTTCAGCACATTTCAAACCAGACTTATTTTCACACCCTAAGAAACAGTTAAATGTTTGTAAAATGGTCATCAGTAAAGTAAACAAGGATTGCACTGCAGTCACACACACACACACACACACACACACACACACACAGCAGCAGCAGCAGCAGCAGACACATTCACACCTGAGAAATGTCCGGAAAAACAAAAGACTCGTTCTGATCAGCTTCAGCACAGGGACTCAGCGTATCAGAAGCACTTCCCTCATGTTACGTCACAAAAAAAATGAAAGTCAAGTTTGTGGACGGCGTGCAGACAGCTTCTGTACGAGAGCATGAATTATGGCTATGATTTCACTCTGTGAGAACTGAGCAGTTTCTGCCTTTGTGTACAATATGTCAATTAAACTATCACATACAGCAGCTGCACAGCTCTGGAAAAACAAACAAGGCTTTAGAGACACACACACACACACACACACACACACACACACACACACACACACACACAGGCAGTGATGATGACACAAACATCTCAGCTTTGATGCAGAAAAATAAAACTGTAAAATGCTTTTCCTCTAAACCGGAGAATCATTTTGCAGACAGACACAACAAAACCACTTCCCTGCTGCGTTATTTCTTCTCTCGCCGATATTTTTAGACGTGACAGAGTGCAGGATATATTTTATAAGTTACTGAAGTACTTTCTCGGGGCAGCAGTGTGATGTGACTCGTGCGCGCAGTAATCCGACAAACACAGGGCTGGAGGTTGTTCTTAGAGAGACAACGGCTTATAAACGTCTTCCTCAGCTGAGGCACTGCTCCAGCTGCTTGTATGAATTATATAAGATCAAAAACATTAGACGGACTGAATGCGGCCTGTGTAAAGGATTGTGTTCACGCTGTCCGTGATGTTACAATAAGAGCAAATGCAACATACATCAGTGGGTAAACTCTCTAACTTAGTAACCTTTAAAGTGTCTCACAGCACAAAACCAACATGTTCGATAGGCGAATTACGCAGACTCAGCAGTTACTTCAGCAGGGGCTGAGATCATCCAGCAGCCTCTCCTCATTTCTGGAGACCCTCTGGGTGACTTTGATCGCGTGAATCAATTCCAACAAATGCAGCCCGCTGAGGCAGATCAATACGTTCATCCCTGCTGTTATTAACATGTGCAAAGACTCCAGCGGTGCAAACAACTCAAAACTGTGGATGGAGAAAAGTCAGAGCGTCTGAGAGAAATAAATTAATTCTTTTGGTATATCTTTACAAGAAGTTACACTTCCAAAGGGTTTGTAAGTTATTTATGAAATCCTGAACCCCTTGAGCAGGTTTAGGAGCGTAGCATGAATCAGAGGGCAGACCTAATCAATCAGAATATTTGTAGGCAAACTTCTGAGGAGGGTCGAATCAATGGGCTTTCAATCAGGGATCAGGGAGGCAAGTTTATGGCAGAAAAAAAGCATCTGAAAATACTGACATGGGAGATTACTCACAGCGGAGAGGCATCATTTTCTGAGAAAAATGACCCACTGTAGGCTATACTTTAATAAATCCATCCATTTCAGACACGTTTCTCTCATAAACGTCCAAATCCACAGAGAAAACACAGAGGACAAAACTAACTTTTAGGAAGGACAAACTTTTCTTCCCAAAAGTTTTCCTTTTGGAAAATGAGCTAAAAAAAACAAGCATGTGTGAATGAATAAGGTCAACAGGAACATGAACACACAGGACCTAAGCAGGGAAGGAGTTTTTACTTTATATATGTGCACTCAGAACTTGTCAGTCCATTGTCAGAGATTATTATGCATCAGAGTAAAAGCAAATGAAACCCAAACATCTTTTCCTCATTCTCCAGCAGCATTTTGTGGTTTCTTGAGCGGTCGTGGCAGTTTAAGTAGGGTCATGCAGCACTAAATGAATGTTTGTAAGCTAATGCTGCCCGGGCAGCAGCCTCCGTACTTACCGTAATCCTCAGTAGGACACAGTTCAGATTATAGATGTCCATCTCATACAATCCAGGCACACACACGCACAAACACATCTCAGTTCACACACTCGTTCTCTTCCACTGGCTCCTGGGTGATTGTTACACAGGTTTCTTTGAATTGGTTTCACCTTGTGTGTCCTCACACAGAGACGTCACCTCATCCTTTGGATAGGATCAGCTTTGATTATTTGTTACACAACTCTGATCTTAATACAAAACTCTTCATCAGTCCAGACTGCAGCCAATTCCATTTGGCACATACAACATAAATCTATTTGGCTCTGACGGGGTTTTATGTTGAAATCAGCTCTGTCACCGTGTTATATAAATGGAATAGTTATGTTATCAGTGTTGACTGTTTTTGAAGCATTAGGGAAGAACCCCTGGAGAGCTCCACAAAAATGTCATGACTCAGAATTTATCTGTGCTGTCATGCAAACACACACGCACACAGTAAAGTAGGTTTGTTCAGTCATAAAAGCACAAGCTGCAGCTGCACAAGACACTGTCCCCACACTGAATTAGGACAGACACATGAATCTTACAGGAATAGTTATTGGAGATGATTGACACCACTCTCATGTCTGTCTGTACATGTGAAGCTATAACAAGCAGCTGCTTAGCTTAGCTTAGCACAAAGACTGGAAACAGGGGCTGGAGCTAGCCTTGCTGTGCGGAGTGGTAACAAAGTCCACTGTACAAAAATCAAAGTGCAATCAAAGAAGTAGCAGGTCTATGTCACCTAACAACCTGTAACACCATCGTTTGGTTATTGCACTTTGATTTTTGTACAGACAAACCAAACGAGATGTTAAGTGTTAATTCGGTACTCGGTGGGTGTTGTTGCCATTGGATGGAGCCAGGCTCGCAGATCCCCCCCCCCCCCGTTTCCTGTTTTTATGCTAAGCTACGCTAACTGACGTCTCCCTGCAGCTTCAGCGGGAAAGAAAGCAAGTGGATTTCCCAAAGTGTCGAGCCATCCCTTTAAAAAGAAAAAAGCAAAGCTGTCTCTCCACATGCCGTCATGGCTCAGCTGCAGCACAGCAGCACTCAGTCAGGGTCACCGTAACATGTGAAGTCCGGTGTAGAAAGTGATGACTTGAAAAACATGCAGTATCTATAATGTATGAGCAGTCAGGAGTAAACAACGTGAGGTTTTCAGCAGCTTTACAGCACAGCAGCTGCACATGAAGACCACTTTCTGCTCAGTCTGAATGGCTTCAGCTGATAAATCTTGCATTTGTCACAGACTTCTCCCATAGGCAGCTGTTGTTGGTTTCTTCATCAATGCATTCAACATAAGTGTGTTTATTTGGCAGATTAAATATTAAGGTGAACAGTAAAGGCTGCAGTTGTGCCGGTTTGTGCCTCGGGCTGTTGAGCACCACGACGTCCCTGTGCAGCTTCATTCTTATGTAAAAAGGTTTGTTTGTGTCTCCTGAACTCCCCCTAAAGCCTCTGTGTTCATGCACCTGTTCACTGTTTGGTTAACCTGCTGCTGAATGGATATCACGCTAGCTACTGTGCAAGCAACAGCCATGAGTTAAATACAACTTCATCTTTTCACCATGTGTCCATTTCAAAGGCATTTAAACCGGAGCAGCTCTGAAAGCAGTTATTTTTATAGCCTTCACTTATTTAGTTAGGTTTAAAGGAAAAGGCTATTTCAGGAAGTTGTCACAAGATTGTCAGACCGACTTTGCAAGGCACTAAGTGTGTGTGTGTGTGTGGATGCGTGCGCTTGTTAGAGACAGACAGGCGAACGCTGATGTTGACTGAGCTATAAAGAGGTTTGTCTTTGCAAGCACTCATGAGGAAAATAAAACAGTGAAGAGTCTGACAAAGATAGGAGCCTCAGTCATCTAATTAAGCTACACACACACAAACACACACAACACACACTGACAGGTATAATTTTACATGAGAAGAAACAGATGAGGCTCCTCTTTTCTTAGATTTCTTCTGTTCTGCTCTCTCCTCGCCGCCTGAGGCCATATCAGTGAGTTTATCCATTAACGCCACCACAAGACACCATTCATGTGCATCTTTGAGACTTTTTCTGCTGATATGAAGTCGTCCTTGTTGTCTTTGCACTGCATTTCATTAAAAACTAACATGTTAAGATAATACGCCCAACATTGTACCGTTTATTACAATCTGTTAGTCCATCACAGTTCTCTCAAATCCCAAAGTGAAATCTTAAATTTGCTTGTTGTGACTGACCAGCCGGTCAAAACACAAAGATGCTGAATTTACAATGAAAATAGGAAGAAATTACTTTTTAGAAGCTGGAACTGGTCATTACAGGCCGATCTATTGCTTCACTTCCAGTCATTTCACTGTAGATGTGACTCAAACATTCAGATCTGACAGCCATGTGGATCTTTATACCAACACTCCTCTCCTCACTCAGACACATCATCTCACAAAGCTTCCTGTGTGTTCATGTTCCTGTTGACCTGACCTGCATGATGCTGGAGCAGCTGGTGACCTATGGATGATACAACCAGGCTGTTTTTAGGAATATTTGCACAGATTCTTATTTGCAACAGCTAGCAGACTAAAGCAACGCTCTAAAGTTCATCTTGAGGTGAAATACCAATTAAATCGTCTGTAAAATCAAATCTCCAGTTCACTCAGAGATCGAACTGAGGCTGCTGCAGCTGTGTCCATCTCCACACACACACTGACTTTGAACACCGGCTGGTTTGCAGCAGCTACTGTCAGGTGATGAAACAGGATTGTGAGGTATTAGATATTAGTGTATTTTTTGTCGGAGCAAACCAACCAAAGCAAACTTTCATGAGCGCACAGTGACTGGAAATCGAAGCCAGGTCAGCAAACAGCAGTAAATCAAGCCAAGGTTCCCAGAAAAAGATGACAGAAAGTGATACCTGTGAGCGGGTCGTAAGATCTGTCCAGCTCTCTGGAGTCAGACAAACTCTGCTCCTGACTCCGGGATTTCATGTTTGTTTCAGTTCTTACCAGACCACCGCGCTGAACCTGCCCGATCTGTGTGCGCGTCGGAGCCGCAGCTTGTCTACGACTTCTGCGACTTCATGCCTGTTTGCATGTCACTTTCCTGCAAGCATCAGCCTGTTTGCGCTGCACACTGGTCGAGGATGAGAGGCAAAAAGCGCCAAAGTCCGTGCAAAAGCTCTCCCGCCTGTGTCCCTGCGCGCTCCGATCCAAACTGAACTCTCTCCTCCTCCCGCTCAGCATCCGTGCGCTCTCACATCCACACTTTGCGCCTCACAGTCACTATGAGAGGCTTCTGTGGGCTGCTTTGGAGGAATCTGATGACTTGGATGATTGTCCAAACACTCAAAAATGACAGAGTCCGACTGTCAGCCGGAGCATCTGCATGTGTCCAGGAGTGAACAGAGGGAGCGAGAGAAAGCATCAGTGCTGGAATGTAACTAAGTACATTTACTCAAGTACTTCTTCACATAGTACTTCGACTTCACGACATCTCAGAGGCAAATATTGCACATCTGTCTGACAGTTTTGGTGAACAGTTCCTCTACAAATAACATACAGAGTCGATCAATAAGTCGATTGAAAGAAATGAATGGGTAACTGCCATTTTTCATGTAAAACGTTTCATGGTTCCAGCTTCACAAATGTGAACATTTGCTGCTTGTTTGAATAATCTAATTTCCTTTCTGCTGGTTGGATGTTATGTCTTGTGTCTGTGAGTTTCATTTTTACTTTATATGTTTTTCTTTTCATGCATGCTGTCTGAAGGAGCCAGAGAACGAAGTGACTGCTTCACTGTAATGGTTGTGCATATGACAATAAAGTACTTGAAATGTGAAACCAGTTGCAGAAGTTCAAAATGAGCCAACTCAAACAGTAAAAGCCTGCTTTTACATTAAAGCATGAGTAATAATAATGTAATGATACATAGCAAAACAGTCACAGGGACCATTTTTCTGTATTGAGTACTTTTACTTTTAATGCTTTAAGTACATTTCCCTGATTATACTTAACATACTTTGGCTTTGTCAACATTTTAAATGCAGGACTTTGCACTCATGGTATTAGTATTTTTACTTATGCAAATGATCTGAATACTTCCTCCACCACTGCAAACCATTACAGCTGAGAGGAAGAGGAGTGATGAAGCAAGACAAGAAGCACTACAGACAGACAGACAGACAGACAGACAGACAGACAGACAGACCGAGAGACAGACAGAGGGATGGAGGGAGTGTATATCTGCTGATCTATGCTTCACTGATGGATGGTCTCACCTTGGCTCGGGACTCGAGCAGCTTTGGCTTGGTGCGGAAAAGTAATACCTGCGGATCAATACCCTGTCAGCTCCTCGTCCTTGAGCTGGTTGAGGAGAGTTAACAGATGACTCACTCATATTTCAGAAAATGGAAGCACCAAGGTCGTGATTATAAAAAAAAAATCATTTGAATATTAAATCCATAAATACGCACCATAAGCTGGCTTGAGACAGAGGAGGACGCAGGCTGATTTATGGGATAAACTTCAAGATTTCCACGGCTTTCTTTCCCACCAGAACCGTCTATTTCAAACACTCTAACTCGTAATACTTTGGGCTTTTCTGGGGCATCATCAAGGTTCCAGGTAAGGGTGCAGCTGAGTGGCTTTTTCATCTAGACTGAAGTTTTTATTTGAGATTTTAAAATCTGTGTTTCTGCTTTTCCTTCAACTGCATTTAAAGTATGTCGTTTTGGACAGACATGAACTAAGTTGCAGTCATGTTGTTACTATCCGGAGGACAGGCCATTAAAGTTTAAACCTCTTTTTAGCTCATAATGGCTCAGAGTCCTAAAGGAAAGATGGTCACTAAGCTGGTTTCTTGTTTGGTTGTTGGAGGGGCTGCTTGCCAGCAGCTCTATGATGCTGTACTTAGACACAGCAGCTTTGAGCTAAACATTACAGTAATTATAATGCCAATGCTACCCTGCTGATGTGCCTCAGGTCCCTCAGATGTGTTTCTGAACCAAATGTCGTGGCGATCTACTGAATAGTTGTCAAGATATTTTAATCAAGTCTATGAAAGTTAACCTGATCATAAATGTTTGTAAAACTAACCTGGTGGCTCTGGAAGGAAGTCAGAGGACCATCAGTGTCATCAGGATTTATCCTCTTGAGACCATGAACATCTCTACCAATACTTGTTGAGACATTTCATTGTTCAAAAAACAAAAATGTCAACCTCATGGCGAAGCAAGAGGAAAAGTCAGGGGCTTGCCAGAGTTGGTGGAATTCATCTTATGGGGAACATGAACGTCTGTGGAAAATTTCATGGAAATCCACCCAGTGGTTTTAAGGTATCTCAGTCTGGACCGGAGAGGTGGGTGGATTTACCATCCATAGAGCTTATGTGCTTTGCCTTGCCTCAAACCATCACATAGAAAAATGTAATTGGAGAAAAGAGAACTCCCATTGCCGGGAAGATCTAAATAATGCTTGATGGGGATAAACAGGGCGGTATAGCTTCTTTAAAGACAAGCAGACAGGTGAGGGATTAGTGCGTCCCCCAACAGAAGACTGATGGGGAGGAGACAAAATGTCTATCAGCTGCAGGAGGAAGAGCAGCACAAAGAAAAAGAAAAGACAAGAGGGGACACAAAAGAAGCCCGGTGAAGTAAACAGAATCAAAGAGAGGGACAGCGGCGCGTCTGAAAAGGCTAGCGAGGCAAATCCATGACAGAAAGACAGAAAAAAATTCAAAAGAGACACAGAAGAAGGCAGAGGAGACTCAGCAGAGAGGTATTTGAATATATAATGTGCCGTGGGACGGTTAAATCTCACAGTATTGATGGTGTTTATCTCCCACAGGGGTTTACCGTGAAGTTTAGCGTTGCTGCAGGCTGGAAAGTGGAGCTGACAGATAACCAATAATGAGCTCCCATTGATGCTTGAAAGTTATGCAGGGTGTGGAGCCATGATACAGGTGACAAATAACACACACACACACACACACACACACACGGACAGACACAGTGGAAGCGCACACAAACAGGTGGGCTGGCTGTTCAGGGCTGAACAATAGATAATATTCAGGAAAAAAAAAAAATAGTGCCACTTTGTGCTGTTGTGTATCTTTGGAAAGAGGCCGTTTGAGTCGGTTCACTCTGTGCAGACACAGATACAGGTGAGGATGCACGGATAAAGAGATGAAGGGATGATGGGGGGAGGGGCCGGGGGGGGGGGGGTTCAGGCGAGGCAAAGTAGGCAATCTCCCCTCAAATGAATATTTGATGAGAAAGCTGATATGCTTAAATGAAACGTTATAAATACACAGCAGCGTTAATGGGTTGTCACAGTAAAACACACGGGCTTGGCTCTGAGCATCTAAGCTGTCATCAGCACACACACACACACACACACACACACACACACACAGAGCACAGATTATATCAGGGAGTTGATATACTGCCCAATGTACAATATAGCCAACAAAATTAGAGGATTTGGAATAGATTCACGTCAGTGGATTGAGATCCACCATATTAAAAAGACATTGCACAGAGTGATCTTTAGAAACCACAAACACACTCTTCTCCTCGGCTCTCACACACGCTCAGGGCACACGTTCCATGTATTATTCCCAGCACATACAAAAGCACATTATCATCTCTGGAAATGGATCTTTGCACCAACATGACGCTGGCGTGTCCATTAGAGGCTTATCTGTGTCGTTTTCCTCGGCACTCAGTCCCACACTTCCAATTAGGTCTGTGAGAGACAGAGAAACACAAAAGCAAAGACAGAGAAAAACAGGCTGTTATCATTAATGTGTATGATCCCGCCGCTGTTGCGTTAAAGGAGCCGACAGGTGTCTTTCATGTCCGAACCCATCGACTGCAGATGAATGAGCCAGTGCTTTTGTGCTTGTAAAACTTATGGTAATGCAGTCATGAGGAGAAAATGGCTCCTTGTTGGTGCCTTCAAGTGCTTCAGGACTCGATGGACGACTGCTGAATGTTTTACTCTGAGACTCTTGTATTGTCACTCAGTTGGAGCCGGACCAACTCTCTCAAATGTCTTTGTTTTATAATTAACGGCAGGCGGTCCCTGCTGTGTCAGTCAAACAAAGGCAGGTTCATCAGGGTTGTCTAATTTTAGGCTCAAATGTGATGCAGCATCTACGGCTTTTACACCAGTTTCTCTCTCAGCTGCTCTGGAATCAGTATCTGCATTTCAATCCCTTGATGTTCAACAGTTCTCTTACTGATAATCACGGTTTCTGAAACATCTTTCTCTTCTGTCCTTATCCTGTAACAAATTCAGATGCCTTACATTTCTGCATACATATGGCCATTTCAATGAACTGTACCTTTAATTTGTTACGGTTTTGGGGAAATTTGCTCCAATTTATCCATAATTCAGATCAGATTTAGAGGAAAGTGCCACACTTAAAGTGGCCAATGGGACATTAGCATCAGTTTAAACCTTTCAATGGTGTGTTTGTATTAATCGTGTGTCTGATAGTTTGTGGAAATTCAGCTGACTGTGAATTTGTTTGGGAACAATCTCCACTCAGCACTTTATCCAGCGAAATGATGTTCATGGTGTCATGTACAACATGAAATCAAAGGACCAATGGTAAACTCTTCTTCACATCTATTATCAGCACACTTCCTCAAGGTGTGTTGAAGGCTTCTGATGTTACCAGCGTGCAGACAATGCACGTTTATCTGCCACTGAAACCCACCAATCAGAAGTGCTCTCCTCCTCCAAATGTGTGAATTGTTGCAGAATGAACTTCTGTAACGCACAGTGAAAATAGCTTCCACAAATATGGGACAAAATTTGATAAGAAAATGCAGATCTGCCGCTGTTGGCCCAGCACCTCCATCGCTGATTCATCCAAACCCCTGCGAGTCCATTCCGACTGCCACTCGTTACCCCGAGCAACTTCTGTCTTCTGTCTGTGTGAGCCTGGGGTTGCAGGCATCATTAGGAAGTAGCTCGAGGAGAAAGTTTATCAGAGATACAGTACTCGCTAATTAGTTTCACCGCAGGAGGGGGCAGGGGGGTAGACCGAGGAACAGCAAGACAGGGAAAACAAAGAGGAGAAGAGCTGGAGAGTTTCTGCTCGCTCAGAGCGACACTGCCGGTTTCAGCAGCCATGACCTGAGGCTTCCCGTTCATTCACCTCTCAGGTAAATATGGAATTCATTGGTTCAAGAGTTCGAGTCGAAGCGCACTCACAGAATATTGATTCTTTTCCATGAATTCTCATTTTTGCATTAGGTCTTTGTATGTTCAGACTGTTTACCGTGTACAGAAACATGTGATAATGGAATGCATTGGTGTGTGTAATCTGATGTAGTCACCTCATACTTCCTCTGAAGGCTGTCCTCACATTATCGAATATCTCTCCTGAGATGTTTTACCCACAATCCTTTGAGCTCAGCTCCCACAGACGTCTTTAAATAAGGGACAAAAAAAAGTCCAACAGAAATCTGAAAATGTCTCATGAACATGTTTCACTTGTGAAGGCGTCCTCTGTGTATTATGCAGATGTAGTGGACTTTATTGTAAGATGACGTTGTCCCTGATTTGAGTAGTAAACACAGAAACTTTTCGTCCAAATCAAGTGTCTGTGTGCAGTAACTATGTCAAACACAGTTATTTTTTCCTGTTGATGAAATTATCCTTTTAATCTTAGTTATTCATTATTACTTCTGTAAATGTTGGTGGTGTTTATCAACTTGAAGGTGTTTCCACTCACTCTGTCCTATCAGACGTCTTTTAAACCTGCAATAACTCGCAAAAACAAGTTATGAATGGCGGCTGATAGAGCAAACTGGTTAGCCATCCAGCATTTACAGTAACATTAGCATTCATTTGGAGTTGTGTTTCTGGCCAGCTGGTGAAAGTAAGTCCAACATTCACTCTCTTTTATCTCTGTTTTTGGTCTCCACCAGCCTCTGAGGGAAATATCTGTCTCTTTAGCGGCTACATGCTCCACTGATGTTCAGCAGCTAGTCGCTAACTGAGTATGTCTGCTGCAGGGGTTTCAGCGTTTCACAGTTTCTGTAGATTTAGGTGCTAATTCTTTGCAAGTTCATCATTAATAGTGATCTCTTTCACATCGTCATGGCATTCTCCTAAAAATAGTTTATAGCCACTTAAAGGTTAATGTTGAGCAGAGCTATGCAGAGACATGCATGAGGTATCACACGCTGTCTGTACACACAAAAACAGACCATGACAGATATTTGCCTCAGGCTTTGGTGGAGACCAAAACAGCTAAAAGGCAAGTGAACATGTACTCAGGGAGACAGAGACATGACTTCAAGTGATTGATAAGGTTCCTCTGAACCTGCAGGATGTTTGTGTTGACTGGCTCGTTCTGCTGCCCCGAAGTGGCCAGAAAATCAATTCATGCAGCTTTAAAGCTGACATACTGCTCTCTGGTTTTGTTGTTGAGTTGTTGAAACTCAGGTGAACCTTTTAACGTCTTAATGACATCACTGATTGTGTGTATGTACACAGAGTTAAACTTACCTTAAAAATGAGTGTGGTCAGAGCTTTGGTGATATAATAAAGCCACTGCAGCTTAGTGTGCAGTCCTCCTCTCTGCAGACTCACCCAAACACAGTCCATCAACTCAAAGTAATCTGCTTGACTTTTTACTCAAGAGGTCACATGTGCTCGACAGCGGCCAAGTAAAAAAAATGACCCGAGACAAAAGCATTTGTTATCAAAGAGCGTATTCAATGCGTATGAAAAGTCATCCGTCACTTCTGCAGCAAGCGGGGGTAAGAAATCAAGTCTCCCACTGACGTCCAATGTGTCAGCAGAGGACTGTGTGTGTGTGTGTGTGTGTGTGGTTGCAGAGCTTATGTACAAAGAGAGCGTTAGCCTTGATGTTACAATATAGATGTTTCTTGAATAAATGGTCAAAAGAGGAAGCACTAGTTGAGTAGTAGGAAACCAACCTTTATTTAAAAAACAAAACATAAATATACCTACAGGAGTTAGCGATGAAAGAAACAAGACCCTACACTTGAAGAAATTGCATAATTCAGCTCTGCTTCCAGTCTAAAAACAATAATGAATGAGAAAGAGCCAGGAGGAGTTCAAAAGGCTGAATGGATGATTCTTTTTTTTTTCCTTTACAAAACTGACCTCGTGCGCCGGAGAAACACCAGCAATAATCCCCCGTATGATGTCTGACCATCGTCTGAATATAACACTTCTCTCACCATGTTCAGATGAATATGTTCAACAAATGGAAAAACGACTTAGCGTGTAAATAGAAAATACTTGTTTTGAACACAGAGAATTAAGTTAACATTCACACAAGCAGCCGCAAAGAAAGACTTAATGCTCTAATCACAGAGGACTTACTGGAAGATTCAAACTTAAACAGGCTCAAGGGTCACGAGGTTAAAAACAACTGAATGCACTACGTCAAAAACCAAACCTTCATGTGTCAGTTAACAGTCCAGCCAATACTGCAGAGTGCACACGAAGAACCAGTGTAACACGGGCACTTCCTGTCGGTTATCGCGCACGAACGACCATGAAGGAAGCAAGTCTGGAGAGTTTTCAGGTCTTTCCTTAAGGTGCATCCAGCCTGAAGGTGTCTGTTTCCATCATTAAGTTCAGTTCACAGGAGGGACAGAGGACGAGGAATTAAGACGAATCGCGGAGAGAACAATGGAGGATTGTACTGGTCTGGTGTTTGGATTTTACAGTATATGTGGAAGTATGTGTTAATGTCCGTATATGTCCATCTGAAGGGAGGAGCAGGCTGTGTGTGTGTGTGTGTGTGTGTGTGTGTGTGTGTGTGTGTGTGTGTGTCTCAGGAGATGGTGGAGAACTCTTTGAGCAGGACGTCCTGACTCAGTGTGTTCAGAGAGACATTCTTCCTCACATTCAGACTGATGGAGCGCACCTGGAGGCAGACAGACAGACAGACAGAGCAGACTCTGTAGTTTAACGGTTTCTTACTCAGAGGCGCTCTGGTTCACATTCAGCAGCTAATTTCTGTTCACTCTCTATTACAGGAAGCTCACACCTTGTTTACTGGAAGCAGCAGTGATCACAGTCATGTTGCAACTGCACACATAACCACTGTCAGGTGCTCAGGGACATAAAATCTGGGTTTGCTGCTTTTAAAAAACTTTATAATTTACAGAGCATCCTGTGAGCTGTGAGGGTGACTTGATGTGGAGTGACACTGCAGGGAAGGGTGGATTCATTTGGGGAGTCTCAGCAGACCACATTAAACCCTCAACACCCACAATGCCGTGCTCTCTCTGTCTTACCAGCTCCTTGAAGAAGGCAGCCTCTTTGGGCTGCTCCGAGTATCTCTCGAACTGGTCCAAACCATCCTGCAGTTTGAGCGTCAGCGTGTCATAGTTGGACCGAACGACCTCCAACACCTACCAGGGCGAGAGACGAGGAAGGCAAAATTAGCACAACTCCCTGACTCCATAAAGCCGAGCGGTTAATGCACTGCACAGTGAAGACCAACTCGTCTTTAATACTTTATTACATTTATATTCATGAGGGATCATATGGCAGGTAGCATCACATCTGGTTCCTCCTCATTTTAAGGTCAGACGATGAATACAATCCAGCTAATCGAGTAAAGTGAGTGTGTACTGTGTGCACAGGACACACTTGCCTGAAGTAAAGCTCAGCTGAGATAAGAGGGTGAGCTGAAATCAGAGCTAATTATGCAGAGATTCTCCACACTTCCACCCCTGCCATCCCCCCATTCAGCCGTGAAATAGCCCCTAACCAGGCCTTTTCCATTATTTTATTAATGCGCCCGCGACACTCCACACAGCATGAAACATTCACAATGAACGCACGAGCCACACTTTGTCACGCGTCCCAGAGAAGCTCTATGAACACACACACGTCTCTCAAACGAGTTCAGCTTTCATCCAGATAGACATACAGATGTTCAGCCACGAACAGGTCTTATTCAGTTAATGCACTCACATTTCCTCCTTCAGCCCTGACCGCACATCTACTACACCGCTGAATCACCATGTTAAAATTTATTAACGGAGGCTCAGGAGCAGGAAAACATTCCTCTTCCTTTTATTTTGGTCTAATAAATCTGCGGCTCTGCTCAGGGAAAAAAAAAAAAATGCTGTTGTTTTTATTTCAACCTCTGATGGTACACTGATGAAAAATTCATACACACACATCTCTCTCTCTCTGCTTCCTCCTCCCTCACAGCTCTCCATCACCCTCTGTGGAAATGTGAAGGTAGGTTTGAATGATAACCTCAACCAATGTGTGTTTAGGCTTTTTTTTTTCTCACCGGCGGCGAATGGAGAGGACGGAAGAGATGAAAGGAAAGGGAGGGGGCGGGGAGACAGCGTGAGTTATGACACACTGGTTGGTTGGATGAGGAAAAAATGAAAAATTGAGGAAAAATAAATGGGGAATTCAACAGTCAAGAGACAGAAGAGACGTAACGTGTACCACCTTACACTCGACTCAGCGGAGTGACTTTCTGCATCACTGAGCAGACGTGTCTGTGTGCACGCAGTTGTCATTGTGTTTGAGAAGCGGATCTAAAAGCAGCCTCGTGTCCTGAAGTGTGTTTTCACTCTGACACTGTGTTGTGTGTGAGAGACAGACAGACGGACAGACGGCAGCTCGTTTTAATGCTGTGTGTTTCTGGAGGCCATCCATCTTCTAGTGTCACTAAAGCAAATGAAGACGCTTCAGGCGGATGGAGTGCAGGTGGTTACTGTGCGTGTGTGTGTGTGTGTTGAGCAGAGCGTGTGTGTCATAAGACAGAGGGAAAGAAATGCACGGTTTCACACTTCATAAAAAAATGAAGAGAGAGAAACATGAAGAGCTCATCTGAAGAAATGACAGTCTGAGCGTCCCTCAAACGGACCGAAGCTCAGCACATCATCTGCTCTTCTCTACCTCCGTTCTGTCCCATGACACAGGTCTGAGTCTACAGCTGAGCGCCGACCCCTGCAGAGCTCCTCTGGTTACATTAGCGTTCATCAGTGGGACTGCTTTTTTGGATGAATTTAAACAGGACTTCTGTGTGTGTTTGCTGTGAGTATGATCCTGTTCAGCCGGAGGTAAGACAGAAGTGGCCTTTTGTTCACGTAAAAGCTGTGCAACCTACATTTTAGGAACTCTGAGACGAGTCAAGTACATTGTCTGATAAATGAGCAAAGTCCTTTTGAGGCAGACGACAGCAGGGAGATAGCACAGAATGGGTGAGGGGGGTAGAGTGAAGTGAAACAAGAGGTCCCCAGTGGGACAGCTGGTTTATGATCTGCCTTAAACCCTGGACTACCAAGGCGTGCCACGTATTTTATTTACTGTGCTTTATCATTTACAATCATAAAAATGATTAGTGGCATGAGAGCAGACCAAAATTAACAAGAATACTGATGACAGCCCTTAATAAGTCCTCCATGTAACAGATGTCCAGATCAAGGTTTTGTCCCCCATCTGAGTCGTGTAATAATGACCATCTGTCTTGATTCAGTATCTGTATTTTCCAACCTGTTATAACCACTGTAAACGAGCATACAGCACAATTTGAGATGACAATCCACTGATAATGGGATGTTGGACAGCTGAATAAACTATCTGCATCACCTCCAATAAAAATCTGCATAGAGAGGAGTGTCAGTGTGGAACGGTTGTGTCAGATGGTTTGGACAGGATGCAGACAGCCGCTCACTGAGGCACTGTGTCAGTGTGGACATCTTCATTTAAACTACTGCCGACTGTTTGTCTTCACGCAGCTCCACAGTTCAACCCCAGTGCTGAGCGTGAGGATGGACGGAGGGAAAATATTTGGGGATACAGAGTGAACACAGCTTGTCTATTTTAACTGCCAGTTTTAATATCTGTCAACAGCAGTATGCCAGTTAATGTTAGCCTCAAGGGCTACAATGTTTACCACTGCTTGGCAACACCGTCGACTTATCTCTCTCATTAACTACTGTACTGTACTGACGTCACCGTCCACAGTTTAACTCCTAAATCAAACATGTTGGAAACGACTGGAGCAGCCACAATGAGTCTCCGAGCAGTTCAGGACATTTAAGACTGGATCTGTAAACCCCTCACATTACCAGATATTCTGGGCCGAACACTGGTACCCACCAAGGTTCCAGACCAGATATCTCCTCCAGCTGTGGGGACTCAGTCGGCCCAAAACTCCTGTAGCCTCAGCCTGGCTTAAAACAACGTTGATTTAAGGTCCTCAGCTTTATTTCAGTTCACTCTCACTCACTCTCATCAGGTCGTTTCCAGTTGCAGCAGACAACTGGTTTCAAAGAACGACCTCTAAAACTCCATTATAGCATTTAACAGCTAAAGAGACAGATATTACCCTCAAGAGTTGGTGGAGACCAAAGAACAGAGCTAAAAGAGAGTGATTTGAATTCAATACTGGAAGTTTGTCAGCTGGCCAGACACACGACTCCAAATTAATGTTGCTTTTCATCTGCTTGATGTGTAATTAAGCAAGTGCTTGCGACCCACCCCCTTTCTCAACGTGTTGTTCTGCTGCCCCCAAGAGGCCAAAAAAAGGGGTTTAGAAGGTTTAAAAAAGAAGTCTAATGAGATAGAAAAAGTGAAAACACCTATAAGATGAACAGCATCGACATTTTAAATACAAAATAATAATAATAAATAGACAAAGTCACTTGATCTAATGAGAAGGGAGTTAATATCACAAGCAGAATGTCGTAGAAAACCACCGGCAGCTCCCAGACGCCAGAGCTAACTTCTACCTTCCCTCTTTGTTGTGAATAAATCTAGCAGATAAAAGCAGAGGTAATTGGAGAGGATAATGACCAAATCCATCACTTGCTTATCAGCTTCTAAAAAACAGGACTCTTCCGGCTGTTTTCCTATCCCCACTGATTCAACATAAATAATAAAGCCTTAAATGGAGCTCACAGCGCTCGTATCAGTGACGTTCAGCCTCCTTCCACACTGAAGCTTCTCCACTAATGATGAAGGAATAACTCAGTGTTTCAGACGTTGTCCAGGTGCTTAATGGCTCAACTCTCCCTCCGTGTGTGTGTGTGTGTTTGTGGGACTGTTTTTGTGTGGATAAACTGAGATTATGTCTACGGTCGTAGGCACCAGAGAAACGGCAACACTTACAGTGTTTTTAATATATACTTAAAAATCGAAATAATTGAAGTTTTCTTTTTCAGGTGAGTACTGTGAGAGGTGAATACTGCCTATGTTTCAGTGTGTCCAGAAGTGAACATGTGTGTGTCTCCATCTGTCCTGTACAGTGTTCTTCGTATTTGTTGTGACCAGCGTCCTCCCACCTGCCTGGCCTGTGTGTAGCTGATCAGCCATGATGAGTGTGAAGGTGTGTTTACCTGTTCTTCTGACAGCTGGGAGATGTGGTTCACTGCAGCGTATGACTCAATCTTGGGGTTAAAATGGTTGATGATGGCCCTTAAACACAAACACATAAACACTTCTGAAATGAAGCAGAATGGATATTTTCGTCAAAGTCCAAGGACACACACACACACACACACACACACACACACACACACACACTGTATCTCTCAGACTAGATGCAGACCTGAACATTACAGGCATATGTGACTGTTACGCACCTCATTCCAAAACCATGAGCATTAATCTGCTGTTCTATCAGTCTACTTTTTGGGAAGAATCCACCAGATTTTGGAACCTGCCTGCAGGGATTTTCTCCTTCAAGAGCATTAGGGAGGACATGGCTGTCCTCCCTAATGCTCTGTCAATACTCTGCCTGGACGCATCACCCATGGGTTAGATGGCTTTGAGATCACAAAGTGTCTTTTCCATACACGTGTTTTAGGTGCATTTCAATTTGCTAACTTTTTTTAGGCTTCAAGACAAACATTGCATCAGACGAACGGATCTGAGGTCTCATTTATTACCACTAAGTAAGCACAAAACAGCACACGAACGAGCCATCAGCCACTTCTTACACAAAAGTTGTGATCTATTAAAGCAGAAAAACTTTGACCCATGTGTATGAACATTGGCACTGCAGACTGCACTTGTCATCAGCCATAACATCTCCATAAGCACCTTTCAATTTCAAACATACAGGTCAACTCAAATCTTTAATCACAGTCCATTCAACATTTCATCAGCACTGTCTCACCATGACATTTCCCGCCCCGGGGGGCCGGACTGCACAGTAACTAACTGATGAAATGATCATCATCGGTTGTGGAAACGTGGGTGTGCAGAGAGCAGGTTGACTAGAAGAGAACATTGCCTTCAGGTGTGCATATGCACAGTTTTAGAAGTCTGATTTAATTTTTGGCAGACGCCATTTTTGGCTTTTGTGCACTGATGCACTTCTAGTATGGATAAATGAGACCCCAGATCTGCTGGACCCACAACGAATACATGGAACAAACAACAGAAGCATTTCTGCCATATTTCCATCATGTTTTCTACATTTTCCTTTGTTTGAGGTTCTACTTGTTTGAGCTTCTTCACAGTTGTTTAATAGCACCCGACCGTCAGCAGCACCAGCTGTTTATCGCAATGAAAAAACTCCAAATATCTGCATAACAGCAGTTGACTGAAACGCATTACGCGTGATGACTGGTTAGTTGGTCTGTGGGACTCCTGACCGACTCACTTATTTCTTCCAAAACGCACAAACGCGCACAGCAGATTGTGCCCGGGTCACCACATGAAGCATGCAGGAGCCTTTGGTAACCGCAGGCTCACAAAGGTCCCAACAAACACACCAAATATCAACCTGAGCATCCAAACAAGCTGATAGGTTGATTCGGCCTGTGAAGGGAGGCAGGCGCAAAACAGAGGAGGAAATAGAATTACCACCTCGTGGTAGTATGTTGGGAGTTTTATCTATGGTAGTTTTAGCCATTAGTGAAGTGTTTGTTCCACTTCTAGACCTCAGATGTATTTTAGCAAAGTATTACAGGCGCGCTGGTGCTGCAGATCCATGCCATAGTACATTCACATCAACAAGCTGTTCATACAAACAAGATGTACAATGAAAATTGAGCTTTTCCAAGTGGATAAAAAGTGAAATGCCAGCTTGGTGGTTTAATGAGTCCAAGGGAGAACAGAGCTTCAGCAAAGCAATGATGTTAGCCTGCCCAGTCACAGCCACGGGGTGTGCTGCAGTAAATAGACAATCTTTTGTGACCTCTAACTTTTACAGCACAACTGCTGCTATTATACTGCCTTTATTTGTCAGACAATGTCACGGTCAGGAAATAATGATCAGCAGTGCAGCCAAGCAGCCCAGGAATGGCACGATTTATGAGCCGCAGTCACGTCCTTATTTCATACTCGGTCACTGTCTGACAACAGAAACAGTCTGTAGTGTGGACATAATTACTTGGTGGTGTAGCATGAAGATTTCCCTGAACTGGAACTGAGAGTCCAAGCCCAAACCACAAAAAACAGCCTCAAACCAAAAGCACACAAGAGACAGAGACAGAGCTCTCCATTTACTTTTGGTCATGTCTTGTAAAATTGCAGCCAGCACGGACTAATGTTGATGTGTGTGGCAGTCTGCGAAGGTTTTACGGTTATTATTGTCAAAGTATCTGACAAGCAAACTTCTAGGGGACGCCAATTACAGACAGGCTGTTTAACACCAAAACACATTTCTGTTCAATTCTTCCTCGATGCCTGAGCACACCAGGGAGTTTCACATGAACATTCAGAGGCAATCTTTTCCAGCATTAGTATAGATTTAGATGAAATAAACTGCTTTATCTCGCCAATGTAAGTGGATGCAGTAAGCACAGCTGTGAAATCAAACGGCTTATTTTGTACCGTCTTAGAGTCTTAGGTCTTATATCAAATAAATTATAGTGAAAGAAATGCAGAGAATTTCCCATACTGATAATTCTGCAGTCATTTCCATGTGGCAAACCAGCGCATGGAGGAATGAACAGATGGGAGAAAAAACCAAGGGGTGCCTTCATTTGAGTTCATTTCAACACTGTGGTTCTTTATATCTCTCTGTCTCCATTCATTTATTCATCTATTCTTATTCAAATTCAAATATTACTCTCTCAATCTTCCTGCTCCCCACCTTCCCTTCAACCCTTGCGATTGCCCATTAAAGCAGTGGAGTCTGCCCCATCAGGAGCCCAGCTGAGTGGGCGAATCCTCGGAGAGTACCCTGCTCATACGGGCGCCCTCGGGGGCCTCCAAGCCAGGGTGACCTCAGAGGATCATCTTCTCAGAGAAGATGGAGAAGGAAAGACAGATTAGGGGGGAAAATGGAGGAAGAGAGACCGGGTACAGCATGTGTGTGGACTGGAGCGTGGTTGGGTGAAGCAGATTAAGGCTTAAAAATTATCCAATCGAGGGGCCTCAGGGAGGAATTGGAGGAAGGAGAACAAAAGGAACAGGCTGGGGAGGGAGACTTTACTTCATTCACTTCATTCTGACCTTTCTCCATCACATCACATCCTTATTTACAGTTCTCTTCACTCCAATGACTCCTTTCTCCTTCTTAGGGTACAGTATATATATATGCATGTGTTTCTGAGTGTGTTTTTACCGAACATTGACGAGGGCGTGTGTAACTTTGCTGGCTGCTTCCTTCCACTGGCCCGTGTTGGTTGATACTCGCAGAACTGGAAGGCAGAGAATGACAAACAAAAACGTTTTAACGTGTTTTCAACCCAGTTTTGGGGCTCTAATTAACAATTTTAAGTGTCAATTAATATGGTGATTTTTTCTGGGTTTAACAAAGTTTCTACTGACGCACCCATACAGTAGAGGTTGTCAAAGACCTGGTGCATTCGTACGATTTCATAGTAGAGCTCATCGTAGCTGTTGGAGGTGGGCAGGAATGTGTCGCCGTATGTTATGAACATGTTGAACAGGTTCACTACCTGGATAAGAAGATGCACATTAGTGGATAAACAGCTTCACCCTGAAACAAAAGGAACATCACAGGACAAACAAGAGAAGAAAAACAAACCAAAAATAGGTTTTCTAAAGGGAAATCAAATTTAAACTGCGTCAGATTCTGCATACGCAGCCTCTTTGGCCTCTTCTGTCTCCTCTGGCAAACTAATAAAGAGAGTTTAGACTCGTGAGTTATCTGAGTCACACACACAGCTGGCCTACAAGCAGCACCACTGATACAGCATCTGGCAGCAGACACATCCCTGCGAAACTAATTTCCATTGTGGGTTGTGCTCCATCAAGGTCCTGTGTGCAAGTTTTGTGACTGTGTGTGTGTGTGTGTGTGTGTGTTTGTTTCTCACCAGTAAGGCCAAATAAAAGATGTTGTGCTTGGCCAGCAGTGTGGTCTCATTTGACAGCAGGAACTTCAGCAGGTTGATGAGAGCTGTGCAGAGGGAGACATGCACACATTAATGAAATAATCTGGAGTGCTGATGGTCGTCTAGCAGCGGAGGCATGTGGCAGCACTCTGCTCTGCTCACTGTGCATCTTTATTAAAGTCGATAATGGAAACACAGGAGGGGGGGGGGCTTTCAACATCAAATCAACTCCTTTCACAAGCTGTTATGGAGAAAAACAAAACCAAGTGTGACCCCACCCCCACAAGAACCCCCCCAAAAAAAAGTTTTTAACAAGCTCCAACACAAGCTGGCACAACAACACGCTGCAAAAAGATTAACACATCTATTGCTTTAATTTGGCCCATTTTTTCTCTCCAGTCTTATTTCATGGTATGCTACCATCACCACCAGGAGGACAGGGTCGGTGTCATTCAGGGAATTAAGCTGATTATTGGTCTGATTAGAGGAATTTGTATTCTAATGAGACACAGTGCGATGGGGCCATTACAAGCTGAAATGTGATCCTATTGTGTGTTGACCAGGCTGAAAACAAGGCCACCAGGATGGATTGTGCTTTCTTTAGAGACTCATTATCCAATCTCAATGATGCAATACATTTCCAAAACAACAGGCCCAGCGACTTTAGAGGGAAATTAGCTTTGTTTTCGAGAAGCGGTACCCATTTACTCCACTCTTAAAAGTAAATCCCGGCAAAATACAAAATCCGAGTTAAAATTTTGTATATTTGAAAAATAAGTAGAAACACGTCCTCAGACACATCAAACTTCCGCAACAGTTTAACAAGTTTGCAAGGACCACATATATCAGCAGACACTGTAAGAAAGGTAACTTTATCCCTAACTTTAATTTTCCTGTTTGGTGCAAAGGTGGAGCAGGGTTAGCCGAGGATCACAGGCATCGTAGTGTTTAGAGTTGTTCTCCGTTCTCAACATGAGAGACAAGTTGAAATAACGAAAACTTGTGTGACTATCAGTAAATGACGTTTTACTTTGTTCCTTCGCTTTCTTTGCTCTCACGGCTGCTTCCTCTCTCTCTCAGTGACTCTCTTGCTCACTCGACCACCGCTGCTCCTTCTCTCCTTCTCTCTCTCTGATACTTTCTTGTTCTTTGAATGAAGTGTTGTAGCTTCCACGGTGTCTCCGTTTGACCAAGTACTACAACTATCACACAGGAAGTCTGTGGTTCCTGCAGGTTCAGCTTTTGAGTTCCTCAAAAGGTTCTTGGTTCCCCGGACTAAGTTCCTGCTTATCTCATCATTCTGATAGAAATGAAACAAGAGAAAAAGGTTGGTATCTGTACCTGACCACAGCTCTCTCCACGTGTAGTGTAACCTGATTCTGCACTTCTTCTGGTAACACAGGAGTTTGTGGATGATCTGCACGCAGCGCCTGCACAGCAAATGAACACATAACACTGTGGTGACGGAGCTGGTTGGTGGATGAGACCAGAGGAGTGTGCATGTGTGACGTGCACGTGTTCTCACAAGTATAAATCCATGGGGAAGTCCTTCATCATATGAGTAACAATAAACTCCACCATCAGATCTAGACAAAGGGATTCAGACAGAGAGAGAGAAGAAATAACTGTTAAACCTCAAATATCACTGGACACAATAACACAACATCAAGGGAAACAAAAATGCAACAAGCAGAAACAAACAAAGCCACCCAGGAAATTAAACATGCCAGTAAATGTGCTGGGAAATGTCAATACATATGATCTATAAAGTAAATCAATGACATCTGCACAAACAATTCCTAAAATATTTCTAGAGTTTGTTAAGAATGAATCATTAACTTCTCATTACTCATGCATTTAACTAGAGGATGCATTGGGCCTACAGGACACCATGAATTCATACAAGCCAGTACAGCGTACACATCTACACCAGAGAAAGTCCAAAAATAGAGAAGCAACTTGAGCATCTTTCACAATCTTGGGACCATCAGAACAAAACAGCTAAGCGTTTCCATGAGCAATTATAGACCAGAGGTTACAGCTAACTGACTGGCCTTCAAAAATATCACACGTCAGAGTCTCTGCTCCTCTGAGTCCACAGTATACACTTCTAAATGTTCCTCATACCTAGAACAGCACACACCAGCGGCCGTGAAGGGATGTTCTTGTCCACAGCTTTTTTTCTGTGCCTCATGGGCTGAAAAATACACAGAATTTACATATACAATCAGTATGTAAATATATATATAAAGTAGACTTTATACTGCACATGATAAAAAAGGCCAAGTGTATCAGCATATCAGCAGTATTGGCTGATATCAGGTTTGACAAGCAATATTGTACAAGACAACAGTTCAAATGTCAAATTGAGCAAAGAGGATAGTGTTGGGAGATTCGAGAAACCTGATTCCTCCAGTGCTTTTCTCCTGGAGACTGCTGGTTTCTCTACATGTTGATATTTCTATCATGCTCACTTTCACTCATCAACCAGGAACCCACCATTCTGTGGAGGTTGACTCTGAAGTTCATGTTGTCATCGTGAAGAAAGGCATCAGCGTACTGGTCCTATCACACACACACACACACACACACACACACACACACACACACACACACACACACACAGGTGAAGTCAGAACAAAGACAATGTGTGGAGAAATGTTGCAGCAGTGTGGCTCTTCCTACCTCGGCGATGCACGTGAGGATGATTAGGCACAGTCTGGCACTGTTGAGTCGATGCTCGTCTGGAAACACAAAAATATGAGACTCTTAGCAAGTAGAAAGAAATCTGAGAGCTTTTCTCTTCTCTGGTCTTTTAGGAGAATAAAGCCTAAAACAAAAGGATGTTATAAAGTGCGATAACAACTGTGGGACTGAAGAGAACAGCTTTTATTTGCCACCGCTGTCTGAGACAACTACGTGAGGACACTTAAGGACAAGGAAAAGTGAAAGGATGAAGAATTACAGGAAGGTAGTGTGACGGAGACTGATGAAGAGGGCATGAAGGTTTCTCTTTACCTTTTGTATCCTGCATTACAATGGAGGCATACTTGAGGAAGGTGATGAGAAGGTTGCTGGTTTGCAGGTTGGGATCCAGAGGCAGTTCTGGGTTGTTCATCACTACACAGCAGATAAAACAAATAAAACATCAATCACACATAATCATATCAATCATCATCAGCATAAATGCAGTTACAATCGAACCAATGTTTCTAATTATTATGGAGAAGGAGGACATACGTGAAACTGAACAGAAAGACGGATTATAATTGTGGTAAGTCAAACTCATACAACTGTACAGTCTGCTGCCAATCAGCTATTCCAGCCTAAGCCCAAACCCAAACCCTATTATAGAAAGTAATGTCCCATTAATGTAGCTACTGCAGCTCTTGTTTTCTAGACACGCATCTTCATCCCTTTAAAAATCCCCGCTTGCTGAAACATACAGCTTGTTTCATGGATAAATGATGAGTCGGTCATTTCTATCCCTCCCTCCCTCCCCCCGACCATTTGTTTCCTCCTTCCTCAGATCACTGCAGGCTCAAAGAAAGATTTTACACTGTCAAAAAACATAACGTCACAGGTGGCTTTACTGTGGAAGGAAAGAGCTCATTTCTGGCATTTGACTGCAGGCATGTGTGTGCAATCATTTCTGATCCGAGCGGACGGTCCTCTAAGTGCTGAAGCTCCCATGACATGGCATAATGCACGTTGCATGTGAAACTTTCATCTGTATTTGAAGCCGGAGGTTAATATTTTATACAGACAATGACTCTTTGGTTTGAAGCAGCGGGGGAAGATCTGGACTGAGAGAGAGAAAGATGCACCTTTTAACAGTTACAGTGTGTGTTCATGCCAAATGACCCAATTTTATGCTTGCTGCAACATTTACCTGCCATGAAACCTCAAGTGGCAGCCAGAGCCAGTTGAAAGAGATAATAATTACTTGGGATGGTACAATAATATGCTTATTAAATTAGAAATGCTTTTTATTACATCCGAGCATCGCTCTTCCATTAGATAACCTTCAAAATCTATTGAATATTTGGAAAGGCTCTGTAGTCACATAACATAAGCAAAAACACTGTTAGGATTAAACTGAGGCACAGAAGCAGCGAATCTTGATGCCACAAATCCTTCAACTCCATTTGCTGACCTTCAGGTGTTTTGACAGGATCAGTACTTCCAGCTCAGTTCAGTTGTGTTTTAAGGGTAAGGCTGTGGTATAAAGCTATGTAAAGACACACAGCTGACAAGACAAGGTTAAAGCTGTCCTCTCCTGTGAGCTCTGGTGTCCTTTGGGGGGGAAAATACTATAACTGAAAATTGAAGGCACTATAAGAAGTTATAAGATGCAGTTTCTATGACAACTGCCAGACAATGCCTCCAAAAATAAAATGCAAATCAAATAAAAAGACTATTTAATCAATGGGGAAATGCTTGTTTCTTTCTAAAAAGGCAAAATAAAACGTCCTCTCCACTACAGAAGACATGAGGGCGGTGAGAAGGAAACTCTGATACAGACTTGAACATGTCCCTTCAGAAACCAATGGATGACATCTCAGACATCCGTCAGTGTCTCCCACAACAAAGAAATGAAAAGGTTGACTTACTGTCTAGGGAGGGTGGTGTTGTGCCAAGTGGTGTCGGTGTGGTTGGAGTAGGGGTGGTAGGTGTGGTTGCGATGTCAATCTCAGGGTGGCTCTATTGAAAGACAGAAGATAAGTGTGAACTGTCATTAACAGAGAAGTGATGTGCTGCCACAGCACAGAGAGGGCGGGAGGTTTACATGAGGACTGAGAGAGGAGGACAGGCTGCCTTTGATTAGAGACTGCAGGAGTGTTTACTTCTGGTGGAGCAAAACATTTCCACAAATGGTACATTAATCAGTGCCGCTAATTTATCTTGAGATTTCTAACTAATCACAGCATTGCAAAAAGCAGCACAGTGGCTCATTGGCCTCAGAGCAGAAGCTGGTCCGGAGGCACTGTTCAGCAGCTGCCATCCTAATTGCATTTGACCCCATCCTCACTCTGCAGTTAGTGAGCCCCCGTGGCTCAAACGCTGAATCTGAATGTCCCCACAGAGAAAGCCAAAGAATAGAAAACCTTTTCTCAGTGTTTCACAGCAACACGGCGAGCGAGGAAGAAGAAGCAAAGACTGAGGATTTTAAGAACAAAAAAAAACTTCAAGGAATATTTGGCTATCCCTGACTTGCCATAAAAATCTAATTTTTCACAGTGTAACTGATGAATGTGAAGTTCAAACGATGCAGATCCCGAGCAAGTCTGCAGGAGCTCTTATTTTGGAACACCCACTAATCTCCTCTGAGCAAAAAATACCTTTCCACTCCATAAACCTTTCTTTTGGGTGACCATGCACTTTTAGGGACTTTTGCACAACCAAAATGTGTGAGAGGAAAATTAGCTCCAACTGAACGCTTAACATCCAAACACCAAAGTTCAAAGTCTCGTATCTTACCTGTGCTAACACGGTGATGAAGTTGCGGTTAAGGTGCACAGCCTCATACAGCGCCAGCAGAATGGCCTCATTTGTCCTTAAGAGGAAAGAAATTAGTAGTCAGAGTCAGCACATTCATTTATCAAGTAAATCTGCACATAACATTAGACTGGGCAGAAAAAAGCTTTCGACTTTGCTCCAGTCAAGCACAAGAAACAAGCGGAGGGGCAGTGTGGTGTTTAAAGTTTATTAACAACGGCTTCATGCGTCAGCACGTGGCTTTTTTTCATTTTCTCTATCATTAACCACTGGACAATGTGCGTCACTACTAATACATCATTTTCCAAATATCTTCACAATCAGTTTTAACGTTGATAAATGAGCTGGCATTAAAAGATGTCAAACAACAGTAAACACTGTTCACAAATACAAATTACTGGCTGCATTTTTATAACTGTCATCCCTGGTTCTTTCAGTTTCTTTCAGTGTAGTGTACAATGACAGCAAACATGTTCAGAGCACAAGCAAACACACTGAAGTGGAGAGCAATGCAATTACAACTGACTGATGGGTAAGAACTTAAATCACTTTGCGCTTACTGTACAGAGAGTTTCTCATCAGCATCTGCGATGAACATGCTGCCCACCTGTGCACAGGAGAAGGATCAAGCTATCAGTGTTGACAAAAGCAATTACAGAGCTGCAGTTCAAACTCTTTGAAAAGCAACTGTATGTTCACGGAAGAAATAGCAGTCAGCTACTGCAAAAATCTGAAGTTAGAGTAAGATCGTACCATACTAGTGAAGGTGGAGAAGAACCCACCCTGGTTCTCCTCCTCCTTGTCTTTGTACTGCCTGAAAGGAAAAAGACAAGAGAAAAGAAAAGATGGACAGGAAGTAGGAAGTGATGGAAAAAGTGGAGCAAATGACAAACAAATTGGATCCATGAAGGGCCACACAGAGACGGAGGCAGAGATAGAGTATATGTTTTCACTCCAGCACAGCACTGGTAACCTAACACACATTCACCTAACATCTCATTCTACTCCCGTCAATTTATTATCTAAGGGCCATTCAGTTTATACACAAAAACAATGAACTGTATGGAGCCGCCATCCATCACTTTGATGTGTCTGTCTATGCACGCAGACAGACGAGATCTGCTGCACAAACACCATTTTAATTTCCAAACCTTGCCTCATCCAACAGAAAAAAAAAGAAAAAACTATTACCGACTGCCAAGGAAAACTGTCAGATATAAATAACTACAACTACTGTATAAAAGCCCTGCTTTTCAGGAGAATAGAAATAGAATATCTAAGGCAGACATCAAAGTAAACTGATGACGCCAGCGGCCTCGGCGCACCATGCAGCGCATCATGAAAAGCATGTTTTTGACACATGGACATTTTTGGATCTCACCTGTTATATTCTGTCAGAGCTTGGTGGACAACCACACCCATTCCCTGGGAAAGAAAACATCCAGTGAAACCTTTGATATTCTGCCTGATGTGAGGGCCATTTATATTTATTACTCTGCAGTGAAGAAGGTACAGTACAGCACGTGACAACATACTTACATCTAGTGTTGGTTCATCATCCACAATGGAGAGCTTCACAATGTATGGATTCACAGACTAACAAACAGAAAATCAGTGCAATCAGAAGCAGTTTAATATTTGAAACTAATATTTATCAATGCTTAATTGATGCTGAGAGGACTTCTCTTTGGCCCCCACCTCAGCGGGGTCATCTACAATACTTACACTCCCAACAGACTACAGCTCAGGGGTTCTGATCGTACACACTCTGTGAGGTTCAGCGATGCAACTAAAAATGCATGTAGCTCAGCTTTCTTGGGAACAGACAGGGAAGCAAAGCCTGTGTGATTCTGGAGCATCCAGTCCATCGCCATTAGCTGGATTTTTAGCAGTATTTTTCATGCTTCAGCCACACTTAAAATAAAAAATGTTCCATGTCTTACAAATTTTAGAATACACATTTTACCAGAGAACATGCAAACACAGCTCCTGATGCACACTTTGTTTAGGTATGAGGGTACATCCAAAACCTCATCCTTTCATCCCCTCCCTTAGTGCCACTCCAGGAAGTAACTGGACAGGGAGGCGAATCGGAAGTCATTTCAGAGACCATGTTTACTTCTCTGTCATCAAAATGTAGGAGGGTCTCTTTGATATAGGACCTAATGTAGGTATCTAATGTTTCTTTTTTGCAAAATAGAAATATTGTGTTTAGCTTTCAGCAGCATAAATATCCTGCTCATGTGTTCATGGATGAACCTTTTTCCTCAGGCTACACTGATTTCACTCAGCTGAGTTTTGCAACATTTCTTTTGTGAAAAACTGTAATTAAGAGCAGGCTGATTAAAATCTCACACTCATGCTTCCCTTCTGCGGTGTAGCTTAGAGTTGAAGTCTTCCTGTAATATAACAGACGTCTGGAGCTGCTTCTATTGTATCCTCTACAGTTTCTGTGTCATGGCAGAAGACAGAAACAGTGGAGGAAAGGAAGCCTGATCTCTGGAGCGTTTGGGTGAACCTTCAGTATCTATTCAGTGACAACTAAAAAGGATTTACTGCACAGTTACTGCACCCTCCTGCTGCTCAAAAGGCTTTTCTATCGACAGAACAAGTACAGGCCCATGTGAGTATATGTACACACCTCATATTTCCTGTAGTTGACCAGCAGGGCCAGGAGGACCACAGCATCATAACCATGCTGCCCTCTACTGGACACATCTGAGAGAATCTGAGGAGAGCCGAGAGGGAGAACAGAGATGAAGTGGAAAGAAAGGAGGTTTTAAAATAACATGAAAATCCCAGAATTAGAGCAGACACAGTCTTCAACTAATCACTTACCTGCAGAATGGCTTCAAAGATGCTGTTGATCATCACATATTCCAGGATGGTGTTCTGACTAATATTGTCTGTCACCTGTAAACACATTTTTTCCACATATTTGTGATAATATACGATAAAAGGAAACTTAATTAATCCCAAACAGGGGAAACTGCATTGTTACAGACAGAAAGGAATAAATGAGAGACAATAATAACAATAAAAAAAGATACAGAATAAAAATCAACTATATACAAGAGTATGAGAATACTATTCCCATATTGAATTGCACATGAGTCAGATATGGATAATAAATACAGTGTTTGTTTGTGTGATGTTTTTAACAAGCATCTCCCAAAGACTACTGCTGAAACGATCTGTCTCACCGTCACCAAACACAGCAGCAGTTTGAGGCAAAGACTCTTCAGACTCTCTGAGCCATCTCCACAAAGAAGGGTGTCCAGTCTCTCCATCAGGTCCTGCAGGAGACACAAACATGAGACACAACATGAATGAACACAAATCATGTCTTTCACCCCTCTCTTCCCCTCTCAAGGTATTCTCCGCACACCTTCATCCTTTGCTCGGCCTTGTCAAACCCCATGAGCATGTTGATGATGTCAAAGCCAGATGCAGACTTGTTCTTCTGGTGAACCCCCCGGAAAAGTGCACAGAGAGTCTGGGGACAGAGGCATGAAGAAGAGTACAGGCATTGCTTAAAGAGTGAATACTGTGAAATGTTCCACATAAACACAGAAATACATTCCAGTCTCAAGTCTTCTTGGCGCTACAGCAGGGACACAAAACCGAGTCTGTGACTCTGACAAGCCAAGATAATTTGATCAGTTATACTCTCATCAGCATACTTCAGACGCTCCTGATGTGGCGCTAACATGTGCACTACAATCTGTCTGTGAAAATCTTGGTGATCCTCCTGAGCTTTACTTACCTGCAGGGCATTGACCACTTTGATCTGGTGCTCCTCTCCCAGAGCCTGAACGCAATGGTGGAATAGAGAGTTGATGTTGTCCTGGATACGCTGAACCTCCTCCCCATCCACACTCTCCAACTTGGACTCCAGGTACTCTAGGTTCACCTGAAACATGGTGGAAGGACAGAGATTGTCAAAACTGCACCGTCTACGCCACACAACTTTCACAGTCCTGTACTGTGGGCTAATCTGTGCAGCATTTGTCTGGACTGTATCTGATTTGTGGATGTCACTACTTCCTGTAAGTAAGGTTCAACAGGTGTTTTTCTAGGCAGGACCCACCTAAGAAGGATTTCAGGAAACTCTACATAGATGTGAAAATGTCTTATTTCTCCAATGTACTGTAAGCTGCAGACATATTCTTCACTAATTCAATATTCAGGCCTGATACTGTCCATATGTCTCAACTAGCTCTCCCGCTACCTTTGCTGACACTTTACATATCATATCAAAACAATACAGTGAGTGTTTTCTTCTATGCAGAACACATCTCTAGTGAACATGCTGTTGCTCTTAGTATAGTATTCTGCTCTTTCAATTTACCTTCATAAGAAAAAGCTCATCCCAGAAGCGAGGGTTGTTTTTGGCTGGGTCCTCTTTCTAAATCACAGACAAAGACAGGACTTTGTTTACACCTGAGCACCGTTTTATTTCTCTTTACCTTCCTTCTCTGACACTGCCCCATTGCAATACTCACTGCAAAAATCTCATCATACATCAGCACCACTTTCTCTTTCAAGGGTTTCTTAGAGGACGACGTCCTCCTCAGCAGCCCTGCCTTCTTCTCCACCTGAGACATGACTAAGTCTGAGAAAAGAAACACAGTCAGTTGAGTAAGGGTGTACACAAATGATGTAAAAATAAAAAAGGCATTAATCCTCGAGATTTCTTCTATTCTATGGATTCATTAAAGGATAAGGTGAACAGTATTCTACATTATGTCATACTCAACAAATCCCCTGAAAAAAACAAGAAATAATGTGTTAGTGTGTCCCTCGGTACTTTCCGACGTGTGTGGGACTGGGACTGTTTTCAGCCATAGATTTGGTGCACAAGTGACGTCTACACAGCACGAAGATGTAAATGTGGAGTTGACTCAAAATAAATTACAGTGGCCCTGTTCATCATTATAGAGAAATATGTCAGCCAGTGCAACAATGTGGCTCATTAAGCGTTTTTAATAGCTTTTGGACAGCCATACTGGACTGTGGCACAGAGGAATAATGAGGCTTTGGCAACACAGGCGACACTTGTTAATAGAATAAATTCATTGATGCTGCTTTCACTGAACACTGAACACATAACTTATGGCCATCACACCTGTCTGCTGACGACCGCTTTCGTAGCAGATAGACACGCCTGTCATTACTTCCGTTACTGCATGACATAATTGGCCAGGTGACCAGGAAATGTCACCTGTTAGAGGCCATAATAATCTATGTTTTAATGTCTTTGCTCAGAAAGTCAGAAATACTGTGCTTGGAGACAATTCTAGTAACTTCCACACTTGCACTTAAACTTAAACACCGTTCACTCATACACGTAAACGTTTAGGTTAACAAAATGTTTGAACAATTAGCGTCGTCCAAGCACATGAGCGAAAGCGGCATTAGTGTGGCTAGTATGTATATAGTAGTATGTCATAATCAGGTGACATTTGCTTAAATTGATGGCACATGATGTTAACCGCTAACGTTAGCTAGTTTTAGTGTAAGTTGGGATGGGCTGCTAGCCAATTAGCTGCCAATAGCTAACTGACTCATCGTTAGCCAACTGGCTTCAACTTGCTATTTAACAACTAACAACGACGTGGTCACGTTGACAAGCAGGTATTGTTGTCCAGTCGACACTCAATGAACAGCTACTTTATTAGCAATTCGGTCACCGAACACAAATCAACTAAAATTTCACGCTAAAGCTAACGCTACCTAGCTAATACCTGTCAGACAAGAATTGTAACACCGATTTAGCGAAAGCGATTTAATGTCAGAGTGCAATTACTTATAATATTACTATATTACATTATTTAGGTAGGTACAGCTTAGCTGTGAGTGTACTTTGTTCTTACCTCAATTAAAGTCAAATCTATGTCTTAAATGTGGTTCATGAATCCTTGTGACAACACTAGCCTCTGCTAGCATACTGCTATCAATAGCCTCCTGCTGGTCCTCAGGGTCTTAGCACCCCTCAGATATCCATCCTTTCCTTTCACAGCTGGCATTGTACTTGTTGACTCCACACATTGCAAACTGTCGACAAAAGGCTGTGATATGGTCACTTGTTGCTGAGTGGAAACACACAAAGGGGTAGAAGATAAGTGACATAACTACTACATAACAAGAGCTTTAACTACAGCAGATAGTGGATTGTGGAAAGAACATGCATGGCATCGCTACCTAAATGCAATTCAGTTATCAATTATCAATATAAAGATGACAGATCTTCAGATGATCCCTGCCAAACATGTTCTGGAAACTGCTGGATGAGAGGAGAGCAAGGTCTGATGTTGTCATCGTCATTGTCTTCAATGTCGTCTTCATTTTCATACACCCTTCATCTTCCTCCTCCCAGTCAGAGGAGAGTGGCGCAATGCCCTGTCCTACATCCAAGATGCCCATCTAGACCTCACCTTCCTCCTCCTTATCAGAAGAGATGTAGATCTGGATGGTGGGATCATCATTGTGGACAGGCCTGATTGCTTCAGGGAGGCTGAATGTTCAAAGATGCAGTTTACACCTCTTGAGGGGAACAAAGTTAAAACACCAGAAAACCTTATTTCAAAATTTAAATATCTATAGCTAAGACTGTACTACACACTAAGGCACCAGCACACAAGAGGCCCTTTTTAACAGGAATATCATACATTATGCTGTTTTTTATCAGAGCGAGAATATTTTGATGCAGCATTTATGTGACACTAGACTGAAAAGACTACAGGTATATTTATATTGAGTGAGAGTTTTGAATTAAAAATCTACATTTTTTGTCTGGAAACTAAACATGATTGAAAGCATAATAATATATCAGCCTGTTTCACAGGTGTATTTACACACAAACTTCTTACAGCACCAAGAACCTTTACAACCCACATTTACAGGTTGCGAGACAGTAAACACAATGTGAGCTGATGGAGGAATCACCTGCCAGCTCAGTGCTGTTTAAATGTTACAGCGCTGTTAAAATATATCAAAACTGTGTTAAAAGTCACTTGGATCAGAGTATTTCTGGAAGCTTTTTTTTTTTTTTTTTTTTTTTAGCCATTTGACATGACAAGGTGCATAACCTGCAGAAGGTGACTGATTGTGAGTAGTGCCTCTGACCTACCTCTAACTTCTCAGCTAGTTTTAGCTTTAACGCCTTTTGAAGTCCTCTTACACCAAGAACTTAAAGTCAGGACTGACAGGCACTGACATATATAACATTTGTAAATGAATGCACTTAGATAATAAATTGCATAGTGGTTTTGTCTCCAGTTTAAAGCATCAGCCGATGCTTCTGTGTTTTGACCTGGTGAGTTCTGTGGTAAATTAACTTAACCATCAAGGGTGCAATATTTCTGGTAACGACTACATGGAGCACCTCAATTTCTGAAATAAATGAGTCGAGCTCTGCTTTTCCCGTGTCATTAGACAGAGAAGGAGATGAGGCAAGAGAGAGAAAGGAAAATCAGACTGTAATGAGAGAGACGTAGAAGAATAGCAGCCGAGAGTGAAAGAGAACATTAACTGACACAAAGAGAGAGGCAGGTAGGCAAAGTTGTTGTTTTTAACTTTAGTTTTTTAACTTGAAAGTTTGCTAATGGCAGCCTGAAGCTCTTAGCTCATGTTTTATTGTGTGAAGAAACAGAAACAGTTCACACTTGTTCAGGGTGAGGATAGAGGATGAGCCACTGTGGAGATATCAGTGTTAGCTCTTTATGCCAGAGCGCATTGAGATTTATGTGCTATGAGAACACAAACACAGAGATACAGAGACCAGTGGGAGTGCCAATACAAGTTCATCAAAATTAAACACATCACATAACTCCCCTCCAACACAACTTTACTCCCCAGACATTTGCTGCTTCTTTACCTTCACTGGATTGGTATCTTTTAGAAAATGTAGCTTGATGCCGGTTAATCATCTCTGTGGTTCTGTCAGCTGGTTATGAGAGAAAGCTTCCTGCAGCTGATGCAAAACATTAACGTTTTATATGAGAAACATGACAGACAGAAAGTAACTCAACATATTGTCAATAGATGACTAATTAATGGGGTTTACCACAGGACAACAACGTCATATCATAGTGCAGCATTAGTGCTTACAGAGTAATGAACAGTTTTGTTTTTTTTTACCAGGATATAAACAATATGTAGTTATTTTATATGAAGTGTCAGAGGCCACTTACAAGTTGACTCAAGTTTGCATGCATCAGCAGCTGATAACAGCAGATGGAGAGATACAGACTCAACCAGTTTGCACTGATGTTACTGTAACCACTTCAACTGTTGTCATTAGTATATTTAAGACTTCTGGGCAGTTTGAGTTGAAGATTTGTAGGAGGAAGAGTGGAAGAGAAGATACTGATGGAAGAAAGAGAACAGAAGGATAACAAGTCCTACAAATGCAAAGAAAGCAACTTAAGCTGGATCCATGAAATCTATGAAGTGCATGTTCTTCATCTCTTTGGGACTCACAAATGTTTCTGAATCCTCCCCAAAAAAAGAGCTCGGCAGTGTCATCTATGAGGTAATCACTGAAATGGCATAACAGTCAGAGTGGGTCTGCTCCTGTGTGGTGGTGAGGCTTTTCATCAGGTTGTTCCAGCTTCACCTCAAGCCCAGGAGACAGTCAGAGTTTCCACCGGCTGGAAGCCAATGACACAATTGTTGGTGGCGTTCTTGAGCTGCACCAGCTATGACAGGGAGAAGCTCCTTCTACCTAAAGCTTTAATGTGAGAATCTGTTCCACGAGCAGCGCTCTAGAGCAATGGTTTGCAACTTACTTCTTGGGGCTTCCCCATTCAAGCTCTCTATTCAAGGACCGGATCAATAGGTGAAAGCGTTTAACCACCGTGTAGCTGAAAGAAACCCCCACCAGGCTTCTGTGCGTTAAAGAGCAGATTTGAGACGCATTTGGATGCCCAGCAGCACAGCTTGAAGCTTGTCTGATCACTCAGCTTCACTGACAGCTTCCAACAGACTGCAGACAGGCGCGACTGCACAGGAGGGGATTGTTTCAAGGTGAGAAGAAGAGGAGTGAAGTGCTGCATATCAGTCAGTAAAGAATTGGGAAATGGGAAGAAAAGCACCTTAAGCTTTACTCTTTATTGGACATCTTCCTCTCACAAAGGAGTACTACTCAGCTTGTGAGGAGACACTGTTAAATGTCCTCTGTGGCTTTGGACCTCTCTGAAGTCCTGCAATGAGTCCCCATAAATCGTACACACTGGTAAAGTGCAGCAGTTGCAGAGGTAATAACATTTCTTGCATTTAAAGGACTTCATATTACCTTCAAACTCAGATCAACTCTGCCTGCTGCACAGATCCTTTTCTCACCTGGAGAACACTGGGAGCACTGTGAGGGTCATGTTTTTTGACTTCTCCAGCACTTTCAGCACAATCCATCCATCACTGCAAACACACAGAAACACTGACCTGCACCAACTCTGTTTATCAGCCGTGTGGCAAGAATTTCAAATTCATCAAAGACACAAGCTTTTAAAGTGAAAATGTATCTTTTTATTGGTACCATACATTAATTATCAAGGGCAGAAACTAACCAAATCAAAAAATATATATCAAACGATGATTTTTCTACAGGGATTGGAGAAGGTACAAGTCACCAGTCAAACTCAATCATAACTGTTGCTGGAATCGACTGTAACGAAATGGAAATGTACAAAACAATAAACAGAGCTTCATCAGACTTAACAGACTCAGCGTTGCTACCAGATGTGCCGACTGAACTTAATGTTAAGCTGGCTTCAGAAGATGTTTGGACGATTGATGGTGTCATTCTGTATGAAATGAAGGTAATTAAAACAAAAACTCATTTTTAAAAAAATCTGTCACTGGTTAACTAAAATTCAGTGAGCACATTCACTTGACATCAAGCTGAATGTTGCAGTACACAAAACTGTGATGAATGTTAAGTGAGAGAATCACTTCATGTACAGAGGAAATACATGAGTTAATTTCTAAACTTTGCAAAATAAATATAAAAGAAATCAACAGTAAAACTGCAACTCCATGGTGCCATTGTACCCCCGGGGGGTTTGTAATTGAATTTACACAAGTTTTAAAAAAGAGGGAGGAGGAAAGAGCAGGTGGGAAGATAGAGGGGACGGGTTCATGAGTGTTTTTTCTCCTTTTTCCTATTTTTGTTTCTTTACATTAGATCGGGATGGCTTTAGGTAAATCTAAGTAAGAATACATTTTATTACAGTCAGACAGAACTTTGCTACTACCTTAAATATACAAGCACAAATACACAAAAATTTAAATCTCCAAAAAAAAAAGGAACAAAAAGACAAAATAAAAACATCCACACTAAATTATTTCTCTTTTATCAACATAAAAGATAAAAACAATATATTTTAGAGGGAGGAGGGATAAAAGTCCTGTGTTGCTCCTTGGTCTGTAGCTTTTCAGTATTGGTAGAAAATAAAAAAGTAACAATTGAAATGAAGGCGTTTAATACAAATTAAAAAACATTCTAGGGAAATATATACTGTATAAAAACTCTTAAAATGTGTAACTGTGTGTATGTGCGTGTGTGTGTTGTAAATGCTCTCTGGTTGAAAGACTGCATCCATTGTAGTCTAATCAGAGATGGCTCGGGCACTAGGGGACTCAAAATCCTTCAATCATTACGTTTGTTTGTGTGTGTGTGTGTGTACGTGTGTGTGTGTGTCTATATGTATAGTTTCCCTAGTGCCACATTTCAGCTCTCCTACTACTGTGTGAATTTCAATGGTTTTATGACTGACTCTAAATTCTGGTCTGTCTGCTTCAGCAAAGCCACAAATAAGCTCAGACTGCCTCTTTGCTCTCCTCACACATTTCACACGCACACGCACGCTCACACACATATACTCTATTAAGAAACGTTACGAGTGACTTTTGCGTCAACAGGGCGCAGACCAGAATTGAGAGCCATGTTGAGAGATTGGGTGGACAAGTGGTCCCTAAGCAACTCGCCACCGTGTCAAAGCCCCGCTGCCGACATCCCCTCCACCCCGCCACTTCCTACATGTGTACTTCAGTATGGATAGTTTAGTGTGCACAAATCCCTGCGCCTCCTTGGTCAGGTCTACCCGGATTGCTGTCCAAACTGAAAACTAGCAAGAGCAAATGGGACATTTTGAGTGTGAGATGAGGGAAGGGGGGACAGAGATGGGACACAGTGCCTAAATATGAGGAAGTCACAGCAATGATGACAACTTGTAAAACTTCCTGACATTGTCTGCGACATACTGAGCTCCCTCGGGCCAGCTGGGTGTGCTGACTCTGAGCTCTACAGTGATGTCTGGGTTGGCGAGCGGGCGATGGACTGTTGGTGTTGCACTCGTGGCTGTAGGGGTGGGGTGGGGGCTTTGAAGAGTGACACAGAGGGGTTTGTGTTGAAGTTGCGGGGCTCTGGGCTCTACTGCGAGGCCTGTGAGGTGGGGTTGTCGCTCTTGCTCTCCTGGCTGGAGGGGGCCTTGTTGTTCCAGGGCGAGTTGGAGCCCAGCGCCGGAGAGTTGTTGAAGCTGTCCTCGTCATCTATGCCATTGGCCGCGTCGAACTGTGTGTTCTCCAGCCGCGTGATCAGACGCTCGTCTTCGTCACCGAACTCCCCTCCCATCAGCGTGGGCTCTCCCACCACCATCACATCCTGCAGAGACGCAAAACAGACACAGGACAATTAATGTTGTTTTAGCGGGTGGGTGGGGGGGTCTGTTGAAGAGGGCGTGTACTGATCCCTGTGCTAATATAAGTAGACATTTGTTTTCACATTAAATTAAAAGGGGATTACTTGTTACAGCTACTTTAAGTACACAGCACTGCAGGACATTGTGCCATCAAATACAACTTCTCTGGTAGAGAACTGCAGTTGGAGTGCATCACAATGTCAACCCAGCATCATGCGACAACTGGATTTGTTTTGTTGTGCATTATTTTGTGCCACCGTGTTCTGCTTTGAACGGCTTTGTCTGAACTTAGTGGTGATGTTTCTGTCAGAGGTGTAATAGCAGAGGACTGACACTAGATAGCAGTGATGTACTCACTGGTACTTGGCTGGACAGAGGGAAGCCACTGCCTGGGCTCTTCTTTTTGTTGTTATTGTTGTTGTTAGTTCCTCCTCCTCCGCTGATGGTGCTGCCACCTGACATCTTACGCTTCCGCCGTTTGTTTGGGGCCTGTCTTGATGGCTCAGCTGCAGAGAGGGGATGAAGAGAAAAAGAGTTAGTTAGTCAGATATATTTCCTGTGGTTGTTCACGTGCCCGTGTGTGCATGTCGTTTGCCTACCTGGTGGTGCCACCATCCTCTGCCATTTCTGGAAGAGGCAGGTCTTGAGGCAGTCTCTGGGGCTGAGGCTGTATGTCTTGTGTCTGGACATCAGCTCCTGCATGGGCTCCAGAATCACACACAGCTGGAGGACGGAATAAAGAGAGCAGCAGGTTAGAGATTACACAGTGCTTAAGATCATTAGAGATGCTCCAATTGATTGAGCACCATGATTATCAGCTGGTGTTCCCTGCAAATGACTTCATCTGCAGGCTTGAAATTCTCAGATCAGATAACCTGATTATAAAATACGGGAAGCAAACAAATAAACACGACTCAAGTGTTTTTACAGAGCAGCCACATCACAGCATCTCCATCTCTACTGCAGAGGCAAGCAGTTTATGTTCCTATCAATTCCCCCATGGGCTTGAGGCAGTGCTGCTGACTGCGTTTGAACTGTGTAGAACTGCACATGCAGACAGACAGACAGCGTTTTTGGCCTGCAAGTACAACTCTGCTACAAGCTCACAAAACATTTCAAAGTTTTTTGTTTTATGTAAACTGTGTGAGAGAAATTGTCAGAATCTGATTTAGAGCAGCTGCCTCTGGCCACACAGATTCAAAGCTAGTTTCTGACTTCAAAAACAACAACAACGAGAATGGGAGGACTCGAGATGCAACAAGTGTTGGGCTGCAATATTGAATCTGTGCGAGTACTGAGGAATATGGTGATATTTTGTTGCAGTGACCCCAATTCAGAAAACCACATGCACCACTTTTACATTTGTCAGATTGCTGACTTTTGCAGCAACTCTTATGCACCAGCTTCTGTGATAGATAGATTGATATATTGATAGAATACAAGACAGATCTCAACTAAAGCACAATCAGTCTCAAAACTTATGCTGTGGATGACCTTTACACTGGTGGGTCACAAATCAGTAAACAGTCATATCAAGCTGCTTCATCAAAATCAACTGAAAGTTTCTTCAAAGCTCCCAGTAAACTATGACTGGACCATTATCAAGACACAAAACAGAGAAACACATTCAGGAGCTGCGTCATTTCTAGAGGAAAAATGCGTATGAATGTGCTCCACTCACTCGGAGGTAGTTAAGGGTGGAGTTCGACAGGCCACATCTTGTTATGTTTTTGGACAACTGGTCCAGCATCTGTGGGTCCTGGGCCTGAGACATGAACAGGAAACAGATTACAAAGCTGACACTCACACACACATATCATACATATCAGTCAAGTGTATCTAGCCATTCCCATTGCTCTGTATGTACTCACATGCATGGCCAGTATACTGCGGGGGATGAGTTCACGGTGTTGTCTGATGCTGAAGTGCCACGTCTTTATCCGCATCATGTCGTCAAACATGAACTCCAGGTACAAGCGCCCTTCTACACACACCTGCAGCAGTTCAGAGGACTGACGTCAGTGTACAGATAATGAACTCTATGCAGAGACGGCTACAGGCTGCATCTCTGGCCACAGATGCAAAGCAAACATTTAATATTAATACTCGGCTGAGTAAGTCAAGGTGATCACACTGCTGAGGAAAGACTTCTGAACCATGAAGTAACTTGCAACCACCTAGCAAAGGTGCTTAATACTATAATAACTAGAGGCACAAACACACACCTGTGTGAACATGGGCTTTCCATTCTGGGTGACCATGGTGCACTGATCACAGTCGAGGGAGACAAAGTTGTTGTGGAAGGACTCCTTGGGGTGTTTCAGCACATAGTAGAGCTCAGTGGCACCGCCCTCGAATATACTCCGGAAGTACCTTGGAATCAACGTCCGGCCAATTGCTTCAGAGGAGGAGTAAACACAACAGGTGTGTCAGACAGGAAGAAATGTTACAGTATGCAGTCTGAAGATTTAATGTGTGACTTTGTTTCTTACTGTAGCGTTTGGGTCCATCCTCCAAACAGAAAGTAATGGTCAACATGGCATCATCCTCAAAGAACTCTGTAGTAAATGCATCCCACCACAGGTTATCACACTCCTACAGGACACGGGGGAAAAATCATCAGTTACTCACACAAACAGTGGATTGCAGTTGAGTGTGTGTGTCGGTGTAATTGTCTACGAACCTCTGTCCAATTCTGTAGCCGTTTGTTGAGTTCAAATATTCTGTAGTCTGTCTGGTTGCCGTATGGTGTGTGCCTCCTGGTCCATCGTAGAAAGACAGGTGGAGGAGAAAGCAAAAGCAGGACAGGGGTGGAGAACAGTTAGTGATCCTTCTGATCACAGCCATGTTCAAGCTCTCACAGCTTTCCTACGGTTAGAGCTGTTTCTATCTAGTTTATCTTTGTCAAAGACTAAAATGTAAAATCTCTATCAAGGGTGAGATAAGAGCACAACTTCTCACGACCTTATCTTTACTTGTGTTATTAGCACCATTTTCACACCAGCTAGAGATAATGGGAAATAATGCAGTCATACCCTATTCCAGGCTCCAGGTATGTGGGAGGATACATTGGGGTGGGACTGGAGAAACAAGAGACAGAGAGATGATTACATTCAGCTATAGTGCTAATATGCCCCCCTTCCCTGTCTTTACAGCCCTGGGATGCAAGCCAAGCGTGGCACAAATTGGATGATACAAGGAGACAGTAAATAACAACACACACACACACACACACACAAACTGTAGCTACTACTAAAAGACAAGCTGTGGAGCACAGCAAACAATCCTGCCGAGGTATACTCCCTAAGCTTACTGACCCACACATGTCAAATCAATAGGAGCATTTCACATTAGCCTCATACAGCTGGTCCACAATTTTCAATTTTGTCATTGTAACTCAACAGGCATTTACCAGGAAAATGAGTGGTGTTAATGGTGGCAGACTGAACACTCAAATACAGCGATAATTGGATTAAACTGTCACCAAATGATAGAAGATTGCTAAAATAACACCAATAGACCTTCCTGCACCCCAGGATGTTCCTGTTTAAAAAACTTGCTGTAGTAGCATGTGTTGTATGCCGTAGTTACACTTACATAAAGTGTTTCATATTGAGCACCTGATTCTGGGATGTCACTTTGTGCAGTTAGAGGAGGAGTATGAATGTCCTGTTAGTCCACCTCACTGGACAAATATAAGTCTATACCTGGATTTCATCCCATTTCTAACTAGTGAAAAATAACAGCTGTTCTGTCAAACTATGCACTCAAACCAGTTTCTTGGTACATTTGAAAAGAGAAATAGGCATCTGGGACTAATTGTTGTAGACATTTCACTCTCTGTGTGAGTCAAATTCACCATACAGAGCTGCTTGTTCTCATTATCATCTAAACTACTGTTTACAGTTCGATGATTGGTCAGACTACCAGGTGGCAAGCTGAGTCGATTACGAGTGGATGATTTCAAGACTAACATCTTATTGTGGAAACCAAGCTCATGGCGTTCAGGCTGGATTTACAAAGCCATATAAACATGGTGTGCAATCATACAAACACCTGTAGAAGATGTTCAAAGGTTAAAACTGTTAAGTCTCCAAAACACACAGACAGAAAACTTACCCCACGTCTCTGTCGAGCATGGTGCCGGGGTGGAAAGGGGGAAAAGTGCTACCGTTAGGGGGCTCCTTGGGGGAGTACAGCTTGAATGACTTGGAGGAACAGCCTGGAAAAGAGGTGAGAAAAAATGAAGCACATCAATGTTTGCTTCAATTTTATATTACAGGTTCAGAAGTTACTTAAAATGTTAGTTAATAGATCATCTAGCTAATGGCAAAAAAAAATCTTGATCAGTGTGACAACAAAACCAGACAAAACATGATCTGTGCGACACATTAGGTAATAAATGTTGTATGTATAAAAAACTGATTACAAAGACTGACTGTATCATGTGAGGGTGAAGGCACATGCAGTCCGAACTGGCCAGTATGGCCCAGTTTCAGTTGGCTGCACTCACCCACAGGTCATCCCCAATACACCAATCATGTTTCATTAAGAACCAAAACAACAACAGGATGAGGAGGGAGCAGCCTGTAAACAACGCGCTCCTGCTATAGAAACAGCCCTCCACCTAAATACCAAATAGACCAATACTGACTCGATTCACACCCGCATAAAACAAATAAATACAGATGGATAAATCTCTCTCTCTCTCTCTCTCTCTCTCTCTCTTTCTCTCTCTCTCTCTCACACACACTCTCACTCTCACTCTCACACACACACACACACACACACACAGCTCCAATCCTTGTTCAACTCTAATTGCCCAGCTCTCCTATAAAGGCCATCCAGGCGTGGCGGCCTCCAGGTCACGACCCCTGCCGTCACCATCGTGAAGCCCCACCTCATTAATGTCTCTCTGTCTTGTCTCTGCATATTAAAACGTCTATCTGAGGCTGTGTGTGCATGTATGAAGGAGAGATGGATATCAGAGACTCAGAGAAATAAGCTTTAGTTGTATTAATGTGAACAAAATGTGATCTGAGAAGACAGCAGTTAGGATATATATATATATATATATATACACACACACACACACACACACACACACATTTCAAGTATGTAGTAAGACAAAAGTAAAACAGCTTCTCCTTTGAGACAAGATGTTAAAAAAAAAACCAAAACAAAAAAGACAGGTGTTTGCCAACATCATGGACTTACTTTCAAAAGTTTTCTTGCTGTATTTAGATTGAAGACAGTGACATAAACATGCATATATCAGCAGACAGCCTGAGGTGAGATGGACATACAACCCAGCCCAACGCTGACCTTAGAGGGTCGAAGTGATTCACATTAGATTGGTGCTCCTGAAACCTCTCATCTACATTCACATCCATTTCATATCAATCTTCTCTTAGATAATGTCAACATGGGATGGAAGTTACATCCCTTCTGGTTTCTAGTCCAGGTTCCTCCTGTATGTATTCGAGCAGCCACATGGCCTTGTCATAGCTATTACAGAAGAGTGAATAAATAATACATCAACAAGAGAAGTTCTCCATGAGGAGAAGCACAGATCTTCAAAACGAGACTTGCATGCAAAATGCCACACAGCCTCCATCCATTTGAAACCATGCCTTCACTCTGTGCAAAATCAAGTTGTTTACTGTACAAACCAGCACTGCTATGCTATGGGCTGGAGGCACCACCAGAGAAAAACAAATGGGACTGATAAATAAATAAATAATCGATGGTTATGTGTCCATTAGTTGTTGAGAGCTCCATTAGCTCCTCTCCTCTCCTGTTAGCGGTTAATGACAGGCAGTCACAATCACATCAGCTGGACTCCACTTCCTCCGCTGGGAATCGTGCTCCTCTCTCTTACACAGTTCACTATAAACATATACACGGCATACATGCTCACATCATCCTGACTGCGTGATGGGAAGCCAAACTCAGGAGCAAATCTGATCTCGAATGTGGAGTGCCATGGATGTCAAATACACCCTGAACATTTGATTTCACATGAACTCCGGACACAAAAATCAATTCGGCATGAACGTACCAAGTTTCCTCTAAATAAGAATAACCTGTAGTGGTTTTGGACTCCTGCCACTCCAGACAGCCACCATGATTGCTAAGGGGGACAAGTAGCCTATCCAAATGGAATATTGACCAAGGCTGGATTTTACTGAACCATTAACCTACTTTAACTAACTTTTCGTACAAAAAACGACATGAACCTCCGTTTTCTTGGGTTTAGGCACACTTAAAAAGCCTTTCTCAGCCTCTGTGTAGCTCATAACATTAACAGTCACAGCACATATGACATGGAGTTGTCCGATTACAAAGGCAATTAGAAAGGCAGCAAGCGCATAATGCTAACACTTAGCTGTTAGCTAGGCTAAAATGTTACACACAGGTGATTTCGGGGCGAGAGTGAACTTGGCTATGTAATGCCAACAACCACTCACATTAACCAGAGACACGGCCATGTAAATACAGGATAAACACGACCAATATCCACGACATCTTCAACCACCAAAGCGTTGACTGTATACAACACTGCCTTGTAGGCCAAGCTAACGTTAGCAAGCCAGAAAACAGTGGGTAGCCAGTTAGCTGGGGTTAGCCGTACTGCTAACGCCGTAGCGTTAAATCCCTTTTCAACGAGAAATCACCGAAATAACACGCAAAATTACACCCGCGGCAGCTCGAAAACCACATTTAATCGGCACAACAGACAGGCATTTCAATTAAAGTGCGTGTTTGGCAAAAGCGACCCTTTACCTGCAAAGAAGTCCAATCAGAAAATTGATGTTTACAGATCCGTGATGATAGACCGTGTGTACGCTCCGTGCGTAAAGACGGATAGGCCCGCTGGACGGCGGTTGGCTGGACGCAACGTACCAACACAATACGTCCCTCTGAACAGGATCAATGAAAAAATCTCCTCAAACCGCGAGACTGGAAGGGAAAAGGCCTAAATTGCGGGAGTCGGTCGGTTATGTTTTGTCCCGCATGAGGCCTTGTCAGTGGGCTGAAGCCTGCTGTGGGTTTACATACGGACCCAGATGAGCCCTTTGTTCACGGGAGGACATGAACAATAGCTGTAGGCCCTCCTCCTCCTCCTCCTCTCCCTCTGCAATGCATTTGCTCCTCTCTCCTCTGCCCAGCACCGCCAGCCGCCCTCTCCCCCCTCTACTCCTACTCCTCCTCCTCCTCCTCCTCCCCCCCACTAATGCACAACTGCACATAAAGGTTGTCTGGTAAGCATTTTTTTTCTTCCTTCCTCCTCCCTTCATCCCATCCCTTCCTTGTAACTGACACAGATGAGAATTAGCCTAATGCAGCCAAGTGGAAGTGTGTGAGTGGAAATGAAGATCATGCTGACTGCAAAGCAATTTTCATGTTTGCCTAATTAGTGCACATCAGCTCGCTGCAAACAGCTGAAGTGAGACAGTGACAGCCAAGACCCTGGTCATATGCATTATAATACACTGCAAGTCCACGCAGTGTGATGCATAAACAGCTGATGTAGCAGCCTGATCAGTCAAAAGGAGATTAAGATCTTCTAAATTAGCTTCCATGTAACGATAACAGACTTGGGCTGTTTACAATTAATTGTGTCTTTGAGTTTGCACACTGAACTGTCTCCAAGGTAGGCCAGTAAATCCATTACCATTGGGAATCTCTCTCTCTCCCTCTCCACACACACACACACACACACACACACACACACACAAAGCAGTGAGCCAAAAGGAGAATCTCATAGGCCTCTAAATCTGCTTAAATCGCATCAAATTATAATCAGATATTCAGATCACAGCCAGCGAGGACTCACCCATATGGCCAAAGTTGGGATATAAAAAGAACAAGAAGTATTAGGTCAGTAGTTTTTCATATGTTTATGCATGTGGATGTCATAATATTTGCCAATCTGAGATACATTATTCATCCCTAAAGGAAGAAATGACTGGGACAGGTGATCTCATATCAAGGTTAAAAACTGTTTTTCTTTCAGACGCTGAAGTTCTTTCCCCTGGCTCGATTATTTAAGGACGCTGCAGCCACAAGCATGAACACGGCTGTGATTTATTCACTACCCTTGTACACAGGGAGTGAAAACACAATGTTTCATAAATGATTTATTTGCAAATTAAGCTGCTCTTGGGAGCCGCTCTGTGGAAAGTTAACAGGCTTTCACAGAGGCTGCCGTGCATCTGAACACCAGCACTGATAGGTAATATTATTATTATTACAACATAATTCAGCATTAGTTTGGTTCAAGTAGAATTATTTTCAGGAGGCACTGATTCAGAAACATGTATACTCCACAGTGACTGTGTGGAGGAACAACTTTTTCAAATGTATTTTTTAGATGAGGAGTGGTCCGATTCATTTGAAGAATCCGTTTCACTGCAGGGTCCTCAAGGTGTTGCAGCTGATGAATTTGGATATTTCGAGTATGATATATTGGAATTTTTTCATACTTTATTGCAAACGTGCACATGAAATTTCCAACTGCTTACATTGTTTATGTACATTTATGTTATTTTGCTATTATAAAGAAAGCAGAAAAAATTGTTCCATTCACAATTATGTGAAAAGGAACATACTAAAAATGTCAACGTATTACCAGAATGAAGGCAAAAATAATTCAAGTAAACACTTGAGCTGCATTGAATAAGTACGATAAATGGGATGACCACCTCATTGATTTAATCCATCATTAATTTAATCATTTAGTTCATCCATTAAAAAATCCTTCCACTGCTATATCTGTCAAAGTCCACTGAAACACTCCTGGCAGCTGCTTCATTGTGGGCCATTGTCTCCAGCATTCTGACATCTCTGAGTCAGGTATGATGATCTATCATTGCATGTTGTTCGCCTCTACTTTCCTGCTCTCTCATTACAGAAGGTGTCACTCTCTTTGCAGCTCTTCTCTGGCTGGATGTGAAATCTCTGAACATAACTCCAAACTCTTTTTTTTGCAAAACGAAACCACTTTGCACACTCCCATGCTGGGAGAAATCTTGGGGAAGGTGAAGTGCAGTGTCTCCCAGAGCCAGACGCACAGAGAGGATAAGCTGCTCTGCGGCCCGTCTCCCACCCGACCAGCAGCAAACGTGCTCGGGCTGAGCTTGTGTCTACTGGTTTGACCGTGGTGAGCACTGACTTGAGCACTTCACAGCTCACGAGGCTCCTGTCAGTCTTTTGGCGGCATCTTTGTGTGTCTAGTACCAGGGGGAGGTGTAGTCAGTAGTAGCTTAGAGTGTCTGTTGTGGGTGACTTATGTGGATTTGCCTATCTTACATTCGCTGGCCCCTGTAGCCATGGCAACACGAGCAGTCAATGCTGTCACAACCGGAGCGAGGCAAAGAATCATCCATGGAAATGGACACACAAGGGTTAATCCTGTGTGTGTACGTGTGTGTGTGTGTCTCCAAAGCTCGCCCATTGAAATGGTACATGACGGGGTTAATCCCCACTGTGTGTGTGTGTGTGTGTGTGTGTGTGTGTGTGTGTGTGTGTGGTGATGGAGAGGAGGTGGGGGTGGGAGGTGTGTCAGGATAAGGCTTGAAGGGCTTACACACACCGTCTCTTTCGCTCTCAGGCATAGGGCAGGCCTTATCTTCAGCCAGCACCCCAACCAGCGGGTCTCACACGCACGCACACGCACACACACGCACGTAGCCGCCTAACCTTCACTTCACCAGCTGGCCTCATTTTCCGACTTGCAGTCACACATTCACACCTAAAGCCATAAATCCATGTACAATAAGTGATTAAAGCTGGAGCGTGCCGTGGCTGAATAAACTCCCTAAAGTGCGCGGTGTGATGTTTTCGCTAAGCTTACACTTAAACCTACAAGTGCAACTTGTTTAATTCACCTTTGTCAAAGTCACAGAAAAGAGGGGGAGCGAGTCAGACCTGTGCTGCATTTCTCTGAACACCAACAGACAAAGAGATACACTGAGAAAAACACCGGCTTCAGCTGTTTTGATTAGCTTGACCTCGGAGTGGGGTGGCGGGGGGTTTGTTGCTGAATCAGCTGTGAGAAAGACGGCAAGGAAAAGGTCAGAAAGAGAGACTTACCTCCTTCAGTTTCTAGCTGTTCTGACATTGCCATTCTGTCACCCACGGATGCACTTTCACAGCTACATACTGATCTAACTCAAAGACTTGGTCTCTGTTTTCGTGCCTCTCCCTCTCTCTGATATCTCCCATGTCCAGACTGCCAGGCTCAGGGGCACGAGGAGGGGGGGAGAAGGATGCCTACAGTGTGTGTGTGTGTGTGTGTGTGTGTGTGTGTGTGTGTGTGTGTGTGTGTGTGTGTGTGTGTGTGTGTCTGCGCGCGTCTGTGTTTCTGTGTGTGCTCTCATGCACACGTCGCCTTGTGTATGTGCAAATGTGTGCAGCCTGCCACTTCCACTCACTAGTCAACAGGAAACTGAACGGCACACACATCTGCCAGTGTTCTGATAACAACCGTCCCAGTCGCCCTCCCTTCAACACGGTCTCAAACACTGATCTGGGGACAGCCTCGTCTTGGCTTGAGTGTATTAACAGCCCTGACTAAAACGATCCCATAGCTTAAAGATGAGGGGTAACTTGTAATGAGAGTCACATCAGTTAATTGCTGTTTTTTCTGTCTTTTCCCCCCAACCAGGAATAAAAACAAAACCACTCCTGTTTTCATAGATTGCATTCACTGCATTTCTTACCTCAAGGGTCACGCCAAATCTACTGTTAAATGGCATTTTACCTCTCCTTGATAATAAAGTCAGACGTTCTGTGCTGTAAGCACATCAATAGCACAGACAGTCCCACAGTCAGAGGCTGGATGGAGACCTTTCCAGTGGTCCCTGTCTGCCAGATTTGATACGTTTGGCAGCTCAGCTCTTTAAACTCTTATTGGATCAGATGGAGGGACAGAGATCTATCTGTCTGATTCAGCTCTGATAAAAGATCCAAAGGACAAGCTGCCACGAACGGAGAACATTGGCCGGCTTCAGAGGAAGAAGTCTGCGAGTCAGAATCACCCACACTTATCTGCTGTGGTACTTGTACTTTATTTTACTCTGGTACTTCCTTTTTGTGCCACTTTATACTTCTACTGCAATGCTTTTCAGAGGGGACAGTGTACTTTTATACGACATGTACTGACAGACACTGGACTGAGTTAGGTTTAGAAGACAAAACATATATGACTGAAATATGATGCACTGTTAGAGATTAAGATGATCTCCACCTCGGCCAAGTACAACATTAAAACGCACATTAGGCCTACACATTTAGTACAGTTGGGCAATGTGACGGTGTATCCAGTAGAGTAGCCTTTAGTGTCAAAGTGCAGTAACTACACGATTAGTCAAAACAGTCAAGTCCACATCTGAGTTGATGACATTTGTTAAAGTGTTCAGATTCAGTTTTGATGTGACGAGTATCCTAATGCGACACATTAGTTTGGAATTCAAGTAATCAGATATTAAGTTACATTTTCAACTGGGCCGTTCACTTTTGTTCACATTTTTACCAGATTTGCCTCTTTCTTTTGTTGCCAAATGTATGTCTGAAGCTACTGCTGTCTGCCTTTATGGGGCAGTATATCCAGACAGTGTGATGTTTGTCTGTTTGAGGTTTTGACCTGATGAAAACTTCGCTCTGCAGCTAAAATCTGTGGGTCACCATGGACCATATCCACATCACTGAGTCTGAGGTTAAAATTAGATGAAATCCTGGGCTGATATCTCCACAGTCATGCCACAGCTGTGCATCATTCATCAATAATTAAGCTTTTAACGTTAGATATTAATAATTGCAGTTGTCATTCAATTGATTTATACACAGCACTTTTCTGGGAATGACTCTCAAAAAATACTCATATGCAAATCATATCAAATTTAAATCTCCCAAATCTATTTCTGTTTGTGTGCAGTGAACTTTAAAGGGTTTTTTAATGAAACCTTTCAAAGTGATCAAGATAACAGGATCTCCATATCTCCTTACCTCACCTAATGTCTGCAGGTAACCTCAGTCTGCCAGCCTTGATTATCATAACAGACGCTGTTGTCTCAGCCTGTTTGGCTTGTTTTGTGGTTGCTTGATCAAAACATTAGAATTAAAAGTTAAGCTTAAATACTCATAGTACAAGATTTATGGCAGTATTTGATTTTCATACAATTTTCGCCTTCATGATGTCAGATTGGATTGTGTGTAGCATGATAACGGCAGTGATTTTCTCCTTATCACTCACCCCGATTGATAAGATATGACAAAACACTCATCGAGGAAGTCGTTTTGAGTTCTGAGCATTTTTTACAGCTTTAATTGAAGGACTCTTGCCTGTAATGAACAATTTTATGATTGTTGCGGTGCCTCTTTCACTTAAAGGATCAGAACACGTCCTTTGCATATAAAAGCACAGAAACTCCACGTAAAAGAACAACAATCAAAGCTGTTATGCAAATGATGCTGCACCAAATAATCATTCTCCACTTGATTTACAGTCAGGACACCACGCGTCAGTACGGGAGGGGGGAAGAAATTCTAACTGACCTACAATCAGAAGTTGTCCTTTGATAGCGGCGCCCTCTTGTGGCCGCACTGAGCCAGTGTGTTTGTTTTCATGCTGTCCTACAGTATCCTCTCACTCACTAGGTGAATTCCCTACTCAGGATTTTCTCTGGCAGGCGAACACAGACACACTGCAACAAGGGAACTTCAGTGGCGAGCGTGTCACATGTTCATATACAGGCCAATGGGTGGAGGGATTAAATTAAAAAAAGGCTCTGCGGTGAGCAGATTGTCATTAATATATATTATCTGTGTTGCATAAAAAGCGTTCCCAAAAACATGACATGTAGACATGTTCTTATAGCAACTTAATGATCAGCATTTCTAAGCCACCATCCTCTGATCCCCCCCCCCCCCCCCCCCCCCCCATAGTGACATTTTGCAGGTGGCCCAGCCTTTACGCGTGTGTGTGTATGTGTGTTACTGTCAGATGTGTGTGTGTGGTGGCGGCTGGTGTCAGCTGACAGCTGTGTGAGGGGAGATGACAGTGCCCTGATGCTGCGTTCTCTGTTCTCTGGGAGCCATTTTGTCTGTCTCTGATCTCAGAGTCAGGTCCCCCCCCCACCCCCCACCCCCCCAGCCAATCACGTCAGCGCTCAGCCTTGCAGAAAACATAGAACACAGTCTGATCTCTTTCTCACTCTGTCTCACCCTCTCTCCCTCCCACCCACCCAGTCCTCCTGCACTCCTACAGTGCTCATCTCCCACTTGCCTCTCTGTTCTTGGCTCTTCTGCTCTCTGCCCCCCCACCCACCCACCCCCCCATCACCTCTCTTCTCTCCTGTTTTCTCTCTTTCTCGCCAACCTCCCTGCTCCTCCTGCTCTTCCTCTCTCTTAATCGGCTCACTCCCTCTCTCTTCTCCTCCGTCACACCCTCCTCCTCTTCAGGCTCTCTTGTTGTGCAACCCGTTTCTAAACAGCTCAGCCTTTGTGCGTTTTTGTCTGTTGCCATTTCAGCCAGGCTGCAGTCTTTACTCATTTTCCTCCAATCAGGGACACCATGTGACTCTCTGCATGAGAGGGCACAGTCCCTTCCCCCTTCTCTCCTCCCTCCCTCTCTCTCTCTCTCTCTCTCTCTCTCTCTCTCTCTCTCTCCCCCCTTCTCCCTCTCCTCCCTCCTTACCACCCCTCCCCTCCTCCCCTCATCTAGCCAGCCAGCCAGGCAACATACGCTAGCAATCACAGGAGTCAAAGAGAAAGAGGGAGTGAGGGGCAGGGGAAAGGGGAAGGAAGGATGAAGGTATATACACAGTGTATAGGGAAACAGTGTGGGATGGGGGGGTAGGATAGAGGTGAAGGAGCAGAGGGGTGGGGGGTAGGATAGAGGTGGGGGGGTGTGATGTTAGGTCTGGGCAGGTCAGTGCAGGGTCTGTAAGCTGAAAACATCTGTAGCAGCACTGTATCTTCCCTGCTTTTGGTGAATGTATAGCACATCCACGCACACTCAGCTCCACTGTTTATGTCATCCACATGTTGGGGCATATGCTGCGCGTGTGTACATCCACACACACACACACTCACGCACAAACTTTGAGGCCACACAAGAAGGGGGAGGATCCTTCAGTGTTCAACACGGCCCTGGAATGTAAACAAGCGAGAATGAGAGAAAGAGACGGGGGGACGACGGCAGAAAGACTGGACTTTCTTCTGTAATTTCATGTTATGTGATTTTCTGTCATTATTACACAGAACGGCATCTCTCGCTAAGCGGTTTAATGTATAATGAAAGTGGAGGGAGATAACTTGGCATCAGTGTGCAAATTAACCAGCATCACGGTGGTGTCAAGCTTTGGGTTCATTTGAAGTTGACATACTTTAATGAATGGAGGTGATTGTCCCATATTTGGAGGCAGTGTTTACATTGGCTTTAGTTGCGTCATGTTGTACGGCAGGTTTGCATGATAAAATAGACATGAATGACAGTGATGTCTCTCATATTTCACCTGGTCTTTGGTGAAGTTTAGCATTACTTGTGTCATCCTTTTAAAGTTCAAGTTTTGAAAAATGCTCAGTGAAGCCGGCTGATGAAGGCTGCACTCGTCTTCTTCTCCTCTGTGAGAAAGCTGGAGAAAAACAGCAACGGGGAGACTCCGTAAAGCAGAGAAACGCAGGCGAAAAGAAAGGGGAACACCAGTGAGAACAATATGAGAGCAAAAGTGGAGCGTACCAGAGTGCGGTCATAACGTCTTTTTGGAAATTTCCATGACCACGTTGATTAAGTATGCAATCTGACCGCAAGATAGCTAAGGCCCGGTTCTAAACAAACGCTCCCGCCTCTGCTGTGCAGGCTTGTTTAACGGCTGAGGTGGCAGCGTTTGCCTTCATAGCACGGGGCGCTGCGCAGAGATTGAAAACACACGCGCACTCTCTCACACACACACACACACACACACGCACACAAACTCTTGTGTGCATGCCATCAAATTTAACACTGGTACACCACATTTCTCTGTGCCATTGTGTGTTCAAGACAAATTGTCATCTGGTGTGTCTAGAGGGTTTGTCCTTGCTGATACCAAATCTGTCTGGTTTGATCACAGTGCCAATCTCTCTCTCTTTTTTCCACGTTTCTAGATCCTTCTGCTTCAATCATGTGTCATTCCATCATCCGCTGTCACCCATAACGTGCTGTAACTGTGGACGATCAGGAGGAGTTGGCATTGTCTCTTAATTTGCTCCTCCCAAACTTTCCGCCTTTAACATAAAAATCTGTCGGCTAAAGAGTTTCCAAACCGCGAAAAACATGGGACCAGTTAGTGTTTCCATCTTTCTAATGATTAAAGTCGAGACTGGCACCAGTGTAATCTGATCCTGGGTGAGTGGTTGGCTAAATTTCTCTATCCGCATCCCGGCTGTTTGAGGGCTGACCACAGCTTCCACTGTGGCCTGGTAGGCAGGAGAGAGAGGAGGCCACGTCAGGGTGATACAGCACCCCCCCACACACACACACATACACACACGCACACACACACACACACACACACACACACATACACACACACGCACAGCAACTCTCTCACACTTCCTCCTCTCCTGCTGCTGTATATTGTATGACAGTACATTCTGAGTACATCTATCATGATTATGAATACATTTTCAGCTGTAGGATTATATTTCATGTCCTGCACGTCTTATGAGGAGTGCAACATAAATCGCTGTAACACTTAATATACTGCCTGAGGCTCAGCAGCACAGGTTTTATTTCTAGACCTTGATTCCTCTTTTCCTTTCCTCCTCTGTCTGATTATAGTCAATAAGATGAGAAGAATTATCTGTTTGCTGTCGGGCACTCAGCACCCAAACACAACAGTCTGGGCGCTGCAGGGAGTTCCTCGGCGGTGACACAGGTCGCACTCCTCTCAATATGGTGGTCTAATATGACGGACGTTACTCCCTCCAGGTCGCTCTCAGCTTCTAGTAGCCCGGTGGCTGTCACTCAACTTTAACCAAAGGAAAAATAGTGGCTGTGGATTTGTTTTGTTATCATGTTGTCGATTTTGTTTTTGAGCTTGAATTGAAAGCGGGTTGTCCGTCTGATACTCCCTCTCCAAAAAAAAAGCAAAACCAAAAACCAGCGGTGGGTCAAAACAAGACAGAGGCACAAGGGGAAGTAGATCTGATGCACAAATGGTGATGCTAGTGATTGTAACATGTGAGATAAGATCAGTACTCTGCCCCTCAGGTATGCACTCACTGACCTCCTTCCGTGAACTCAAGAAGAAAGGACTTGTGGGTAAAAGGAAACTCCCTAACAAAGCCATTATACAACAGCCAGAGTAGGAGTTACGTCTTTACGAGACGCTAAAACTGATGCACCGCTGACAGCCAAACAAGTGTGGTTGTGCTGCATTTTTGTGTGTCAGTGACAACAACTGAAGGACATGTGTCTGACTGTATCGCCCTCGTCGGCCCGCTCCTTACGCACCCTAAATGACATGCTCCCGTTTGAGCTGCGAAACATCAAACATTCATTAATAACTCCTGTGTGGGAAGAGGTGCAGAATCAATCATGGAAGCCTTTGATCCGAGCCGGTGACCTTTGCCCTTTAAATGTCACACTTTGATCCTTCTTTTTCTTCTCTGCTAACTCTGCGCGAGCAGCCAGTCAGTTCGGCACAGGACGTCCACGGTGGATAAGTGAGTGTAACATCTGTGCTGACCTTAAAAGAACTCTGTTGTTAAACCGGGCCATCAGTCAGAAATCATCATCATCATCAGCAGCAGCAGCAGCAGCAGCAGCCAGAACAAAAACAAACTGGCGGAGGAAGAGAAGAAGAAGAAGTATTGCTGGTGCCGTGACAAAGATCTTTTTCCCTGAATCGCCAAGCTAAGCAATAACAATCACTTTGTTGTCACACTGAAAAGAAACAGACTACATGTTGATCCATCTATTCTAGTACGTTCTTTGCTCTCCATCCCCTCAGCCATCACAGAGGGCGACCTCCCATGAGCCTTTGCAAACAGAGCCCCAGGGCCCCGGGGCACCTCTCTCGCTGCCTCTCTCTGCCCCAGTCACGCCACGGCAGCGACTGCACTCACCAACCAAAATACAACAACAACAACAACAACAACAACGACAACAAAAGTCAGCGGCTGACAGCAGCAGCAGCAGCGGCGGCGGCAGGGCTGTCGTTAACGGCAACCGTCACCACGGCAGCTACTTACCAGGACACGCGCAGCCGCCCACGGACATCTTCTCACATGTCTGGTGTGAATCCGATCAGAATGATGGTGGTGCTTCTGTTATCCCCGCTCTCTTCCTCTCTCCTCTTTCTCACCAGTCACTGCTGCCGCCACTGAGGCTGCTCACATGAGCGTCTGTTATCCCCACGGTTCACACACACACACACACGCACACACACACACACACACACAGACACACACAGATAGACACACACAGACACACACACCACCAGGGAGCAAAGGGAGGGAGGGAGGGAGAGAGGGAGGGAGGAGAGAGTGACGACGAGGGAGGAAAAGAGAGAAAGAGGGGAAGAAAAGGTTAAAAAAAGAGCACACACACAAAGGATCGGATTCTCTCAGTTGTAGCTGTACACTGTGAATCACACCGTGTGTGTGTGTGTATGTGTGTTATAGAGTGAAAAGAATTCTGTTCCTGCCTCTGCTCTGCCCTCACCCTCATCAGCCCTGCAAATTACAGCTCAGGTGGGAGGAGAGAGGGAGAAAGAGAGGAAGAGAGAGGGAGGGAATGAGAGGCTGAGTGCTCGAGAGAGAGGGAGGGAGAAAGAGAGAGACAGAGAGAGAGAGAGAGAGAGGGAGAGGGAGAGGGAGGGAGAGAGGGAGAGGGAGGGAGGGAGAGAGAGGGAGAGCATGTGTGTGTGCTTGAGTGAGGAAGGCAGAGAGAGAGTGGACTGTCAAAGTGACCTGAGAGGCAGATTTGAGAGAATAACAACCATGTGATGTGGGTCCTTTTTTCCCCTTTAAATATGGACAGGCTGTTTTTCACTGCTGCCGCTACAATGACACACACACACACTCACACACACACACACTCACTCACACACACACACACACACACACACACACATATTAACACGTACAGAAGTGCACACATTAAGGTTTAAATGATCTTCAGGAAATCTGTGTGTGTGTGTGTGTGTGTGTGTGTGCTGCAGCCGTCTGAGTGGCTTGTTACCATCCAGCGTAAGTCTGCTACATGGCAGGGAGGGCAGAGAGGGGGAGGAAAAGGGAGGAAGAGAGAGGAGGGGGCGATTGACGTGCCTCCATTCTCTCGTTCTCTGTCGTCTCCCTTTCTCGCTCATTCACTCTCTCGCTCCGTTAGTCTTTCTGTCTGCAGTATGCCACACAGTGTTGCTCTCTCGCTTCACTCATCTTCCTGTCTACTCGGCCATTTATCTCTCCTGCCCTCCCCCCTCCTCCCCATCTCCCTCCCTCGCTGTCTCGCTCTCTCCTTATTACTCTTTCTTCCGTTCTACCTTTCCCTCCCACTGTCTTCATCGTGCTCTCATCTTTCTTCCATCACTATGTCATTTGTCTTTCACTGTTAGGTGCACAAGTTTGCATGCGCAAGTGTGTGTGTTTGTGTGTGAGAGATTATATATTTTTCTTAAAATTCCTCTGAACTACAGAGCTACATTATAGTTCAAAGAACAAACAGAATGTGAGCAGCACTGTTGCACCAACGGACACGTTTCTCTATTACCATGAACATGAGCACTGTAGTTCATTTGGAGTCCATCCCTCACACATCGTCCAGCTGCTGTATATACCAACCACAACTTACTACCACATGTGTATTAACCCACTTCTGAAAATAGTCCCCATCATGATAGGGTCTTTTTAAAAAGGTTTAGGTCTTCAGTAGGAACCAGCTGCTTTAAGGAAGCTAGAAATTATTGAGAGACTCAATTGAAGTAGTGGTCCTAAACTGGAAGCAGCGAAAGCGATGCCAAGATAAATCTGAAGAGTCATGAGATGACTGAGGGAATAGTTCGGCATTTTGGGGAATGCTCTGATTTCCATCCCAGATGAGAAAATTCCTAAGAAAATTGAGACCACTCTCATGTATATGAAGCTACCACCAGCGCCCAGTTAGCTTAGCCTAGGACGATCCAGGAAGTAACTGCACCTGGCCAAAAAATAGTACAACCAGAAAATTTTGTGTTTATTCTTTTTTTCATCAGATTAAACAAGCAGTATATAATTTGTTTATTTGTGAGTTTTAGTCTTATAGGTGGATTTTATTTCCTTTGTACAGAGCCAGTCTGGCTCCCCCCGTTTGCAGGTCTTTATGCTAAGCTAAGCTAGCCGCTGTTTGCAGCTTCACATTTAACCCTCTGACATCAAAGCTCTCACCTGATTCTCGGCACAAACGCATATAAGTGTATTTCCCCAAGATGCCACACTATCCTGCTACAGGATAGTTGGACACGTTATGACATGGGGTTACAGGTAGACGATGCGTCAGTTTGAAACTCTGCTTCAGGCACCACATGTATTTACAGACCCTGCTCGTTCAGAGATTTACACAATCTTCAAACCATTTCAAAGTCATGACCCCGACTGAGCCCACAGCCTCTATCAGAGCACGCACGCTCACACCTCGAGAGCCTATATGATGTACATTACAGTCCACACACACGTGCACATAGCTGAGATAGAAAGCTAAATACAGTATTAAATATACGCTATAGATGTCTTGTGCTGTTTCCCTCCAAAATGACATCACAGAGGTTCTCTCTTTACATGCAACAAGGAACACAAGTCTGCATAGATCGCCTCCCCCACATATTTCTACTTGCTTTTTTTTTTAAAGACACTTGCTCTTTGTCTCCCTCCCTCTCTTCCTCACCCTCTGTCTCATTAGGCAGTATCTCATTTTGAGGAGGAGAGCGTTAAGCCAATCAGAGAGGGGAAGAAAGAGCAGCGGAAGGAGGGAGATGGAGAGGGGAGAGAGAAGGAGAGGTTGCAGGAGGAAGAGGGCAGAGATGGAGAGAGGGAGAGACGGAGGAAAAGAGAGGGCGATGGATGGATGGAGAGAGAGAGGGAGGGAGGGAGGGAGGGAGAAAGAGAATAAATAGCTCTGGCGCACTCGTCCCCCATTACCCCGGGAGGGCACTGTCGCCATGGCAATGTGGCAGAAAAAGGATAGCACAAGCATGATGAGCTTCTACACACACACACACACACACACACACACACACACACACACATTTAAAAACTGCGACCCACACATATATCTGGCCACATTAACAGTTTCATAGAGACAGTTTTCACAAGTTCATACTTTCAAGATGATGTGTGCGCAAAACACACTGTCTTACACCTTACCATAATTATTTATATACAAGCACACACACACACACACACACACACACACACACACACATTAACAGTTTGCCAGATAGCAGATAGTCAGATCCCACATAACACAGATGAAGAACAGACTGAAAGCTGCAGAGGCTAAAGTATAAAAGGCAGACAGCAAACACAAATCGAGAAGGTGAGGAAAAGGCATCAGAGACGAAAATCACAAAGGGGAACAGGAGAGCAACGTTTGGAGCTAATCGTCTATCACAGTGTCCTGGTGTGCTGCCTGCAAAGCACAATGTAAGATATGGCCACCAATCAAAGGTCACTCCAAACAAAGCAGCATGTCACCAGAGTAAATGTTAACTGCTGCTGCTGGCTATGCTCATTGCTGTAGCTACTAGCAACCTTTAGCATGTTAGCTCAGTTAGCCGTGCAGCTAGTGGCCCCATTAGCTGAGCGAGTCTGCCCAGACTGGGAGCTCGGAGCACCGGGGAGCGTTGGTGTTAGGCACGGGTCAAACACTGCCAGACCAAAACCAAAAACAGCCTCTGAAGACTGATGGGCAGTTTGACAGCAAGGAGTTCTGTACAAAGGTGATTAACAGTGGCTCCTACCAGGACTCTGACTCTAGGGACAATGAAGACATGGCAGGTGGGACCAGGAGGGACATGAAGCGGGAGAGGAGTGACAGAAGTTGGGCATCAGCAGCATGTAGAGCCAGATTATTCTCACATCTATCGGGGTGAGTTAAGGGTTTACTTTGCCAAACTAGAGTTGGTACCTTTTGGAAGAGTGGAAAGACAAACCAAGATGGTTTTAGTGAGGTTTGATTTGTGTTGTCCAGTTTGAATTAAGCATGTTTTATGATGGGTGAAGAAGTAACTCGTCAAAACATTTTTTTACCTGATGGTGGAGCTACATGAAACGTCAGGACATCAGTTAAGTTATTACAATCCATTCAGAGGGGCACATGAATATCCCAGTAGATGTCCACAAATGTCAATCTTAACCACAAATGCTAACCTCATGGCGGCACAAGAGGAAAAGTCAGGGGATCACCAAAGACAGTAGGATTCATCCTCCAGGGACCATGAATGACCTGTAATACATTTCAGGAGAATCCATCAAACGGTAGCTGATATAGGCTAATTAAGCGCAGACCAACCGACAAACCTTCATTGCCATCCACAGAGCTAAGCTGCTAGCATGGATAAAATAATGGTTTGTGGCGCTTTAAGTCAAAGTGTGTTTCAGATTTTTGACTTGTTTTGATTTATCCAACCTAATCAATCCAAAGAACATAACAGCCCTTGCCAGACTCACTTTATGCCTCTGTAATCCCTGTGATCTGGACCAGCAATGTGCTTTGACTCTTGGCAGGATCACAGACAAAGTTCAGTTCCCAGGTCAATTATGTTGAAGGATTTGTACTTTGTCAGTGAACTAACTATGCCCACCACAAACAAATCTGTTACAGAATTTAAATTATGTAAGATCCAACAAATTGAGGACTTGTGGAGAAACACTACTGCAAAATGTTGCCCCACAGAGTAAAATAAATCACCTAAAGTCAGTGGACTGAAGTTAAAAATGGCTTTCATGCCTTTGTTGCAGCACATTCATCTTGAAAAGTTGTTTGGATGGCAAATGTGGTGGTTAATTAGCTCAGGAAATCTTGTGTACATCCAGCCTGAGGGCAAAGCAGAGAATGAAAGAGGCTGTTCTGAGCCAGCCAGCCCTCTGTAAACTCTTATGTAAGGCAGAATCTGCATCCTGTTTCTCTCAGCTACATTATTGATGCAGGCTTGTGTTACCACGCTGCCTGTTTGTGTGCATACGTGCTCGTGAACGTGTACACCTGTAAGTCGCTACCTCTTGCCCAATAATCTCTCACCTCTGCTGTTCTGTAGAGAGGGTGGTCTCCTCCAGCTGACGTCTTGTCACTTCATCTCCTCTCTGTCCACGTCTCTGCATGCTCTCTTGTTCTTTCTTCACTTCCTTTCTTTTTCCCACTTGTATTAATCTAAGTCCTCTTCCTCCTCCTCCTCCTCCTCCTCTGTCTCTCTCAAGCCCTCATTTCTCACTAACAGATGTTCTCGGCACCATGTGGGGGGACATTCCTCTTCTCTCTGCTATGAAAGCTGAAGAAAAAGAAGACTTACTTCAAGTAAAGAAATCTGAGGATGATGGCAACACAACTCCCTAACTCAGCAGTCTCAAAGTAACGCCTGTGTCCCCTGCTGTCCCCTGCTGTCCCCTGCTGTCCCTGGTAGGGAAGGTGTCAAGTTAAAGTTCAGAGTGCTTTTGCCTTTTTATAACACACTGCTCCCAGTGTTACACAATATCTGAAAGGTCACAGAAGTGCATACATACACGTGCAAAATGTTGCATGACTGAGCAGCTGAGATGACTGGAAGTCATATAGAAAAACACTCACTCTCACACACACACACACACACACACACACACACACACACACACACACACACACACACAACAGCAGCAAGTGTGAGGGAAGCAGGAGAGCATAAACCTGACTCCAGACCTCATGGGTTCTTTAAAAATTCAAACATGCCAAAAGAGCACCGTGGGAGTCCTCCAACAGGTCAAGAGTGAGGAAGGGATGAGAGGTGTGGGGGGGGGGGGGGGACATGAAAGCAAAACAGGAGGGAGAGGTCTGGCATATGAGAGTAAAGTCTGGCACTATGTGGAGCTTTAGAGAATGAGGGAAAGTATCTGCTTATGAGTGAGTGACTGAGGGAGTATTTTACATTTCCAACCAAAAAGGGGACAGTGGATGGGGAGTGGGTTAAATGTATGTGTGTCTGAGTGTGTGCGGGGCCATGTACCGACATGGTAGCTTGGCACTGGATGCTGCAGTAAGGTGACCCACTTACACAGAACCCCCCCCTCCTGAACATACACACACACACACACACACACACAATTACACTTACACATGTCTCTGCACACTCCTGAACACACTCACACCTCACCCGCTGGAGACTGGAGGATGCTTTGGCCCCATTTCAGACAGTAATGTGTTTCAAGAGTTGTGGGAGTTGAGACGGGAGGTGATGTGTGTGTGTGTGTGTGTGTGTGTGTGTGTGTGTGTGTGTGTGTGTGTGTGTGTGCGCAGTGGGGGTGAAGAGAGATGTAGCAACAGTACCGAAGAAGATATGGGATTAAAGGACAAAGCAAAGGAAACAAAACAAGGAAACAGACAGAGGTCACTGAGCAGATGTACTGTAGGTAAGATTTATATGGGAAGTACGTGTCAGTTAGCCCTCTGGATCAAAATAAATAACCAGGCATCGTGTGGTAGCTCATTAAAGTGTGTGTGTATGTGAGTATATTTTCCTCCCAACTAATCTAATACAGCCATTGACTCTGTGTACCACCGTGACATTCAGCAGAAAGGTCAGCTCCTCGCTGGTATGCAAGAGATAACGGGCCAGACACATTCATGGTCGTCCACAGAAAAACAGTCAGATAATACAAGGTAACAACATACAAATCAAGAGGTGAGGAACCTGAATTTATAATGCCTCCATTTCGTTCATGTATGAATATCTGATTGGCATTCATTGGGGATATGCAGCTTGCATAGAGCAATCAGCTCACTGGGAATTAACTCATTCATAACTTTAGAGAGCTCAAAGTCAGTAAGTGTGAGTGGAACTTAACGGGAGATGTGTAATATCACCATCTAGTGGAGAAAAGAAAGTACAGCAGCTTTATCTACATTGTTCGCTGGACAGGGTATTTCCACCTACCAACAGGGAGCAGTACAGAGAAGATTTCACCTCAGAATCTGTTAGAGCCTGCCATCAGTTAGTATCTCTCTATTGTTTAAGTTGCTGTAGAAGTGTAACATTTTAAATAGCTTCCTGCAGTGAGGGGGCAACTCTGCTGAGTACATTGTGACAACAGCATGACAACGACTGCACATTTTAAAAAAGAAAATGAAAAGAAGCTAGAAAAAGAACAGATAGCTCACATTATGTGTCTTCTCCCAGATGTTAAAGTGGCACCAATTTCACATAAAGGTCAGTTTACATATCACAAGAAGTCACCAGTCAATCAGTGAAAACAGTGTATGTATAATGTCTTATAATGTCTTCAAGTCTGAGAAAATGACCCTGATGATGTCACTAGGGTTACTTTGGATTGGGCTTGGAGATTTCAAATATATTACAGAAAAATTGAGTAAGAACTCTTACATCAATTCTACCAGTGTGCTAAAATAACACAGTGCTGCTTTAAAGGAAAAGTTGGACATGTTGGAAAACGAGAGTTACATTAGAAGGTTCATAATACAGCGGTGCTGGGAGTGGATTTTGTTAAATTTGGACAGAGCCAGGCTAAATTGTGCAGACCAAGTGTTCACTTATTTAAACGGGATTTTTGTTTTATGTCACACAACCAGAGGTTTTGACCTCTGCTGATCAGCCTCACCTGGTTAGGGTGTGGCTGGAGGTTTGGTGGGAAGAACAAACATGATGTCAGTTTTTCAAGCTGGACTGGTAGGACCAGGTTCAGGTTACAAAAAAAAAAAAAAAAAAATCTGATTCATCCTTAAATGACAAACACTCAGACTCCCGTAGAAGCCACTCACTGTATAGTGGAACAACTTCTGCATCACTGCTCATTTGGCAACAGGCAGTGTAATGGGTGCTACAGTAGGCGATGAGAGCAAAACACTAGTCTGCTGTACTGAATATGTAAATGTAATCAACCATCCAGAGACCATCATATGATTTGTCAGTGGAGCATGAGGTTTGGTGCTCTTGTGGGTCTTCATCAGCTCGAGGGAGAAATGCAAAGCACAGGTAAAAATGCTGTTTCAGAGAGCTGTGTTTATTATCCAGAACTTTAGAATAATTATTCATCATACATCAGGTAGCACAGTGTGAAGCTGCATGGAGCGAAGTGCAAAGGAAAAAAAAAAAAGATTCATTGTGAAGCAGCAATGGTTGTGATTCATGTGACTGCAAGGTACAAGTAATGAGGGGGCCTCAGCAATACGGTGCGTCATGTGAACACACGCGATAAATGCATTCAATCATAGCGGTCTAACGCACAGTACAAATGCTTTCAGAGGCCTGAACACATTTTAACAAATGCAAAGACTTACATGTGGACCTCAGCAGGTGCCACTTCAAGTGAAACGAGGCAGCGACGCAGTTGTTGGGCTCCAACAGGACACCATAAGGTGGAGGGTGCGCGCGCAAACAAATCCAGTAAGTCAACACATCAATATTGCTATGTCTGAACATGCACATAATCTGTTTGTTCTGGTGATGAGGCAGACCACGGGAAGCAGACAGACTCGTTGCTCTGCCATAAAACACCTCTTCAAACATTGGCCGTATTATTGCCGCTTCTTATTAGAACAAGTGCCCTCTTGTTTTCATGATATTCTTAGCAATAATAAGATGGGAGATAACGGAGCGCTTGGGTGAATTCAACAGCCTTACAGAGTGTTCTCTCCAGCTTCAAGATAACTCCCAGCTACACTATTAGTGCTCTCTCCATTAAAGCCTCCTGCCATGAAAGGGAAAACAGATCCAAACAAATGAGGCAGCCAGAGCAGCACCTGACAGTTTTATCCACATTTTGCTTCAGATTTTTAGAAACTATTCTCTAGTTTATTAATTGATATAATCGAATGTTGTAAAATATGTCATAGAATAGGCTCCATGTCTATGCAATAATCCCATGTATATAAAACCTGAAGTGATATTGTCTGGGTTATTGCTGCCGTCTGCTCCACGTTCACGTCATTAGAAATTGCCGTCATTTGGTCGCTAGATGCCGCTTTTGAGCCGTAAACAAATTAAATAAAAATTTGAATCCTTGTATCAAAAGTTCTACGGGCCATAATTCCGGTTTGCGGGACTTAACTGAGACTATCAACCGGCTACAAAAGTGTCTGAAAATAGTACTTACATGAGTTGACGCAGATATGTGAGAAACCGGTCCCTTAATCAGAAAATGTATTCTTATATTACAGATTCAACAAATAATCAATACAAACATGAAGTCCTGGTTATTCGCAGGGAAATAAATTCAGTATAGTTTCAAGAGGAAAGTACCGTAATTGATACATTCGCGATACATTCAGCCGATCTCGGATCTGATTTCCACTTATCACCTCACTCTCACTACGCGCTGTCAATCTGATCCCAGGTCGGCGCTCTCTGCGCGCTTCCACGCGGTGACCACGTGTCTCTGTCCGGCCTGCCAGCGGACCATGTGGAGCAGCAAGATGGCGGCGCGGTGGAGGGGGAAAGACGGGAATTTAAATGCCGGCAACAGCGACTTTCTGGCCAGCAACACCCCCAATGAGGTACCGGTTTGCTCATTTTAGTTAGTTAGTCATCAAAATAGCCGCACACGAGCGGGTTTCGACGTTTTGATTGGAGACGTTTCGCCGGCGGGCGAGGCCACATGCCGACATGGCGACACGTGGCTGTAACAGGGTAGAGGTACTACTGAGATAGTGAGCAGAGAGCTGGTGATAGCTGCTCCAACTGTCTGCTGTTTGGACCATGGGGCTACGGAACTGTTAATGCCATGTTAGCTTATGTCGCTACACCTCCGTTGATGCTGAACAGCATCTCTACCGTCAGGGTTGATGCGTTCAAGTGAAAGCTGACAGAGACTCCGACTCATTTCCTCTCAAGTACAAGATGTTCAGATGAGGCTGCGCCCTCAGCAGCGTCTGCTCACTGCACTGGCCGCCTCCGTTCATTGTTCTTCAACAGTACCCTTGACTTTGCCGTCCTTGCTTTCAGGCTTCCAGCTTGATTTTAGGTTGACAGATGGATAAACTGTCACAGAGGAGCAGATCATGCCTCGGTGCAGTATCACACTCTTTGAGCTTCTGTTGTAGCTTCGCTGAGGTGGTGTTCAGGTTGTGACCCCTCCATCAGCTCCCTGCTGAACTTACTATCACCGTCTTGTCCTTAGAAAACGTTGTTAATGAGTCATAGCTCTTTGACAGCCTGTCTGATGGTTTCATATGCACACACGTGCAGTTTAATTGTCGGCCATGCGTATGAATGAAGCTGCACATCATCCTTCAGCTTTATGTTTGACATGTTTGAGTTGTACTCCGTTTGTGAAGCTTAAATGGTTACTTGATTAAGCCGAAATTCATAGAAATAAATATCAGTTATTATTATCTATTATCAATTCCTTGTTTAAGTGATGATAGTAAACTAAACATTTATAGACCAAATGATAAATAGATCAAAAGTCAAAGGTCTGTACTTAACAAAATCATTACTTGTGGCACAATATTTTTTTTCTTAATTCTTGTTTGTTCCAATTTAAATAGAGATGTCTCTATCAGTGTATTCATTTGCTCATTGCTCAATAAACATGGAATAAGCATCAGCGCTCTGTTTTTTCACAGCTGTGTGAGGCATCGTCAGAATTGGCAGCTCTTCCTGTTTATGCAGAGAAAGTTAATTTCGAGTCCTGTGTGTCATCTTCGGGTCACACCCAGAGGACAGACCAGATCCATGTGCATGCAAATCAGCGCACATGATATAATGTTTGTGTGTTTGTGTCTCTGCAGTTGGTCCCAAGTCGATGTGATGTGGAAGGCGTGGAGATGGACTCGCGGTCCTGCGTGGATCACTCAATCCTGGCCATTTTTGAAGACTCCACTGTGACATCAGAGGTCAGAGCTCATCACAGTGAACCATTCTGAGGAGCATCTGTGGGAGTAGCCCAGGACTGTAGATTTTGTACATAGTTCAGAGGTTGTGGATGAAATGAATTTGTGTTAAAAATCAGTAAGTCTGGATTCTGCTGCCCCTTTTCAGGATAAGAGGGAGGTGGAGGAAGAGAGTGAGAACCTGCTGTCTGCCCTGACTGAGATGCTGGACAGTGTTGGAGATGATGACGGCACTCTGTCCCCCTTCGACACCCTGCCAGACACCAAGCTCCTCACCCACCCGGAGTGCAGGGAGAACTCAGTGGTGGGTGCACACTCAGGAATTAGAAACACAAGCCTCAAAGAACTTGTATGAAAGTCATAACTAGAATAGAATGCACTGCCCAAAATCCAGTCCATCGCAGTGCAGCAGGACTTCTTGTTTAAATTCTAAATAGCTGTGAGCAGATGATGATGATCACATGAATTTGCCTGATAGAAATCAAGACTTTATCAAGACTTGGTGTATAATTGCTGAGATAAAGATGAGCCACATGCTTTGACAAACTGGACTGAACAGGCATGAAAACGATAGTGAAATCCTCACAAAAGAGACTTGTGTAAACTTAAATGTCATGTCCCATTATTAACCTCTTTTGCTTCTCTCAATGTCCTGTTTTTGTCTCTTTAGGAACTTTCACTTGCTGAAAGACTAAGACCAAGATCCAAATCACCAAACAGAACATTAACCATTAAGATTGATGCCGAAAAGGACAATGAGAGCAAAATAGGGAGAAAGAGCAAACAAAGTCAAACACTGTTTCACGCCAAAAGTAAGAAAGCGGAGTCTGAAGTGGAGGTCTTCACCTCAACGTCTCTCGTCAACCTGGTGAAGATCATGCACCCCTACTGCCTGAAGCTGCACGTGGAAGAGGAGGGCGATAAACTGAGGAGGAATCACACAATATTCTCTCAGGAAGAGGTGTGGAAGTATGAGACACCTGCCGAAGAGAGCGATGAGGAGATAAATGTCGTGTCTGATGACGAGGTGACTGTGAAAGAAACAAAGGAGAGAGAAGAGGGAGATGAAGAAAGTGGTCGTGGCAAACCCTTGAAGAGCGTGTTGCTGAACGGGAACTCATCCAGAGATCCACCAGCCAGAGAGAAGAAAAGGGTGAGCTTTGGCCCGGTTCAGGTGGCTCCCTTTGATGAATCAGCGGAAAGGGGATTGAACGAGAAAAACCCAACAGGTGGGCACACACGTCAGACTGTGTCGGTTCCACTGAACAGCACAAAAGCACTTGAAAACCCTGCTGGCTCAGCACTTGAACCCCAAACATCGCCCTCACGAATGAACAGTAACAAAGCCGAGGTCCTGCCTCCTAAAGGTGAGACAAAGGCCAAGTCGCTCAGCCTGCAGCAGTACAGACAGCTGCGCCAAAAGAGACAGCCCCTAGTGGAGAAACAGGGCAACTACACCACCAAGTGGCCTTCTGTCTCTGAGGCCCCCAAGGAGCTGACCCCCATCCTCTGTTTACAGGGACAAAGACAAAACAGCTGTGGACCAAAGACAGCACAGCGTTGTCCAGATGATAGTGGAAATGGTGCTGATCTGCTCCATAGACCTCAAACTCCTGGTTGCAAAACCCATCGCACTTCTGCTCCGCCCAGGCCTCACCCTTCAGAGGTGAAACCATCCACTCCTCTACGTCGCAGCGGATTAAAGCGCCAAAGGCCTGAAGACAAAGTCATCTCACCTGCTAGTCCACTGCCAGGCGTCACAGATAACACAAACGTCACTGTGCCTGAAAGCAAAAGAAGTCCAGTAAAGAAACCAACGCTGCTCAGCAGTGATCCCCCAAATCCTGTCCTCCTCCCCATGCCTGTTAGCCAAACAGCATCGCCATCCACTGACCTATCCTCCTCAGTGTCCTCAGTGGAGTTCCTCAACAGAGACTCCAACCTCGACAGCACCAGGCACTTTCCAAAAATCCCAAATCAATCCTCAGACACATCTCCTCAACAACAGCCATCCTCTTTAACGCCAAAGCCTGAGGCGTTGTCAGTAAACCAGGACTGCACTGCCCGGTTTCAGGAAATTAAGATGAGGTTGACAAAGATAGCTTCAGGCGTCTCCTCTAGACCTTCAGCTTTGTGCCCAAGCGCAACACAAATGAAACCATCATCAGAGTACAAGGAACGACAGCCTCAGAAATGCAGTCCGAGCCCGACAGGAGAAACCGATCTGGAACCAAAGACTTATCTATCTTCACGTCCAGACCCAGTGAGGCAGTGTCCTTCCTCCTGTCCAGCCTTTAGTCAGCCACCTGCTCCCATGGACGCTCCCACACCAGTGGAGGAGACATTACCAGAGGTTCTTTACAGGAAATCCCAGCACGAGGAAGCATCGCCAACCCTTCAGTTTGGCTGCACGGTGCAGAGTGCAGCAGCTGACTCAGGTAAACTGTTGACACATAGCCGCTCAGTCTGACACAATGAAGGCACCAAAGCTACATATTCACCTTCCAAAGTTCATGTCCGTTTTGCTCTACTTTAGGAATCGAAGCGCCTGATCTGACCAGCCTGCTGGAGCAGTTTGAGGAAACACAAGGTGAGTGATCAGATTACTGATAGCGTTGTATTATTGGATGTTCATGCTCTGTCTCATGAAATCTCCCCTTATTCTTCATCATCCAGCCAAAGAGGAGAGGGTGGAGTCCAAACTTGTTAGCGCTACCTCACCTCTAAACCTCCAAACAGATGGACACTTGGACAGGACTGAGTCTGGAGGAACAGAGAGAGCCTCTACGTTACCACTGACCCCCCCTGTAGACCCACTTAAGCCTTTAAGCACTTCAGAATCACCTGGGACTCCAGAAACCCTCAGGGATTTACCTCATCTTCAAAGGTTGGAGGGTGTGGACATCCCAGAGCCCCTTGGCACTGAAATCATTCTCAGCACTCTGCCAGATCTGCCAGCAAGACGCAGAAACCCTCCATCCAAGGCCATTCAGATAATCGACCCCCGTCCTCTACCGTGCAAGAAGACACACAGTAGCTTCTCGGAGTTCCCCGCTGCTCTCACTTCTCCTCACATGTATTCATTTATATTGTGTGATCATGACTACTGCGCACCCTTAGACCGTTCACTTACAATTGCTACTCAGCGTAGCAAAGCCTCGAAACTCAAGGATATTTCTAAAACCACTGATGAGTTACAGGTGACCACCCATGACTCTCTAAGTGCTGCTGCTGAATGCAAAAAGCAGACCTCCACCGCTGAAGTTCACCCAGCCATTAGAGCCGTTCATGACTCTGTGACACAGCAGCTCTCTGAGGAGCCCTGGACCAGATCAGAGACAAACCCCCCATCGGACAAAGCTGTGCTGTCAGACAGCGCCGCCACGGAGAAAGACTGTGGCTGTACAGCTGAAGACAAGACGGCCCCGTGCACCCTCCCTACACCTCCACCCAGCCCTCCCGTCAGAGGGAGGCACAAAGGGAGGTATCGGGGAAGATCTTCTCGTTCTGACTCCAGTTCCAGCTCTTGTTCCTCCTCATCGTCGTCGTCCAGCTCTGCATCTCCCTCTCCAAAAAGACAAAAGTAATCATCTGCTGTAATCGATGTTCAGTATTAGTCTTTATTTGTCCCCCGTGTGCGTCACTCCTGACTGTCCATTTGTCCGTCTCGCAGGCACCGTCACAAGCGGTCAGACAGCAGTTCATGTTCGCCGTCCCCCTCCCGCTCCAATTCCCGCTCCCCTCCTCGGCACTACAGGTGGTCTTATTCTGGATCAAGATGCGGCAGGTCAAGATCCAGATCCTGGTCCCGCTCTAGGTCCCCATCCAGATCCCGATCACCATCCCCGCGGTTTTGCCACAGGCAGTGGAGAGACGTTTGCAGGTCAGTTGATGTTGTGAGTTTTCCATGTAGATGTTCAATAAAAGGAAAATAAAATGTAGGTTTTCCTTTAAATGTCAGTTTTTTACTCTGATATTTTTTTGCGTCTCTTCTGGCCTCACTGACTTAACAAGTGTGATCTCAGTGTTTGTCTTCTTCTCATCCAAACTCCCAACAGCAGCAGAGAGTCCAGCAAGCTGAGGAGAGAGCATGAGATGAGGATTCAGAAACTTAAAGCCATAGTGAGTAAACCATTACTGACATGTTGTTGATGTTGAGCTGCTCTTGGTTGTTCAATGAATGGTGTGTAACACAAGAAATGGTGTCATACAGGATGAGCGCAGGGTGGTGTATGTCGGCCGCATCTGCAGGTCCATGACACACCATGAACTGAGGGAGCGCTTCTCTCAGTTCGGAGAGGTAGAATGTGTGTCGCTTCACTTCAGAGAAAGAGGGTACGTATGCACAATCAACACTCAGCTTTCAGATGTCTCATCGCTTTTACTGTGTTTTTTTGTACCATCAGTCTGTATTTGTCAGTATTAAAATCCTGTGCCTTTGGCTTCCATAGTGACCACTACGGCTTTGTCACATTCTACAACATGGACGATGCTTTTGCTGCCATCGATAACGGCAGCAAACTACGGAGGCCTGATGAGCTGCCGTTTGATCTCTGCTTCGGTGGAAGAAGGCAGTTCTGTAATTCAGACTACGCTGATCTAGGTGAGACTCAAAACCGCAAACAAAGTCAAGTTGCTGTGCTGAGAGCTATAGTTGTTTAAGTTGAGCTATTTATATTTGTACTCTTGGCATATCCTGTCGAAGCTCCCGTTACCTGGTCAAGTCATTGAACACATCAGTGAGCCCGTAAATGTGCCTCTCTTCCTCAGATGCAAACAGAGATGCAGAGTCGCCTCCTGCCAAGAACAGGTTTGAGGACCTTGACTTTGATCAGCTGCTCAAACAGGCCCAGAGAGGATTAAAGAGGTAGCAGAGCTGTGCGGGGGACCAGAACACCAAGGTGGATGCAGCAGAGATGAAAAGAAAGATTTCCTTCGTGAACCTCAGAGTCTTGTGCTCACATTTATGTAGCAGACTTTTGTATGTTAGTATTTTTTGCATGTTTTGACTCTTAAAGGTCCAGTGTGTAAGATTCAGGGGCATCTCTCAGCAGAAAAGGAATATAATGTTCACAATGTTTTCATTAGTGTATTATCGTGAAAATAAGAATCGTGGTTTTGTTACTGTGTGGAAGAATGTGTGGGTGTGGATCGCTTCAGGGTGTCAGGTCAGGACACTGTTTGGTGCTCAGGTGAGAGTGGAAAAGCAGATGCAGAATCCATGCTAAAGAATGCTCTTATCCAGTTGGAAGGCAGTCTCTCCCAGGAGCCCGTCTGGACCTTCGACCTCGAGGGGATTCTCAGCCGGGCAGCTGGGAAACTCACTTTCATCTGTGTGCATCGAGCTTTGGATGAAAGAATTGAAGCCGATCGTAGAGCAACATTATTATGGACGCACACACGGGCGCTGCCTGAGGCCTGGCCTTTTGTACCGTTACATTATATCTGCAGAGGGAGCGGCTCCTCTTCCTCAGTGGCCATGGAGACCAAACACTGGCTGTAGAGAGTTTTTCACACTGCCACTGTAGGTTCTCCTACACGCTCTGAAAGGGAGGGTGAGGTGAGGGGTGTTCAGCTGGTTGCAGCGTGCAGCCTCACAACTAGATGCCACTTAATTCTACACACTGGTCGTTTAGTGTGCATGCAGTTTTTGATGTGTATGTTTACTACATATGAATTTGTAGCATTGTTAATTTGATCACATATTTTAGTGAAACCCACAAAAGTTTTTTTTTGCATTCCATAACACTGATAAAGTTTTATATATTTGTATATAAATAAATAAAGACTGTTTACTGTTTCCTGATGGATTGTTAACTTCAGTTTATGCTGTTTATTAAATCCAAAAGAACCGTACCAGTGAGCAGGCCAGCACAGCACCATCGCAGTGCTTTCGCTGCTCGTGTTATTAATCACACTTGTTTGGCGAGTCAACGTGTGCTGAGCAGCACACAGTCTGACCTACAGTCTGAACCTGTCTGACCTCTTTGTAGTAGTCACTCCAGAGGGAGTTCTCCCTCATCAGCGTCTGCCAGTTTATTCTGCAGGCTCTTAATTTTGAAGTCAACCTCATGACTTTTTAAATTCTAGATTATCTATGGCTTTACACAGCTCAGTCTGGGTAGGCTTTTTTTTGTCCACTGTCTCGAAATAGTCAGCAGTTTCATTCCCATCCATCATGGAGTCAGCAACTTCCTTAACGTTCACCAGGTAACGTGCATTTGGAACCTTGAAGTGACATGAAATGTGCCTTTAACTTTGGCTCATCCAGTGTTTCATCATATTTCTCTGCCTCAGATAAACTTAGGTTGTCCAATGCGCTTTTAATGGACCTTTCTCATGGCAGACAATGAATTGTAGAACACAGGTGTAACTCATATTTATAAATGTACTCCAATTAAGTGTGCGACTACCGAAGCCTTATTGTGTCCACTGTGGCTCATTGTCATGGCTTTCTACACACAAGGACACTGTCCCTTTAAGACGTTCACCCGGTAGTCTGACGCACGTCTAGTCAGCGTGCGTCTGATTCTGCAGCGAAGTCCAGTCATCATCAAAAAAGAGCCACCTTTTTTTATTCGCTCTGAGTGTTCATAACTTCAGACTTGAGGCCACGCTAGCACCATGTTCCGCAGTGATAAACACTGACTGGTCTGCGCAGGCGTGACAGGACGGAGCGATTAAAGCCACGGCAGGTATCCACAAACATGACTGTCTCTCGCGCCGTGTCAGAGCTTCTGTCGGAGTTTTAGCAAACTGGAAACTGGAAAGGGACGACAGCTCGACGCTACAGTCAACGTGAACCATGTCGACACCGGGCAGTGCCAAGGGGCCAGCACAGACCGGGACGAGACCGTTCATCAGTGGCGTGGTGGAAGGTGAGCAGGGTGGACCACCAGGGCTCAGATCCCAGTGGTCCAACACCCAAACTGCGTGCAGTTCAGAGATAGTTAGTGGAAATGTTGGCAGGATGTCCATCATTTCTGATAAGGTGGTACCATTTGGTGCATAACTTGGCCTTTGCTTGCAGGTTTTTATGGGCGGCCATGGACTATGGAGCAAAGGACCGAGCTGTTTAAAAGGTGTGTGGCCTGTGAGTCCGCTGGAAAGTGAAGATGACATGTGCTTCCTGTTGGGTGTTGTGTCATACTGTTGTTTATTTATAAGACCAGCTGGGTTTGGCTCCAGGAAGTAATCTTAACAGCAAACATGAATTGATCTGTAGTCTCTGTGGTGTTTAGCTCGATCAGATGTCCCCTGAGCTCAGTTTGATTTTCACCTTTTTAAGGCCCTTTAAAATATGGGATTAATAAGGGATGATCTTATTTTAAAATGCAGGCTGATTTATTGGACTCTGTCATTTCTCATCATGTGACAGCTGATGTGCTGCTGGATGTGAGTGTTCATTGCTGGTGTTTCACAGGGAACAGAAGTGGGGTTTGAACACATACCTGTACGCGCCGAAGGATGACTACAAACACAGGATGTACTGGAGGGACCTGTACTGTGCCGAGGAGGCAGGTGAGTTTCACCCCTTCACACGCTGGCCTGAGACCAGCCAATAGTCAAAAACGCACAGGACTGTCAAACAGCCAATTTACTTTTTCACTTTGATTAGAACTGTGTAAGAGAATTAGATGTGTGCCACCACTGTCTTTGACAATGCTTGGCTTTCTACCTGGATATCAGTATTTTCACCATAGTGTCACCTGGGGTAGGTTTCTGCAAAATCTGTGCACACCTGTATAGAGACAGGTGCATGGGAGTGAAAGATCAAAAATGCTCCTGCACATTGTCAACACCTCAACTACACGTATCAACAAGCTGCTGCCCAGCAAAGGCTGCAGTTACAGCGGTTAGGACAGCATTTATCGAGGATATTTCTGTAACAGGGAGTTTGTTTTTATACAATTTGGTTTCTCATCTCTTATTCTTTTCCTAGAACAACTCATCGCCCTGATTTCAGCAGCCAAACAGCACAATGTCGAGTTCGTCTATGCAATCTCTCCCGGCCTGGACGTTACATTTTCCAACCCCAAAGAGGTTGCCGCCCTGAAGAGGAAGCTGGATCAGGTAGGCTTTATGGCTCTCTGAGGGACTGTTTTGGACTCCACGTTACTTTATGTGAAACATGCAGCAGTAAAGTGGAAGCGACTGATGCGCTGCAGGCACGTCACCAGGCAGCTGATGGCACTGACACTGCTGCAGGTGACGGCTTTAACCCCGGTGGAATAACCCTTTCTTGTGAAAGAAAGTCCCGAGCAAATGAAGCTAACACGTACAGTGACCCTGTTGCATTGTGTATATTTTAAAACTGCCTAAAGTTGAACTTCTTTATCCAAAAAGGAAATTCACAGAATGATCTCACTCTGTCCTCTTTGCCTCTCAGGTGAAGGAGTTCGGCTGCAGGTCCTTCTCTTTGCTGTTTGATGACATCGAGAGTGAGATGTGTCCAGCTGATAAGCAGGCCTTCAGCTCCTTCGCCCACGCTCAGGTGGACATCACTAATGCAGTGTACCAGCACCTGGGAGAGCCTGAGACCTTCCTCTTCTGTCCTACAGGTCAGGCAGTGGAGTCGCCTGTAAAGAATGAGCATGCCGCTGTTCGTTCTTAGTCCCACTGAGCACAGCCTGCGTGATACCTCTGTTTCACAGAATGTTTTCACTGTTTTCCATCATTCATGCGTGTTCTGTCCCTGTAACTCCAGATTACTGTGCTGCATTCTGCACTCCCAATGTGTCCCAGTCCTCGTACCTCCACACTGTGGGAGAGAAGCTGCTGCCTGGGATAGACATACTGTGGACTGGTGAGGCCGCGCTGAGCCACAATCTCACTGTGAACCGGTGTGGTTGTGTTTTAAGGGACAGTCTCCTGATGCTTTTTTTTGTGTGTAATTTGTATTCTTCAGGTCCTAAAGTGGTGTCCCACAAAATCTCAGTGGAGTCCATAGAAGAGGTGTCCTCTGTCCTGAAGAGGGCACCAGTCATCTGGGACAATATCCACGCTAACGACTATGACCCCCAAAGGCTTTTCCTTGGACCTTATAAGGTAAAAAGACTGCGTAATGATCATTTCAGATGTCTGTGTGTGCTCCAGTCTGCTGCCGGCATCTTGAAATAATAACATGATCACTTCCCATCAGGACCGTCCCACTGAGCTGATCCCCAAACTGAGAGGAGTGCTCACCAACCCCAACTGTGAGTTCTACCCAAATTTTGTGGCCATCCACACTTTGGCTACGTGGTGCAAAGCAACAGCTGATGGAGGGCAGAGGGATGTGGAAATGGGTGAGCGTGTAGTTTTTCTTTTAAAAGGATACATAGAATTACACTCTCTGTGCTGCCTTTTATTGTATCCATCAGCTTTGGTGTGTTTGCAGAACATCCCAGCTCAAATTTGACTGTGATCGTTTACAGCTGTCTGAAATATGTGATAACTTTTGAAACGCTGGGATTCTGATTTTAAAGTGAAGATCTGTGCCCAAAGCGTGGCATCTGTGCATTGTCTCAGTGTCTCTGACCTCCATCACCAGGCGATGAGGAGCAGGACCCCTGCTACAGCCCCCAGAAAGCCCTGACCCTGGCCCTCACTGACTGGCTGCAGGAGTTTCTGATGGCCGATCAACCCGGAGGTAGAGAGTCATGAAAGAACAGTTTTAAAGATATCAAAAGGCAGAGATGGGGTGGGTGTTACACTTAGACAAGGTCAGTCATCGCCCTGTTGACCCGTCCTGGTCCTTGTCGTCCTCCAGTTCGTCTCAAGAAGGAGTCATCAGATGAGGAGCCCATGCAGACAGACATGGGAGAGAGCTCCTATGTTCCTGGACCTGATGAGAACCCGCTGTACACAGCGGAGCCCCTGACCCTGAATGACCTGAAGCTGCTGTCGGACCTCTTCTACCTGCCGTACGAACATGGGCCGACAGCCAGGACCATGCTGCAGGAGCTGGACTGGCTCAAGAACAACAGTCAGGCCGCCGTCGCAGGGACAGACGAGGTAGTGTTGTGTGTTTATGCTTCTTCAAAAATCTCAAAATGTGACTCCATCCACTACATTTATGCTCATCGTGTTCTTCAGACAGCGCAGTGGTGCTCAAGAGCACAGCAGTTTGATGGCATGTGCGAGGCGGTGGTGCAGATGTTCAACCGTCTGTCAAACACGCCGAACCGCAGCATTCTGTACGACCTCTACAACTACATCTGTGACATCAAGAGCGGGGTCGGTCTGGCTCGAGCCTACGTGAAAACACTAGGTGAGAAAATCCATCACAGGTTATTATGTGAAGGAGGTAGGATGTTGGAGAAAAGGCTGCTGTAGGCATGTTGAAGGAGAAAAGATTTGAATCTCTGATGTGCTTCCTCCTACACTCAGCTACTTAGATGAGCGGTGAACTGCTAAGAAACCAAACCAGGGTACTGCTGTGTGCTTTCATCACTCTGCAGTTGATATTTGTTCGCAGTTCCACTTCATGTCATGATGCAGAAGAACACCCCAACATACAACCCCGAAAAAAGTTTCTGGTCCAAACAGGTGTTTTTGGAGCTTTCCACAACTTCCCCAGTCTTCAGTCGCTCCTGTCCCAACGTGTTTAAAACGTGTTGCCGCATCAACTTCAGAATAAGCAGATATTTACAAAAATCAATGAAGGTGATGAAGTAAAACTTTAAATATTTTGTCTTTGTGATGTTTTCAGTTGAGTATATGTCAAAAAGGATTAGCGAGTTATCACGTTCTGTTTGATTTATGTTTCACACAGTCACAACTTTTTTTGGACTCTAAGTGGTGATTTTGGCTGTAATCCAAGAGAAAGATGTAAATACGTGCAAGTTATTGATGTATTCAAACATATAATCTCTGACCCTAAACACTCAGTCACATGCCTGAGTTTCCAGTACATCAGAAACCCTGGAAGTATTACAGAATGACACTACAGTATACACTGAAGGCAGAGACTGTCATCAAGCAGGAGTCCATGAGATTGTGACAAGCAGAATCTCAAATAAGCAGCCGGAACAACCAGGACAAGAAGCAGCAAACCGTACATTCAATCATGATGGATATGCTTTCAGTTGTGTTCAGGAAGCTGCAGAGGTGCCAGGCAGGCTTGCCAGGACCAGTCTGTCTGCGTAACTGACTCATCACAGCCGTTTGGATTTATGCAGAATCATCTGCTGAATCCGCCTTGTTACGTGGCTCATCTTTAACCCCATTTATAACTAATTTAAGTCGATTAAAGGTATCCTGCTTAACCTTCAAATGTCGATTTGTGTTTGCTCTCCGTAGGAGGGCAGCATCAACCCTCAGCCCAGCTAATGAACGATGATCCTGAACCCTGGGGCTTCAGAGGAGGCCTCTCCGGAGAGTTCCAGGTAACTGCTAAAGACATATGTGTCATTAATTGGACAAGGCATCTAGTAAATATTTTCTTTTAAGTGTCATTATCTCATCTATAATTTTCAGTGTAGATCTTCACTGCACATTTGTACTTGCAGAGGATGCTGCCTTGCCACGGAAGCAGGGACCTGTTCAGACGCCCTCCCATGACGGAGGTTTACTGCATACGGCCGTACTGCCCTGAGGACAAGGTTAGGACGACAGGTCCTCAGACTTTGTGATATGTTTTTGTTTCCATTCAGCAGTGATTTTACACAGCGTTGTTTTCTCTCCTAGATGGAAGTGCAGAGGATATTTGAGGAGATGCAGAGCGCAGGAGGGGGCAAAGTCCCCGTGATGACGCAGCCTCCACTTATATGTGATGGGTAAGAAAGTGTCTGATTTCTCTCTGGACTGTTCACGCTCTCGTGTCTCAGTGTTAACATTCCCTCTGCCTCACTGCAGCCTGACAGCAGGCGAGCTCTCGCCTTCCCCTCAGTGCGCTCTTGTCCTGGAGGATGAGATTGGGGTGTGTGGTTACGCTCTGGCTCTCACTGACGCCAAACCAGCAGCAGCAAAGATTCAGGTGATCCAATGCAACATCTAATCATTCTGTAGAGCAGGACGTGAAGGACAAACGCCGCATGACTATGAGTATTGTATTCTATCTCCTACCTTTAGAGGGCAGTAAGTGATTCAGTGTGGAAGGAATTCCCCTCCCTGGTTACCGTGCAAGTGCTTCCCCGGGTCACCGATCCCTCTCCAGCAAAGCGTATGATTGGTCGGCTGTTGTCGTCCATCAGGAGCAGTGGTAGGTCGAGATGATGCAGAATGCCTTTGATAATTCCTAGTGTTCAATAATGGTCACAGCAGCATTTGTGAGGTGGGACATTCACAGCAGCATCAGTTTATTCCTGCAGATGTAGATTAATACTAGTGCCAACTGACAGATGTCGCTTCAGTTTTTACATTTTTTTAAAAAAAGTAACTATGAGGGCAGTCAGAGCAGTGTGATCTCTCTACCCTGACCAGTTTTCAGCAGAAATATGCTTCGTTTTGTGGAAAAGAAAAAAAAAACTGTAGCTGTAGCGATCGTAACAGTTCAAGGTCACTACTGCTGTGCAATGGTTGCTGGCTGGGTCTGTTTTTAGGATCTTTGCATGACCTCGTCCCAGTATCAATAGATTCCACTTTAATACAGAATGAAGGTTAAACCTCAAACATCATCTTGATTTCCTTTTCCAAAACTTTCCAGGTTCCAGAGGAGTTTTCTGTGAGTTGAGGCAAAGCGATCAGAGGATGCTCGACTTACATGCCAAACTTGGCTGCTTCAAACCCATAAAAATGGCCGGTCTACCTCAAAACGTTGTTGCCATGGGAACAAGCCTGTGATCTAGGTCCTTGACAAGGATTTGCGTCAGGTTTGAAATGTTTTGAGCTACTGGGACGAACCTCTTGTGTGAATAATGGCGACCTTTGCAGCTTGTCAAACTGAAATGTTATTTTCAATCAGGTCACATGATTCTTTGTATAATTTAGCCGCAATCACTCTGTCAGTCCTCCAACATGACTGTAGTCAAAGAACGCTTAATGAATTTGTGAAACATTGTATGATGATTAAAAAGTGACACTACTGATTTTATAGACATGAAAATTGTGAACTGTATAAGTGTTATTTTTTTAGATAAACATGTCGAGCATACGTTTCTGATCCGCTGTATGTATCAGACAGTGAAGTCACTGGTGGTGGCAAACACGTTTGAAAACAGTAATACAACAAAAATTCAAAAGAGAAGATATTTTATTTGTTTCGACAGGATACAAAAGGAGTATATGAATTAGTAATCTTTAAATAAAACAGCTGGTGTTTCACTTGTTCTCTGGCTTGAGACGCAAATGATATTCCGTTTGTTAACGTGAGTCACCGTGTGAGGTGGACCTGCTCAGAAACGAATCACAGGTGCTTTATGAAGCAGACGCTGATATGTGTGAAGCAACCGCACCCATTACATCAATATGAATCAAAAAGCAGAGAGTTCAGTGTGTTGAGGTCAGACAGGACACCAAGCCACGAGTACGTTTAACATTTCAAGTAATTTAAGGACATTCATCTCTTTTTTTTTTTTTTTTTTTTTTAATGTTTTATCCTGTTTCACCTTGTTCCCCTGAGTGTCTGACCAGCGGAGTTTGGCTAGAGGAGAAGAGATCCACGTTACCTGATGTTTGATAGACTGGCACAGAGGCAGGATGCATTCACTTGAGGGAAAAGTGTCTTTTGGTTTGGGTTTGAGACATTGGAAGACACGCGTGTCTTTAATACCGACGGGATCAATACAGGATTTTCAGGTATTTCGTTTATCCAAAAAAAACGAGTAGGGCAGGTTTTTCTCCATGGAAACTTTTCTCATTAATTTTTTAATGAAACAGGGACACATTTCTTCCTCAGTCAGTGCATTACGCTTCTGTGTAATGACAGCTACAGATGTGTTTTTACTTTTACCCCGACTCCTCTGGAATATCAGTAGTTTGTAATCAAACAATGTTTAGCTCAAAGTTTAGATAAAAATATCAATCTACCAGTACTGATATGGAGACGTTAAGACTTTAAAATGTTAAAAATGTTATTGGGTGGTGACTGATGAGCGTAGCTCGTCCCAGACTAACTGAACTGGTCTATCGCTGGTATCTGTCCTCCCTTGGTGGTGGTGGTGGTGTGACATTCTCCTCCTCTTTTACCTTCTCTTCCTCCTTTCAATCATCATACTAAATAATTATAAAATATCTAACTTTGGGTCATTCAACATTATTGCACAGTAGGACTGAGAGCAGAATACAATACTAAAGACTCGCGACAACAACAGTGTTGCATGTATAGAGTCTACTTCTTAATCTTTTAAACATGGAGGACCCCTGCAGATGTTGCCTTCAGGAACATGTGCACCTTCTGTTGTGACTTTGTCAGATAAACTCCAGCCCTTCATACTTCACATCCCCTATCTTTGTCTCAGGCATCAGTACCTGACCATCTAGCGTAAAGGCAATGATGTAGGTGGCAATCCTGCCTGCATCCTCCTCGGACTTCAGGGCCAGAATGATCTGATCATCTGTGTCTGGAACAAACTTAAAGGAGGAGAAGCCGTGGGTTGGGTTGAGCGGTCCAACGTGCCGTACTGATGTGGAGCTGAAATCTGCAGGGCAGGACAGGAGGAGGTTGGTGGCACGACGCTCATCTGCACTCCGTAGTGCTCGTGACTGGCGCCGGAAAGGGAGGAAGAACCAGTGCTGGAGACGCTCGCTCCACTCTGTGGATTCATGGATAAGTTAACCTGTAGAACCAGGGGATTTATAGGAGACAAAATAAATAAGAGGGTAAGGACATATATGAGTGCCAATCTAGTCTGGATGTTCAGCAAAAAAAGAAGAAAAATCTGTTCCCCTGGTGTCAATGATAAGATGTGACACCCATTCAGACACTGTTGTATGTGGACAGGTCTGTACAGAGGAACCTAAAAGACAGTGGTCAGGACCTGCTGGTTGGATCCCTGTTGCGCTCCGCAGGGCATCGTAGTATGGAACCCAGTTCTTGTGCTCCACATCACCGTGGTAGCCCACAACTTTCACCCACTCTGGGTTGTTGTTGACGGGCACGCCCATGTCCACGTCCTCCCATCCTGGAGAGACCGTACTCCCAGGTCGAACTTGCTAAGTCCGAACTTGGCGTACTTGGTATTGAGAATAGTCCTTGGTTTGCTGGAAGCTCTGGATCCGACACCTTCCACTTCTTACCATCCCTGCCAGGTAAAATGTCCACGTTTCTTTTTTTAACCTTGGCAAATCTTTCCCAGAGACACAGGGGGCTGAAGACACATGTCCACGGCCTGAGTGGGACCAACCATGACAAATGATGTTGATGTGTAAAATCTGTGGCGCGCCCCTTTAATTGCAATATCTGCAAAATAAAAAAAACAGGCTATAACCATAATGTGGCTCTTCAAGTGCAAAATATCTGAGGAAAAAAGCAAATGATGATCCTGCGAGTTTTCTCTGCTTGCCAACAACTTCAGTGGTTAAATCTGCATCACAGAAAAGAGCTGTGTTCATCTGATCAATGAGCAACGACAGCTTGTTTCTTACATGATCTTTAACGGAGGAACCTGCAAACATGACAAACGGTATGAGTGGTGCTGATATCAGTAGTTTATTGTATGTTAAGTCCAACACATTCAAAATAGAAAGGAAAAAAGAAACTAAACAAAAAAAAAAAAAAAAGCTTCTCCACCTGCAACACTTTTGTACTAGCAACAAGGTAAACACAGTAAAATTAAGATGGCAGCCAACTGTTTACCACACCTGCTAAAGCCATGAAGGTACTTCTATTTCCATTCAGAAAGGACTGGAATGATTCACAATGAGGATCCACTCTACTGTATCTTCAACCACAGGAAAATAAATGTACAGGTTTGTTTGTTTTTTTTTCTCACGAGGATCCTTTAAAGTTTGGAAAAGGGCGGGTCGTAAAACAACTGTCCAACCGTAAATTTATATGCTAGAACATTTTCACCACCGCAACAAGTGTGACGGCTCTTCTTCACATCTCTTCACTGACCGTTGCTGTAAAAAGTATGATTGCAGTCAAGTGCCCATGTTAAGCAAATACCTGACAAATACAACATTCGGGGTAGAGGCACCCATAAGAGCGGTCTGTTAAACACTCAAAAGACCAAAGAGCTGTCATTTTTCTGTAATATTAGGTCAAAGACTGATGGTAACAAATCAAATCTCTACTGAAAACTACTCTCACATATGAAAGTCTCAACTACAAGGCCGAGCAGTCGAGCATCACTGTGGAAAACTACATAAAATATACCATGTCCGTACATGACATCTTGTTTCACCTGCAAGAGAGCAAACATTACTTCATGCTGAGAACAAGAGGAGCACTAAGATTTTTTTTTTCCATTGCCAGATGAGAAATTTGGAGAGTCTGTGTTCAAACTGACAGATTGTCCCAGAAACATTGGGAATAGTGCAATACCACCAGACAAGGAAGACCTCATTAGTATATTTGTCCAGAAAAATGCTACATCAATTTCACTTCCCATTTCAGTGCAAGATAACAGAAAAGTAAAATTAAAAAAAAAAAAAAAAAAAAAAAAAAAAACATCTCACGTTTGTCATGTTTTCCTTCCCAGCTGAAACCAAAAGGTCTTCCCTCCCTGCCAGCGGTGAAAAGAAGAGACGCCAGAGGGCAAGGAGACGACTAGCATGGCATTGAATGGAAAAATAAACCAATACAATAAGCACAATGAATAATCAGCATTATGAAAATACAAATGCATAAACAGCTAGAAAAGTGAGCACAATTATTTGCCAGTCTGTAGGCTGAACTCTGGCCAGCCCACCCGCACAGATCATTACAAAATTGTTGCTGAGAAAAGAACAGTCTGACAACTTCTGAGTCCAGGGATGAAGCGAGCGATGGTCACACACAAAGTATCTGAATCACACTGAGAGACTCACTGCAGAGCCGACGGCGTGTTAAACCAAGAACCAAGCGCTCCTCTGTCGCCATCTTTAATGTACCTTTTTGTTCCTGGGGGGCGGGGGGGGGGGGGGGGCTTCTTTAGATGCACGTCTTAACCACATTACATGAGAAGAACAGAACTCGAGGCACCTACTGTTTCTACAAAACCCAGAACAGACACAATACAAAACAAATGGACAATACTCACAACAGATCATCTTAGGTAGTAAAACAGTATGGAAAAAGAAATATGCACCTGAAAAACTGAACTCGTGTGAATACTGCAACGTTTTTGTATCCCCTCCCAGAAGACAATAGTTCAAAATGAGCAGCTTCGCATCAGGAGGCGGCGAACCGCTTTACGCTTCAGTAAGACTGGAGAAGGTGAAATAGAAGGCACCATCATGCTCTTATCAAGTCGAGAGAGAAATTAAAACATACACAGAAAAACAAAACATACAGTAAACTATGATTTTTGCTGTACATTTATTCTGTTACTCCGCACTTAAGACAGAAAGGGAGGGAAGAGGGAGGGACGGGCGGTCTGTCCCTGGTTCGTGGTCTAGCTGGCAGGGAAAAACATGAAGAAAAAACAAAGTTGGAATCAAAGAAAAACAGAGCGAGCAGCCATCGTTACCACCACTCTTCTATTGTTCAGCTTAGTTTCTTGTTTATCCTTTGTCCCCCCACTCATTTGGTGAAAGTCCAGGATTTTTTTTTTTTGATTTATAAATGAGGAAAAATATAATGTAGATTTGCTTGTCATCTTGTCCATCCAGCAGTAATTGAAGCGTAGTTTTGGGTCAAACGTGTGAAAAGTACATTGGTCACAGCAGACAGGCTGTAAGCGAGGCCTGCCCCGTTAAGTCGTATCGCTTTGAGACGACGAAACGCGTCTCTCCAGCTGCGTTCCGAGCGTGGATGTCAACGAAATACGACAAAAGTACCCATTAGTGCATATTGATGAGTGCATTATGCAATTCTGAAGCAGTGGTCTCTCAAAGGAAAAATGTAAAAGGCAAGCTTTTCCTCTGGAACTGCACAAATTTTGCATCTCACTCTTTTCCAACAGTAACGGGCAGGAAACTACCATATAAAATGTGCAATAGAGGGATTTCGTGAAGCAGCGCCCCCAGTTAAGTCAAGGCATATAATCTCTTTTCCAAATGATGGGCTGTACTGTTGTAGTTAAAAGTCTTATCAGTCCCTCCTAATGTGGCAGATTACTCCTGGTTGGTTTGCCTTTTTTCACGAATTTACAAATTAAAGTTTGTGAATTCTCGAGATGCCCCAAAAGGATGCTCAGCTCACAACTAATAAGCGAAATTTTTGTTTGCTTATTTTGTTTTGTCTATTTCACAAACAAATGGTTGACAGGCTGTGTCACATTCCAAAGCAAAGAGGGAACAAAAAAAATAAAAATTAACAAAAACAAATATATACGTTTATACATGAAGATTTCTTTTCGTTAACGAGAACGGTTGAAGATGAAGAACACGGTACTACTTCCACACTGCAGGCGGTGTTCTCCTCAGCGGCGCTGGGTTGTGAAGCGACCCTCTCCTTGGCCTCCAGAGCCTCGTCCGGAGCCCATGCCAGGTTTGGGGGCCATGCCGCCTCGAGGCGGCGGTCCCCTCCCGTCACGTTCACGCATCATTCCGCTTCCCACAATGCCTCGCGAACCTCCGGGGCCCCGGTCGTTGCGCCTCATGTCCCGGCGCTCGTCTGTTCCGCCGCGGGTCTCTCGCTCGCGCACCGCCCTCGTCTTCTTCTCCTCCACATTCAGACGCACCTCGCCTCGAAACATGATGGGCTGCAGGGAGAGAAGGGAGATCACTACAGGAGAAACCCAAACCGAGTATTTCCTCGTCTGTTTCAAAACCCACGTCATTCACTGGTTTGCACACGAGTTTGTTTATTTGTCCCAGACTCTCTGTAAGCGCCGCTCTGCGTCCCTGCCAGCCAAACCATTTCATCTGAGGCTGTTTTCAGAACTGTGCAGGCCTGATTCACTTGAATAAGGCCACACTGGTTTTAAACGCAGGGCTGTTTTGAGTCCAGTGGACACTTAACCTGCTGTTACTCTGTAAACTCTGTTTAGTTTTCCACATGTAAAAGCACTCAGGTTTTTATAGAACCGTTACTTCAGAGAGCTATAGAAAATTTACCAATATGCATTGTTTTTTAAGCAGAAAGTTCCTGTTAAAACAGGATTATCTGTGACTGAGACAAAACACAGCCTCCTCATTCATGTCACTGAAACCAGAGCAGGCGGGTTACAAAAAACAAACGCGACTGATGGTTGCTCGGCTTTTTGCCACTGCACAATCCAGTCATCAGTGGAGGAGTGCAAATGTTCTCTTCAGTGCTGCAGTGGCAATCTACTGCATCCAGGACATGGATGCTAAAATCCGACATCACAGCAGCATAAACACAGTGTATCTCAAACTGCACGTCTTGGTTCACACTTTATCTCACCTGCGCCTGTTGCAACACAGCTCCTAGCATCCTGTTTTTGTTTTTTTAGCTCAATGCAACAGTTGGTCTGAACGCAGCCTCAGATATCTGTTTATAAGCTTGATCTGTTACACCCACGACAATGGAAAGCAAACATATGAGTTATAAGAGACGATGGCTGTGGGGAGTTTATCTCTAATGTGTCAGATTCAGCGTCAGAGTAATTGTAGAAATGTGTGTCACCAAACCACCACCACAAGAATGAAAGTGGGTAATGAAATGTCAATACATGCCCCTTCTACCTTGGCCCCCAGGATTCTCTGCACAGGATCAGAGTCGTCAAAGACCACAAATCCAAAGTTGGGCAGCTTCCCACCAACGCCCTTGGTGTTGATCCGCAGCTCCACAACATTTCCATATGCTGCAAGAATAAAAGGATGTTATGCACTTTAAATCATATTCATTCACCCCGTGGAAGGTTTTTGCAGGACATGGACAAAGTGTTGTTTCTGGAGGAAGCATACTCATGAAGAAATCTTTGAGCTCGCTCTCATCAATGTCATGTGGGAGGTTGCCAACAAAAAGCTGGTGGCTGTCTGGGTACCGGACAATCCGCCTGCTGTCCATGTCACCGGATTCGCTCTCTCCCCTTCCACCTGCAGGTCAGAACAACAAGCACAGCGGAAAAACTCATCACCGCAGCTCACAAGTTTCATCTGCATCAAAACACAATAAAAGTAAAAATCTTGTTATCAAGAAAGTGAAATAAGACAAAGGCTGAATATTTTCACTCAGTAGTTAAACAATCATGAAACAGGACTAAAGATTAATTAAGATGTGCCTTAAATGCTCACGTTTACCTTTGTTAACAAAACTCAAGTGTGGTTTTCCTGTTTGTGACTCCGAAGATGCAACACCATCTAAGAGTGAGAGATGTGCAGGACGTGAGAACGAACCAAATGAAAGCGAAATTAAACAATAAACCCTCAATCTGGGGAATGAGAGCAGGCATTACCTGGTCTGGGGCCCCGCGGGGTGAACGCCGGTCTGTCGCGTGTGCGCTGGTCTCTGGGACGAAGAGGTGCTGTCTGTGTCTCCGGCTTGGCTTCGACTCTGGGCTGTGTGGGGGAGGGGTGTGTCACACACACACACACACACACACACACACACACACACACACACACACACACACACACAGAAAAGTCTAAATGAACCACACATCCTTTCACATGGTGCTCAAGAGGATCTGTTTAGGTCAACCTGCCTGAGCTGATTATGAGCCACTTTGCTGCTTTTCACTTGTCCATTTGAAGCAGTTTGTATGTTCATTCACACCACTGAAGGTCTGCTTTGTATTGAGGTGACAAACATCTGTTAACTGTCTCATGATGTCAATGCACCACAACCTTCCAGTGACCTTCCTCATCAGTCTTGGGCTTTATCAGACATCAATTCAAATGTTTTTTTCTACCATTTTTTCAAACAAGACCTAATGTCAGACTAAAGAGAGGTGGGGTGGAGACACATGACAACATACCAGAGCAGGATTTTCTCATGACATTTATAGTGAAGTATCTATTGCTTTGTTTTGTGTTTGTGCATTACACCTTTGTGGGCTCCTCCCACAAACTTTAAAAGCTACTGCTGCTGTTTACAACTCTCTAATCTTTAACACTGTGGTAGACCGTGTAGTGGGGCATTTCTAACGTGCCCTGACAGCTCATTTCATTAGAAAAACAAACATCATGTGCACTGTTAGCTGGTTACCTGTGAGCTTGGAGCTTTAACAACATGCGGTGAGATTCCAGAGGAGGTGACTGTGCCAGTAGGAGGCAGGTTTTTACTGGTCACCGAGGCCCACGAGAAGGTCTGAGGGATGCAGTACATTGTCAGGGCAGCACCAATAACCACAATATCATTACTGCGCTGTGCATCACAAAATGACTGATAACCAAACAAACTTGAGACTAATACATTTATATACATCTTTTGTTTAATTCTGTTGTAAAATGTTGAATAAAATTCTCCTTCAGTGTAGGAGAGAACAAATCTTCCTCAACTTCCTCATATTTGTGCAATATGTAGCATAGCTGATGCATCCAACAGGTGAATTTATACCCTCTAATAATCTTACTCAAGAGAAGTACACGACACACAGACACATCAGTCTCACCTTGGGAGGCTCCTGGGTGTTTGGTGGAGACTCCACAGGGACTGGTGAAGGTGCTTTCTCCTCCATCTCTTCCAGAACCTTCTCATCTGCTTCAGGCTTTACCTCCTCTACTTTGGGCTCTGGTTCAGGCTCGGGCTCGGGCTCTGGAGCTGGCTCTTCCATGGGCTCCTCTACTCCGTTACTGCAGAGCAAACATCAGCATGTCCTCACTTCCACAGGAATTTAAAAGGAAAAACCCTTCATGCTAGTTTTTAGAAAAAAGGTGGAAATGCACTACTATATATATTAGTGAGGTTATAATTAAATGTTAGCATACGTGACAGGGTGAGGTTCGTAATAGGTGGTGCTGTTGGGGCTTTCTTGAAGTGGTTCAGGGGACGGCTGCCTCTCTTCTGGCTCCTCTTCAACTTCTTCCTCTGATTCTAAGTGAGAGGAAAAAAAAAATAAAATAAAATAACTGCAAAGTTACTTGCATTAGCACCCTCACATTTAACCAGAAAAACTCAAATAAAAAAACAAGATCTAGATATTTATGAAGATTTTACCCTCATCAAGCTCAGCTTCTGAGTCTCCAAAAACCTCATCCTCGTAACGGAAGATGTCATTGTGGACGTAGAACTTGTTTGCCACTGAACCCTAAGGAAATTCGTCACACAGTCAGAAACACAATTCACACACATTAGTGTCCAAAGCAAACCAGTTTATTTTGGGCATCATAGGAACAGCAACGTATCTCCTTAAACTCAACGTCTGGCAATAGTACTGAAAGGTAGAGCTACTAACCTCTGGAGCAAGCACAAAAGTTTGCATGAATTTCCTCATCGGCTGACCATTGTTGGACAGTTCTCCGAGGACTTGCACCACCACTCCATCACTCAGCGTGGCATGGGCATCCACATGTCTGATCTTTGTGTGGCATTCACTAAACTGCAGGGACATGACCTTCTTGTGGATTTCCTACGAGATGCAGAGACAAAAAACAAATGAAAAGGAGGGAACAGATTGGTCAAAATTAACATTATGTTGTAATTAAAGAAGATACGTCTTGCTATTCTGAGCCATTTTTATCGAATGTCTAAATAGTCTAAAGTCTAATTGAATATGACCACAAACGTTGAGGCGACTGTTGACTGGATCCTTCAATTCCCAACACAAAATAACTCGTATTGTTGAAAAGCACACTTATACTTTTAGCTGCTATGTTACAAAACTGTGTTATGAAATCTGAGTCCCATTTACTTAGATTTTTGGACAGTTAGCAATAATCTGAGGTCAGCCAGTGTGTTGTTTACTTTCACATTCATTACTCAGCGCAACCTCAAAAGCAGGATATTATATTCATATGTGACTCAATTTTGCTCAGACTTAATCAACAGAAATACTGATTTATGGAGATATAAAGTTGTTTATAGGATGTAACAAACAAGTATATCTGCAGACATTTAGTCCTCCCTCAAATGCTGCCAATGATTCAATTTGTGCTAGTTTCAATTTCATTAAAATACGTACTTATCACCACTGTGAATATTATTGTACCTGACATCTACTACGCAGTATTTTCAATGTGAATCTTAATTTTGGTCCATAGCACCTACCGCTTGCCCATACACTGCTTCTGCCAGCTTCCCACTCGGGTCAAGTCCTCCATGAACATAGGAAGAATTCCTCCCGTAAAACCTGATTGGCACAATAACATGATATTCAGTTTTAACGAGTTTTACCAACATCTACAGATACTTGTGTCTACCACATCACATTTTGGTAATTACCTGTGCAGGAAATCTGGTGCCTTGTTTAAGAGTGTGTAATACTGCCTCACAAACTCCCGCCCTACAAGCAGGGGACTTGGCTTCTCCATCACCATTTCTTTGGTAAACAATATTAAGTGCTGAAACAAAAAATAAAGATTTAATTGTAATAATGTTGTTTAGAAATAGGAGTTAACACATATATAAACAGTTGACAGTTCATTTGCTAAAAATAACACATTGTAACACTACAGGCCTGAAATAAACCTGACGTTCATGAAGGTTATTTGTTTTGTTTTTTTTGTTTTTTTTTTAATTTAGTTTTTTGTTCAAACTGCTTAAAGAAGTGAATATTAAACTTTACAGTCTTTTTGGAGGCTCTAGTTCATGATGCTGGTGAATGATACTGCAATATACTGAGGTGTTTCTTTTATTTTAAACAGACATTCTGTAATTATGTGTTACACAGTACAATTCAACAGCACCACAAACTAACAAGTCTCAAAAATGACCATGAAGTTGAGCCTTTGCAAAACAGCTGAGGCAAAAACTGAGCATTTTCACTTTCATATAAAAGGTTCGATTTGTTGCAGAGCTTTCGTATTAAGATGGATTAGATTAGGCTTGAAATACCAAATGAATTGGCAGCTGAGTGTACGAGACAATGACTGAAAATAAAGCTTGGAAATCAGTTGGACTGCTGCAGAAACTGTCACACATTAATGTCAATTTTGCATCAGGTAAACAACTCAGCTGTGTTTGAGCAGTAGGTGTAGGAAGTACAAAGAGGGACTTAAGGCGTTTCACTTTCTTTGTCTCATTAGGCCAATGTTTCCTCTGACCCACATCAAACCTATGGCAGAGGAACGACAGCTGACTGTTTAGCTAGCTGGCTAACACACAAGCTAACATTCAACTGCGCCATCACGTTCATCCAATGAGACAAAGAGGGAAACCGGCTGTAGATAAAAGGGAAGCGAGTGATGCAGCCGTTGAAGTTGAGCAGCGGAAAAAACGAACTTAACTACAACTAAATGCTTCTTTTAAAAGTATATACACATACATGTGTTACACACATCTGCGCGTCCCTTTGTACAGAAGTGGCCTACTGTATGAGTTAGGCCTTTCATGTCTAAGCTAATAACATTTGCCAGTTCTCACATTTGTCGCATGTTCGTTAGCTATATACTGTGACAGATTCGTAATTTGTAATCATGTGTGCCTGTTTTAGAAATTTCAGGAGCACCATGCGCCTGCACTGTCAGCTACGTCTACGTTACCTACACAACAAAAACACTGAAGGCGTAGTTATTCTTAACTGCCGGCCTCTTGGCTGTCATCTTAGATGGCTAACGTTAGCCGAGCATACAAGAAAGCAACGGCAACCTTGCGACACTGCTAGTTAGCCTGCTAACGCTAGCTGTGGCTAACTTGTGGCGTCGTCGTTTTTCTTTCAGCCGGTGGTCACTTTGCGGAAGGAACATATCTCATGAAACACGTTGGCGTTTTGATTAACACAGAAAAACGGACACCTGTCAAGATGTCGCTTTGCTGTGCTCACACATTGACAACGCGCAAGCTGATTTCAAGCGGGGAAACCATGAAGCCGACATAACGTTGAGCCCGGTGATTGTAGTGCACCAAAAAAGTATGTCCATGTTACCCCAGTGGGGCTCCTTAATTGACAACATCTGATAGTAATATATAATTGCCTGTTCCATGACCGTTAAAAATCCTGCGCAATGCAAACCGCTCTTAAACTTTTAAAGATATTTACGTTGACGTTATTCCCCACTTACACTGACTGTCGAACCATAATCAATGAAACAAGTTGAGTGCTAGCTGTGCTAGCTCAAAGAAAACAAAGGAAGGCAGATTTGAAAAATTTAGTTGATGCGCATCATTTTGAACTAGATAGCTCAAATGTGATATTTAAATAGTAGCGACACAACACTTGCCAACTCTGAATGATTACTGCTTGTCTATCGAGTTGTCGTGATTTTCACTAGACAATGCAGCTAACATTAGCTGGCACGGTTAACGTTAGCTTGTCAGACGTCTCATACCTGACTTAGCTGTGAGGATGCTAACTTACCTTATGAAAGACCTATCTATGTAGACAGAAGTATTTGTAATAAATAACTACGAACAACCGACTGTAAACTGATCTGAAATACAGTGTATCCCAGGTGAATATTATAATATTTCCCACGCTCTACTATCTAACAGTTTATTATCTCTGCTGTACCAGAGATTGAAAATTTAAAGTGATAGCTTCTATTTATTGTTTTACCCCTGCAATCTGGGGCAGGGAACCCCCATCACAAAGATTCAACCAATGGACTGTTTACACTAGGCAACATAAATTATGACGCAATATAAATAACCCCGCCCACCACACTTTCTACTAATGCTACCTTAAATCCACTCTGACTTCACTGTGTCCGTCCTGACTGGACTGAGTCCACCCTGACTGGGCTGTGTTCATCCTGACTTCAGTGTGTCCATCCTGATTGGACTGTCTTCATCCTGACTAAACTGTGTCCATCCTGACAGGACTGTATTTGTGTTAATAATCACAGTTATGTTGTCTTACATAGGATATCTTATTATTCTTCTGTGCCTTTTAAGCTGGACGGTAGCTCAGAAAACCCTTTATGCAAACAACACATACCCAAAATACATTGAAACATGCATAACTTTATGCAGTTTTTTGGGTTTTTATTACAATTTACACAAATTTGCATATGTAATTAAATATTTGAAAGAAATGGGCATTTACAAGGACTGGGCTCTTATCATGACACCTGAATCCAAATGAGTTGCCCTGCAATCGGCTGGCGACCGGTTCAGGGTGTACCCCGTCTCTCGCCCATTGCCAGCTGCGATAGGCTCCAGCCCCCCGCAACCCCGAAAAGGATACGCGGGTATAGAAGATGAATGAATGAATGAATGAATCCAAATGAATCCAGCATTTGGAAGCCTATATTCACAAAGAAATGTCAGGACACCACAGCCTCCGCTGCTTTAATCTTAAATATTCTCTTTTCAAAAGTTAGATTCACAGTTTTTCAAGTCTGTCTTAAAACAATAGTCAGGTGCCCAAAAAACACCGCAACAGGTGTTACTTGCTGTAATCCTTCCTCCCGTTCATACTGCATTTTAATTCAATATTCCTTTATTAGTCCCACAAGGGGAAATTCCAGAAATGTACAGTTCTTGTTGTGAGTAAAATATATTTCTACGTTTATTTGAAGCTAATATGAGGCGTCAGCTGCCCAGAATAGTCAAATCACATAGACAGTTCACAAAACTGCAGTCTTTTTAGAGTCAGATTTGTTCTTTGTGTTTCCCTGGACAGTGTCTGAACTGTGGGAGGATGGTAAAAAAAAAAAGAAAAAAAAGAGTGTTGTAAATTTTGTAAATACTAAAATGCACTAAACATAGAGGCACTGGAAAAAAGAAGTGTATTAAAGGAGGTCATCACGTCTGGTGAATCTTTACTGCAGTACTTTATGTTCTGCCAGCAGCTCCCTCTGGTCAGGTGATGAAGAGACTTGTTCTGCAGTGGCAAACATACGGAATAAGTTATTCATATAGTGAAATGTGGCTGTTTTATATCAAACTGTCCTCAAATCAAGTCGTTCTGACTGATAAATGGGGGCTGCCTTTAAATCTCAAAACTGTAGTGACTGATAAAGGTTAATCCCAACTTTGTCACCTCAAACAAACCATGAGTCTTACAGATAGCACATTCAGCAGGCAAATTTCTGCAATGAAACAGTAATAAGTGGAAACGTTGCACACTCCCTCCCTCCCAGAAGGGGCTCACAGTGAGGGGTCAGTGGAGCAAAGCCGGCTGCACCATTGCATTAAATGTTGTGTTTTGATGCAAATTTACATGCATTTAATAACATTTCTCTTACTCTCCACAGGCTTGTGATTGGTGCAGATCTTTAACAAGTCTGGATACTGACAGCCACCAAGTGGTCACACAAGCTTTGTGTCTTATTCTTCGGGTAATTAACACGTGTGTATGTGAGATCATGACCTGTTATTTGACAGCACAGGGTCGTGCAATAAAATGCAAGCTGACGAGCCTTTATGCTTCACACAGTAAAACAGGTTTATGGTGGAGTGTACAGGATGAGCTGAGGAGAGAAGCTGCCGTCTGGTGGCCCTGCAGCAGATCCCTCCGCTTGTCAGACGGCAGCAGGGTGAACAGGCTGTTGATGGGGTGGATGGTGTTTTTTAAAATCCTTTGGCACTCAGATTCTCTACTGAGGCTAAAATAAAGTGGACACACCACAGTGTGATACGCAGTCACAAGTCTTGCATTCAAAAACTTAAGTCAAAGACTGAGGTGTTATGAGATAAGTGCACCTAAGGCATGAAAAGGTACAGAGTGAAGCAGCTGGTCGGGGTGGAGGTGCTCTAACAGGTGTATTTCGTTGTGACGCACTCACCTTGAGCTGAAATGCCTGTACGAAAGGCGCTGTACAAATGAAGTTTATTGTCATTGCTACTTTTTTTTCATTGTTTTGTTGTTGTTTGTTTGTTTGTTTGTTGCGTCACTACCTGAAAGCTCGTAACACAGCAGAGACCTTCACCTTGTTCACACGCTGAAACTCATATTTAAAACATGACAGACTTACACTTTAGTTCCGTGAGTTTGCAGCTTGTGGCATCGCCGTCATTGGTTCATCGGCGGTCACGTGACAGACCTGGAGCCGCTGCACACATCTGTCGGAAGGTAGCGGGACCTAACTAGGGTCTCTGACAGCGAGTGGACTATGAACCTCATCAGCTCCGTCTGTGTGCTCCTGCTGGGTTTGTCCTCTGGATGTCCCTCTTATGTGTCCGCCTGTAAAAATGATTCGGACACTGCGGACTGGAGGACAACTCTGCAAACCATCCGCGACGGAATAAAGACGATTGACACTTTTTGGGATGCTGCTCGGGATTTCTTTGATGGCGATGGCGATGGCGATGGCGGCCTGTGTCGCCACAGGTGTGATGACGGTGAGCAGGTGTCTTTCTTTTCTTCTACTGGTGATTTCAGTAGTCACTTAACGGCCTCGAGCCTCTAAGATCAGCTTTTTTTTGGCACTTATTGATACTTTTTGGTTTCTTGTTCAGTTTGATCATGAGCTTATTCAGTGCAGTGGTTTAATCTGATTTTATCCATGAGTATTTCCTGTAGTGCTGGTTGTTGTCTTTACTTTCCGCCACCTGCAGCTTCACCTGCATTTAATGGACATTTACCTGCTGAGAATTGTACCAGTGACGTAAACTGTCTGGTTCTTGAATAGCATAAATCGAAAGTGCAAGTTTCCACCTTGCATGCAATTAGAGGAACTATTGTTCTCTGTCTGCACCAATGAAAAGAGTCTCTTCAACACGGCAGCTCCACTGAGGAACTGCTTGCTGTTTATAAGGGGGGTCAGAGCAGGGGAAGTGGCTGAGGTGTGACTTTTTTTTTTTTTTTTTTTAATCTTTAGCCCTCAAGCTACAAACATTGTTCCCTGAGGCTCCCTGAGTGACTGGGGGCCAATGCACAAGCCTCCCTCCACCATAAATAACCATATTTGTTTATGGTTCATCAAACATGTGAAACTAATAACATTAGAGGTGGTGGTCTTTCATTTCTCCTGCATGCTGGCTCACTGCCACAACCAAACATCAAGGATATTATTCATACATGTGCTTTTCTTTGCTCCAGTCTGCCTCCTGACAGCGAGATAACTGACTGGCAGAACGAGGACCATCCTCACCTCTGCTCCTCTCTCACAGGTGTCAAGCTGGTGCCTCGTCCTGGGTACAAGCAGCCTCCACCCAATGGATGTAGCTCTGCACTGTTTGGATTTCAGGTAGTCTGACAGAGAGGTTGGAGGTTTCTGACATGTCTGAGAAAACCAAAACTGGTCTGCAGGTGATTTCTGATGCATGAAGTACTTTGTGCATAGAAAATAAAGCCTTTCTCCACTGAAGCATCAGGACACAGCGGGTTCACTGGCTGCTCAGGCACAGATCTCTTTTATACTTCAAGTTTGCACTAATCTCTTTGGTGTGATAAATGTCATTGTGATACTAAATGACATTTTTTGATCTCAGTATTGAAAAAATCCAGTATCAGCAAGGCGTCAGTTAAAAAATCATCAAACATACTGAAGGCGAAGCAAATAACATCCGCTATTTTATTCCTTTTAATGATAATGGACTGCATTTGATGTCAAGCAAAACAGGAAGTGCTCTGTTTTTGTGATGAGTTATGTTTCATTTACAGTTTGATTGTGTCTGTTGTGATCAGATCTTTTGCATTTCTGTTGTTTTTCCAGTTTGATGTAGGTGTCCCGTCTCTGAACAAATGCTGTAACCAACACGACAGCTGCTATGACACCTGCGGTCGAGAGAAGCACGACTGCGACGGGGAGTTCAGGCACTGCCTGGAGACCATCTGCAGGAATGTGCAGAAGGCACTGGGATCAGACCACAGTGTGCAAGGTGAGAGGCTGAACCGCCTCAGTTTCTCTGCTCAGACACATGTGCAGGAGTGATGAGGTCGGAGCCCAGACACCAAACTCAGTGTACAGACGTGAGTTGTCTGCCTGGAATAAAATAATGATGGCTGAATCCCAATTAGTTGCTTCAGTTTCAGGGTCCTGGTATTGTTCAGCTCACCGTCACACTGTCATGGCTTACTGGGACACTTGAGCAGTCAGCAGGGACAGATTTGAAGAACAGCTGGGTATTTAGAAACCATATATTTACTATCAGTGTTCCACAGTAATGTAGGATGTAATCTCATGTAGGTCAGGCACACCTGAGACTGCAATCTACTTAAAACATGGAGGGCTGTGGCACATATTTAGAACAACTTTTAGCAAAGAAGCTATGCTTCACTGGCAGACAATTGTAAAATTTTAATTTTCATCTTTTAAAATGAAGAAATGTATAACCGTTGTAAGACACAGTGTGTCCAGTAGAGGGCGACATAGAGACATAGAGCTGATGTTGAACACAGTAAATGTGGACTCTGTAATGTGTCAGCTGGATCAGAATGACCCTAATTGACAGTCAGTCTTCAGCACTGACTCATAACCAAAGCATCACACTCATCCTGTCTGTCAGAGATGAAGTTGGAGCATCTGTGTTGTTCTCAGCTCACCTTTCTCCTGCTCATGTTTTCCTTCTTGTTCTTTCTGTCTCACCTGGCAGCTTGTGATTCGACAGTGACTCTGCTGTTTAAAGCTGCGAAGCACCTGGGATGCAAGTCGTACCTGGACAGCCAGAGGGAGTCTTGTGTGTGTCAGCATGAAGAGAAGCAGGAACTGTGACAGAGGAGACATCTGATTGGCCACAGACTGTGGTTTAAAAAACAAGAAGTGTAATTGGACAGATTATCAGTGAAACCAGGACAGCGTTCAAGTAACCAGGACTTTTTTATTCAGTGCACAGCCGCTCAGCATCCACACGTGACATTTGTCCACATGGAAGCGTCCAACTCAACATATATGAAGAATAAAGTTTTACTTAACGAATGAATGATGAATGAATGAATGTGTGCTCGTTTGTTAATGAGGCTGTTTTTTCAGTGAAGTTCTTCTTGAAACCAGCAGCTGCTTTTAAACTCAGCTTGGAGGATTCCTCAGATTGGCTTTGGGGATTCAGTGGGTGGTGTTTCTGTGTAGTTTAACTTGAAGGTTGAGAAAAGCTTTTGAAAAGAGGTATTGATGGATTATTGGTGGTTTTACTGGATATGGGGTTTGACGTTCGAAGCCTCGTTGGGAATGTTACACAGGAAACACTGCTTCATTGGGGTGGTGGATGAGAATGCTCATTGGTTTTTTGTTTTGTTAGAAACAGAAGTTTTTTAACAGTGTTGGGGCTCAGGCGGTTCCTCTTCTTAGAAACGGTCTCTCCAGCCTTAGAAAATACCCTCTCACATGGAACAGAAGATGCAGGACAACATAAAGACATGAGAGCCAGCTGGTAAAAGTGGGGATGTTGGTGTTTCTGTCTACTCCAGCAGACAAGGGGATCTTCTGTTCTTGTTAGGTTCACCTCTGCTAAATTATGATCCACTTCCACTGTGGCATCTGCTGCGGCACTTTCCTTTTTTCTCTAAAGCTTGTAGTTAGGGCTGGCTCAGGCTACAGCCTCTATCTACTACATACATGTGCTATCATATCATCTGTTAAAGATCTTTAAATGTCTTCATCCACTTCATTCTCAAATTTGGACATAACAAAATTTACTTAAGAGTCGTGAAATGTTTCAAACACCCAAAACAACAGCAAGAATACAAGGTTTACAAAGTTAGTATTAATGACAGAGCTAATGTATTTGATGACTTTCAATTATAAAAGCAGCTAAGTACATTTTTTTTCAAGTACTGTACTTATGTACAAGTTTGAGGTACTTTTACTTAATTGAACATTTCCATTTCTTGCTTCTTTATGCTTCTACAATTCAGAGAATTATAATTATGATTAACAGTATACTACTACTACTACTACTACTACTAATAATAATAATAATAATAATAATAATAATAATAATAATAATAATAATTTGTGTTTACTTTATTTTGTATTTATCCTGTATTTTTCACAGGAGTTGGAGCTCAAAGTGCTTTACAAAAAGGAATCACATGTGCCAAGTATGCTTTACATAAAAAAAGACAATGGACATAAAAACAGATAAAAAATGAATGCAAAATAAGATTGAGATATGGATGAAAATAAAAATAAAGACAATGCATAAAACCACATGATAAAATATTAAAATAGAGTCAAACAGACAGAATAAGATGGAATAACGACGTTTTGGATGGAAAAATTAGGTAAATCAGATGTTGAAAGTCGAAACGAAGTTTAGCCAAACTTTAGCTGTTAGCATGTTGCTGGTTGGTTGATGTCATGTGGTGCCGCCGAGAGTTAGGCCTCCTTGTTGTCATAGCAACAGCTGAGCCAAACACACATTACGTAATGCTAACGCCTGTATTCATCTACACTCAGATTCACACCTTTTAGAACAAATTCGGAGTTTATTGATCACCATTCTTGGCTTAAAGACAGACTTTCAAAGGAAGTTTGAGCTGAATTATTTACGAAGCAACTAAAACGATCTCAAAGCAGCTTCGTCTTCATGAGTCGTTAAATTCAGAGAGCAGCTGATAAAAAAAAAGTCGTTTCAGCGGATATTTCAGTGAAGAAAATGTTTTCCACCCGTTCCTGGGACGCCATGACTTCTAGTGAAACCCGAGTCCCGAACTAATGAGGGGGGCTTAGTGAGGAGCGAACGGTTCACGAACAAGATGGCCGCCCTGAGGCAGCAGATCCATCTTTCTCTCCTCACGTAAACACGGAGATTTCATGCGGGTGTCCGTCTCACGACGGTAGCAGTTAGGCAACAACTTTAAGGGCTTTGAAGGCATCACTTCCTAACGACGGGCATCGTTTTTTGGAGACTAATCTGAAGATCGCTTGAAGTTTTCTCATTGCGGAGGTTTCCTGGACGGTTCGGTGCTGAGGAGACGCGGAGCCTCACTGCGATGTGTCCGCTCTAACTTTGACTGTCCGAGAAAAGTTTTATATCCGCGGCTTTTTCAGTTATTTCACTCACTTTCCCAATCTGTCTGCTTTGCTTTTAAGGCATCTAACACTTGAGTATCTCCTAAGCTTGACATGCTTCAGTCGTTTTAGGGCTTTTTGGGTTTTTACATCACTTTTGCTCATGCAGCGCACCAGCTAAAAAACAGCTAGCTTAAAGAACAGCTCGCTAACTGGACCATGAGTTCATCCCGAGTCAGACCGCAGCAGCTACCGCAGAGCCAGGCCGGCAGGGAGCCGCACAGACTGGACTCCGGCGAGGGCATAGAGATGGAGAACATCCAGCATCAAGACCTGGGTCTCGGAGGAGTCATAGGCACCCCGTCCCCTCCGTCCAGACAAGCGTGGAGTCGGGATAACCCGGGATTCGAGCCCGAGGATGAGATCATGGAAGCCGATTGGCCTCCAGCGAGCCCCGGGAGGAGGTCGGTGTCCACGGCCTCCAGCAGCAGCTGCAGCAGTGGCCTGGGTAGCTACACCAGCGGGGGCAGCAGCCCCCACATCCCCCGAGGAGGACTCTACCCGACCCCGACCGTGGATGCCCAGCAGCAGGACCGGCATGAGCACGGCAGCTGCATGAAGCAGATACTGCAGAAGATCCGAGGTGAGTCGCTCTTCATGCTCAGGTGACAGCAGGATGATGGAAGAACAAAGTGACAGCGAGGCTTCAGGCTGTGTTTAGTCATGTAACTGATTTAAAGTCCTAAGTGATCAATATTATCAGGACCAATCGAATATTAAGATAAGATATGATGAGATATAACTTTATTAACCCCTGAGAAGCAGGAAAAAAGGAGACAGAGAAGAGAATAAAAATATAAAATACAAAATAAAAAAATAAACTATACATTCAAGAGTATGAAAAATAATATTGCAAATGGAAAATGTTAGAAATTGGACATGATTATGGATAATTAAGTCCAGTGTTTTTGCACAATAGATAAAATGTATGTAAATATGTGTAACACTCACTAAGGAAAAAAATGATATTGCATGAATGTAAAGTGGAAATATTAGGATCAAAATCAACAATTTTATGATAAATTCATTGATCCCACAGAGGGGAAATTATATTGTTACAGACAGCAGTAATAACAAGAATAAAGAATAAAGAAGGTGATGTAGAAAAAGAGCAAACGGACAGTAAAAAGGATAAAATAAAAATCAACTACATATTTCTGATTGTACATTAGATAAAAAAAGTGTATAAAATAATCAGATAACATGGAAGAAAGTGGAGAACGTGTAACAAAGACGTTAACTGGGCCAGAATGAAATCAGTGGAACAAATTCCAGAAACATAATAAAAAAAGAGACAATGAAAGTAAAATGAAGAGAAAAGACAAAGTAAAGCAGGAAGTGACTTTAATCAGAGAGCTTATCCAGCACTTCTCTCAGTATGAGACATTTTCTGAGGTGGACAAATTCCATCAGATTGGATCTGTGCTCTGATATTTCTGGATTCGTGTAGCCGGTGCACTTTCACTTGCTCTTTCCAGCTTTTACAGCCTCTACAGCCAGCTCTTTACAGCCGAGAGGAGGCACAACAAGCTGCCCGTCAGGCTGAATGTTTGTGTAATCGTGTCTTCAGTATGCTGATGTCCTCTTGAATGGCTGTTTTTCTGTGCAGTTCTGTGGGGCACTGAGCTGATGGAGGACAGCGACAGCAGCAGAGAAAGATACCTGAGGAACGTCCTGCGGGAGATGCTCACATACGTGGCGTTCCTCGTCACTATCTGTATCTGTAAGTGAACACAACGACAGACGCGTGTTTGTGCACAACTCGCTCATCAGTCATGAGCAGCCCTCAGCCTGCTGAGGACGAATAAACAGAACAGGAATCAGTTTTCATCTAAACTGCATCACCTGCACATCAAGGGACTAACTAACACCCAGGGAAAGAGCTGTAGAGCCTCCCCATGAGCGACGAGGCCCTGCCGGGACCTGTCCCCTCCTCTAATGCCCCAGTCCCGTTCTTCATCATAAGTATAATCAGGTGTTTGCAGTTTGAACTGTTTTTACTCAGAAATTTGTTAAAACGACTAAATCAGCTTGATTTTTACATTTAGATTAATTATTCGTGGCGGTGCGACAGCTCCATGAAGGTCAGGAAACACAGAAAGCTTGAACTCTTTGGTCGAACGCTGTTCTAAAGTCACATTTTTATTGTTGTCACTCGGCAGCCGTTCATCGCTTCCAGTAAACTTAAACTACAGTGATTGGTAGGAAACTAAAAGAGCTGATACAAAAACAAATCAGCCGTGAGCAATGTGACCAACTAGTATACATCCTTGGCTTGTTAAAACCTGGTCCTGGGCTGAACTGAGCTGACACCTGATCTTTGACTGTGACACCAAACAGGCTCGGCCACCTTTCTGGAGCTGAAAAGCTTTTTTCCAAGCTCACAGTCTGTGCTAAAGCTTTTGGCAGCTGAAGGCAGCCGAATCTTCCACACTTGTCAGCGGGTTTAAATTCCAATGTGCACAAATTTGATGGCTGCATTTTGGGATGGTAAACAAATTGATGGAAATCCCACATTTAAAAAGGCGAGTGAGGAGAAAACTGATGGTGAAGCTTCTCTGCTCTCTTTTTGCTGCAATGAAAAATGCCAAAGTGTGGTTTAGGGCGGATCAGGAAATGACTTCCTAGCAGACGGGGTGAAGGCAGACTGTGCCAGGCTGAGCTGGACTATTAAAAGCAGTTTCCAGAGTAACTCTGTGATGAACGCTGATGGAGGAGACTAATGCAGAGGTGAAACAAAACGACGTTTCATGTGATTTTGAGTTCATTTTTTGGGTTCGTCACGTCTTTCAAAAGTCGGCGTCATTCTGGACGGAAACGTTTATTCAGACAGTCAAACATTTGCTCCGTGTTAGTTCTCCTGTGTGTCTTCCTGAATTTTAACTTGTCATGTTTTATTATTACTGATGTTAAATTGTCATTTGCTCTGCAGTGACTTATGGGATGGTGAGTGCCAACATGTACTACTACACCAAAGTCATGTCTCAGCTTTTCCTGGACACGCCGCTGTCTGCAGGGGACACTTCCACTTTTAGAAGCCTCTCAACCATGGAGGATTTCTGGAAGGTAAAACCAATAACGGAATAATGGATTTTCTTACCTGTGGACAGAACCGGGCTAGTTTTTTCCTCCTGTTTTCAGTTTATGCTATGCTAAGCGAAGCATCTCTCAGCAGTAGCCACATATTTAGCATGCAGACATGAGAGTAGCATCGATGTTGAAACTCAGCCCTCTTCTGTGTCTTAATCCCGCCTGTTCTTCATTTCCAGTTCACACAGGGACCTTTCCTCAGTGGCATGTACTGGGAGGTGTGGTACAACAACAAGAGCCTGCCGGAGAACCAGAGTCTCATCTACTATGAGAACTTGCTCCTCGGGGTGCCTCGGCTCCGGCAGGTCAAAGTCCGCAACGAGTCCTGCTCGGTCCACGACGATCTGAGAGACGAGGTCCAGGACTGCTACAACATGTACACCCCAGCCAACGAGGACACCGCCCCCTTTGGCCCCAAGAATGGCACTGCGTGAGCGCAAAGGGAGACTACAGCTGCGTGATGTGTGTTATACCAACTACTGCCTCCATCCTAAGTCTGTTTTCTGCTGTCTCTTAGGTGGGTGTATGCTACGGAGAGCGAGATGAATGGCAGCAGTTACTGGGGTCAGGTGTCGAAATACGGAGGTGGAGGATACCACCAAGACCTGTCTCGCACTAAGGAGGAGTCCACGATCCAACTGCGGTTTCTCAAAGACCACCTGTGGCTGGACAGAGGCACCCGGGCGGTGTTTCTGGACTTCTCCGTCTACAATGGGAACATCAACCTCTTCTGCATCGCCAAGTGAGACAGCATGTCCATGTCCAATGGACAACTAGTTTACATTAATCAATCAATCAAAAACTCCCAGAGGAAACAAAACTGAAGTGTGTTCACTGCTGGAACAGTTTAACTGCCACAAATGTCATTTAACCTCCTCAATACTCAGAATTCTGTCGCTCTTTTTACATTTATTCTACAATTATGAATCAGGAACACAGACAGGTGACGTCTTCACATTGCTTCCTCTAAACGACAAACATTTTTAAACCCAAAGATATTCAGTTTCTAATAATATGAAACTGAGAGTTGGAACAAAGCCCCACATTTGAGAAGCAGCGAACGTTGCAATGATGGCGGTTAACTGATCATCAGCACTGCTATCAGATTCATCTTGACTTGCTCTGATTGTATGAACACTAACAGTTGGGGTCATGTGCTGCTCTCGTCAGGCTGCTGGTGGAGTTTCCTGCCACAGGTGGGGCGGTGACTTCCTGGCAGTTCCAAACGGTGCGTCTGATACGATACGTGTCCAGCTGGGACTACTTTGTGGGTCTGTGTGAGGTGGCGTTCTGCCTCTTCATCGTCTACTACGTGGTGGAGGAGGTGCTGGAGATCCGCATCCACCGCCTGCATTACTTCAAGAGCCTGTGGAACTGTCTGGACGTTCTCATCGTGGTGGTGCGCATCAGAGTGGTTTTTACGATGATTCGTCTCCTTTTAACCGTCGGTTTAATAGCCGTTCACTGAGCTTGTGGTTAATTGTCTCTCTGCTCTGTTTTCAGTTGAGTGTCGTTGCTATCATCATGAACATAACCAGGACGGCGATGGTCGGCAGCCTTCTCAAAGGCCTGCTGGAGAACCACACTGCTCACCCCAGCTTTGAGGCTTTGGCCAACCTGCAGGTCAGCTTCAACAACGTGGCCGCCATCATCGTCTTTTTCTCCTGGGTCAAGGTACAAATCTTCTCCCCTTCGGTTCGTCTGTCCAAAACGATCACAGTGCACGTTAGCGATGAATCATCTCTCTCATCCTCTCAGCTTTTTAAGTTCATCAACTTCAACAAGACCATGAGTCAGCTCTCCAGCACCATGTCTCGCTGTGCCAAGGACCTTGTGGGTTTCGCCATCATGTTCTTCATCATCTTCCTGGCGTACGCTCAGCTCGCCTACTTGGTGTTTGGAACCCAAGTCAACGATTTCAGCACTTTCCAAGCCAGCATGTGAGAGCAGTCAAAGAGCAGTCGTACCAATGCCCCAAACATCTGATGCTTCCTGTTGTATGACGATGTTGAAATGTTTCCTGTTTGTGTAGTTTCACTCAGTTCCGGATCATTCTGGGAGACTTTGAGTTCTCAGAAATAGAGGAGGCGAATCCAGTGCTCGGACCGATCTACTTCACAACCTTTGTCTTCTTCATCTTCTTTATCCTCATGGTGAGTTCGGTTGGTCCCACCTGTTTGTTTGTGTTGTTTACGTCTAACCGTCACTAACAGGAACACCTTTTCTCATTTCCTGTCTAAAGAACATGTTCCTGGCCATCATCAATGACACGTACTCTGAGGTGAAGGCTGACATGTCCCAGCAGAGGTCTGAGATGGAAATGACTGACCTCATTAAGAAGGTATTGAACTCCATCTGTCAGCTGTTTCCGCTGATTTCCATTAAGTCAACAAAAGCCACGATGCCAATAATGACAGAGGGTCCGCCTCAATGGGCCTTTTCTCCACAAACTTCTCCAAATACACAGATACTTAAAGGTAATTAAAGGTATTCAGAAAGAAAAAGAAGATCAGAGACTGGAAAGGTGCTAGTGGAGTGCCACCTCTATGATTCACTGCAGGAGGTTGCTGATTGGTGGTCACAGCATGTTTCTGTCCCGTTCTGTGCTACCTATCCACATTCTGCAACTTGCTTGTCAGGGTTGTAACAAAGCTTTGATGAAGCTGAGGCTGAAGAAGACGGCAGTGGACGACATATCCGACAGCTTGCGTCAGGCGGGGGGCAAACTCAACTTTGATGAGCTCCGCCAGGATCTTAAAGGGTGAGCAGAACCTCGAATAATGCCGAAAACTTCCCACTATTAGATGTGGTGTTTGGTTTTGTGAATATCGGATTCATGCTACGTGTCCTGAGCGTGTTCCGTGTTTTCTCTTTGTTCAGAAAGGGCCACACGGATGCAGAGATCCAGGCCATCTTCGCCAAGTACGATCACGACGGCGACCAGGAGCTGACGGAGCACGAACACCAGCAAATGAGAGACGACCTGGAGAGAGAGAGAGTGAGTGATGATGTCTTCAGTTTGTTCCTTCGTTTAAGAAAAGCTGGTGAAACGCACAGAAAAGCTTGTGGCGCCATCCACCCTGACGCCACGCCTGCACATGCTCAGTGTCTCTCTGCTCATATGCTAGGAGGACCTGGATCTGGAACGCAATTCGCTGACCAGACCCAGCAGTGGGCGGAGCTTTCCTCGTACCCAGGATGACTCGGAGGAAGACGATGACGAGGATAGCGGCCACAGCTCTCGCCGTCGCGGCAGCAGCTCGGGGGGCGTCTCCTATGAGGAGTTTCAAGTGTACGGAGTGGTTTTTTTTTTTGTTTTTTTTTTAATCATTAAACAGTGACAGCTATAGTGTGACACAGTTTAACGTGTCTCTGTATCTCTCAGGCTGGTGAGACGTGTGGACAGGATGGAGCACTCCATCGGCAGCATAGTGTCAAAGATCGACGCTGTGATAGTGAAGCTGGAAGCCATGGAGAGGGCCAAGCTCAAAAGGAGGGACGTGCTGGGGAGGCTGCTGGACGGAGTCATGGAGGTGAGACTCAGTGGATACGCAGTCAGTGCAGAAATGAAAGGAGTCGCTCAGTGTGACAAACACGCACAAAGGATTCATATTATTTCTGTGGAGCTTTATGTCTTTAGCTCACATTTTGAGGCAGTTTTACAGCTTTGCTTCAGTCTCACTGCTCTCATACAGTAGCATCACGTTTGTTTGAGCACAAAAGCTCTAAAAACCCAGAATGCACCAGCAGACAGACTCTGTTGACCATGACCAGCTGGGGAGCAAAGTGTTTAGCAGCTGAAGAACCGGATTTTGTTGTGAATAGTCACAAGAGACTAAAAACTGATTAAAGCAAAGTGGATACTGGACTTTGATTCATCAGGTGGTCAGAAATATGATGAATAAAGTGACGTTTCCCCGCATCTGCTGGATGTGTCAGCAAGCAGCTGATTATGTGTTTGCAACATCAGCTGAAAAGGTGATGATATGATCATCCTGCATTTACAGCTCGTTTCTACTGCCCCCAAGTGGCCAAAATGTGTTCACGCAGGCTTCAGTAGCTGGTTCCAGACTGCTTTCTGTATGAATTTGCCTTCTTAAACGTATTGCTGGAAAAACAGTTTCTGTAATTCAGGAAGGAGAAAGTTATGCTTAACGATGCATTAAAACATCAAAACTCAGAGTGTGACTAAAGCTCAGGACAGTGAAGCCTTTAGACTACCGCCAAACATTTCTCTATACACACACAAATAAATAAACGAAAGAACTCAGGAAGCAGCGGTAAGCTGTGCTTCAGCATTGTGGAGAAAAGGGAATCCTGTCCTGCTGCATGTGTCATATATGCAGATTTACAGGAAGCAGACGTGCATGCTGTCAGACTTCCTGCAGCCTTTCTTCTGTGCACGTTCACATCCTGAACGACTGAATCTTTTTGCATCTGTCAGGATGAGCGTTTAGGACGGGACACCGACGCCCACAGGGAGCAGATGGAGAGGCTGGTGAGGGAGGAACTGGAGCGCTGGGAGTCCGACGACATGGCGTCACAGGTCAGCCACCCGCAGCCGGCCACTCCCGTCGGCCACCGGCCCCGGCCGTCCTCTTCCTTATCCACGGACGGCCTCGATGCGAGCGCGCCCGGGAGCGGCCATGTGTGAGGACCTGACCTGCTGAAGAATATTCCACTCTAGCAAGAAACTATTGGAAATATCCCGGCGGCGGAACGAGTGCCTGAAGAAGTGGGACCAAAACGAGACGTCTTATTGAAGCTGTTTAGACGTCTCCAACACTTAAATGCACTGAAAGCGAGTGAAGCTCTCCACACAGACATCGAACAGTATTCACCAGACTTCTAAAGCTTTTACCAAGTATTACTTTAACGGGACGATGAAGGAAGCGGCGACGTGTGAAAGAGGAAGAAGAGCGACGAAGGATTACACAGTATTACAGCACAGTATACACTATCCTATCAGCATACTCAGAATACACAGTGTGTGATGTTAACGTACTCAGCAGCTTTTGATTCCTGTATCTCACATCTTAGCATTTCTACAAACACCAAAAGGGCGTTTCTACAGCTGTTAATTTTGCTGATTATTTTTTCATCATTTTAATATACAGTAGGTACAAGTGTGGCACGTTCTGTCATATTTACTCATCTTCTGTACATCAATGAAGCTTCGGATTAAATAGCTTATTATCATTTTATGATACATATTGTAACTTTAAACAAACTTCGATTTGGAGTGCGTCTAGTGTTCATGGGAAACCCATGCATTTATTATTTTTCCCCTGTGCCTTACATTTTTTTACAATCTACTTCTTTTTTTTAATCTGTTATGCCAAAATAAAGTTTTATTAAAATATATAAGTTTGATTTGTTTGTTTGTTATGCTTTTGTCTGGTTTGGTTTATGATTCATTTGTAGCGACAAGAAAAAAATCATAAATATAACGTTTATAATAATACACAAAATGTAACTTTGAGATACCAAGACATCTAAAAATTACAAACGTTCACGATACGATTAAAGTATTCAGAAACATTTTAAGGGTAACTTCCTCATAATGACACGTTTTTTTAATCAAGTATGTAATCTGACAGTTATTATTGGGAAAATACAAATCTGTTACTGGATTAAGCTGTATCGAGTTTTTAATTCTGTTGATTTCCTTGAAAGAAGAAATCCATTTAAACACAAGTAAATATTTATTGATTATTGTAAACTTTACATACGTTGAACTGTTTGTTTACCTATAGATGAATTTCACATTTGTGCACCTTCAGCAGACCAACTGCACACTGACTGAAGTACTTCAGGTTACACAAAGAAGCACTGTCGTACTACTGTATGATACTGCTTCTACAGGAAACTTTCATAGAAATGATCAAAGTGTGATCGGTACCAAACGCTCATCAACAGAATTACTGCAGGTCAACATCAAAACATGTAAACTGGATGACTGCACTGGAAAAAGTTCCATGAACGTTAACATTTTCAGAGTATAAATGTAAATATAAACATTTTCTTTGGACTTAAAAAGTGAACACATACTTAATAACTAAATAATGAAGTGAATAAATTCTACAATAACTACAATTACAAACAGTCAATGCAACGATTCTGGAAACTGCAACAGCTAAAAAAAAAAATCAATACGACTGAATTACAAAAGAAGAGAAAAAGGCAGAGTGAGTATGAAATGACACAGCATAAATAACCACAGTTTGAAATATAAACCTGAAAGAAACAAATCACACGTTCGTCCACCATCACTGCAGTGTGAGACGCATAGTTTTAGAATGATGTCACGACATGACTGCGGGTGGCTGATTTCAGCTAGAAAGCTCCAAACATGTACCACAAGCTCCCTGCTCAGCACGAAACAGCATGAAGAATTTAGCATCATTTAGCTAGCTCGCTAACAGCCAAATAAATGTGAATCTTACTCTCTAACACTTTCACATCAACTTTATAGGTTGATGTCAATGTTGGGTCAACAATTAGAAGTTTTAGTCTGGAGCTTGAGCCAGGAAGTAATTAATGTTAGCTTAGCTTAGTATAAAGACTGGAAGCAGCAGGAGCCAGCTAGCTTGGCTCTTTTCAAAGTTCAAAAATACACCCTGAAGCCAAAGCTAAACCTCCAAAGCCACGAGTTGTTGTCATATCTGAATATCGGTTGTGCTTGTACAGGCAGGTTCCTGCGTGAATTATTTCTAAGAAAACAACAACCAAACGCAGAGATGTCCCAGAGTCCTGTGCTCACTGTGACACTGTTGGCGTTAGCATTAAACAAACAAGATACTAGTCAGCTTTAGGGCTGCTGGATGTGTTTTTGCTAGCTGTTTCCCCTGCTTCCAGTCTTTATGCTAAGCTAAGCTAACCGCCTCCTAGCTCCATACTTACAGACATTAGAGCAGCAGAAAGAAAGAAAGGATGCCAATTCACACGTTTAAGAGAATTTCTTAATGTAGCGGAGTTTCAGATAGGCGATGATCAGGAATACGAAGGTCATGGCGGTCAAAGCCACATGATTCTCCCACAGTCCCCAGGTGGTGTACTCTATCCCCAGGTAGTCCAGATACTGCTCTCCTGTGCATCTGAAATAACACGAGCCCCAGCCGGTCACATACTTTAACATGAGGTCTGACGGACGAGCTGGACTGGAAACATCTTTGTTTAGGGGAGCTGACCACAGAGTGAGCATGCAGGTGTACTCACGTCAGGCCGGCGGTGCTCACGCTGCAGTTGGTCACTGCAGCCGACACGTTGGCTTGGATCACAGCCTCCTCACAGAACTTCAAACCCAAAAACTCATTGATCTTCAAAGCCTGAACACAGACAGCGCAGCCAATCAACGCAAAGTCAATACAGCTCATTAGACTGACTGCTGATCTGTGGTGATCAATAGAGGAACACGGCTGAACATTTAAGTCTTTAAGATGACGACATTTTAATGTGTGACTGACAGTTTGGTCCAGTGCTGCATGAGAGCTGCAAACTATAAATATAGAGTTCTTACTAGTACTTTCACTGCCTTCACTTGGACTTACTGCGAGGCCGTAGCGAGGAATGCTGAAGTACTTCAGCCAAGCCAGCCAGTCCATGATGCTGGGCAGGTTCACCAGGAGGCCTGAGAAAATCTACAAACACAACACAAACTGGAGCTTCGGGCATTGTTTCACAGGTGTTCACAGGTGTTCCTAATGATACTGACTGAGGCTGCGCTGACACATCTAAATGGAACAGAGCCTTGATTAATGTCATTAGTCTCAGCTGTGAGTTTCTGGTGATCAGAGTATGAAGTCTGCTGTCAGAGCGGCTCAGTTCAGTTTCTCTGTTGTGTCTTCACTGACATAACACCATAAAAGCAGTCTCGTGTGGTTTATTGCTATTAACCATCTGCATTATAAATACATGAAAACGTTGAACAAAGCTGTGATCTTAATGACACTTGGGCTTTTTTAACTAAGCAGAAGGTCATCGTCTTAAAAACGACATGAACAAGGAGGTTAATGAGCAGTAAGAGGAGATTTTTTACTTCATGACTTCTCAGAGCAGACTCTGGAAAACAGCAGAGTCCTGGAAACTGACGCGTCTCTCACCATCATGAAGACGAAGGTGATGGTCATAAAGATGTTGGCGAGCGCCACGACGCTCTGGTCAGCTGAGATGGCCATTGTCATGGCCGTGGCCGTGTAGGCCACCAGAGTCACTGTCAGCGTGAAGACGAGGAAGGCTGCTGCTGTGGATTTGAGGCCTGAGTGGACACAAACACACAGGTTAAATACTGAGCTGCCGTACCTGCCTGGCAAAGGTGAGCGCCTCTCGATCCAGTGCTCAAAGATTCAAAGTGTTCCACACTGGTTGGGTTCCAGCTCTGTGAGTCTCACCGATCATGAAGTAGACAATGCAGCTGAAGATGACAGAGGTGATGGTGCGCAGGGTGATGTCAGACAGGATCTTAGACAGGAAGTACACGGACACTCTGTAGTAGCCACTGATGTACTCGTGCCTGTCACAAGAAAACCCAAGCACCAATCAGATTCTAGCTCTGCCCTCAAAGGTATGTTCAGTCAAACACACAGATGTGCGACTTCCTGACAGATTACACACACAAAGAGTTTCCTCTCGATGATGAAGAGCTCGGCCGCTGACACGGTGCTGAAACACTGGTTGGTGGTGATGAAGAAGAGGGCGCCCATCCTGCCAAAAAGAACAAAAAGGGCAAACGATGAAGGTCCAGCTGCTCAGCCATGATGCTGACCGCTCACTTTGCTCCTGTAGTCTTTAAAAAACATTTGACGGACAAGTTAAGAAGGTTAAAACTTGATTTTCATTGGTGCAGGTATTTGAAAAATGGTACTTGGTTACATTCCACCACTGCTGACCGAACATGGCGTGTAAATGAAAAGGCTGATTGTCTGACGCTGACAGAGTCGACTCTGAACAGTCAACACTGTGTGGATTATGGTGCTAAATGTGCCGTGGTCCACACACACATACAGGGACTTAAAAGGTGGCTGACTCCACCGTGGCCCTGCACCCAGAGGAGGGAGGGAGGGGTAAATAATCTGCCATACTGCCTATGCATTGACCATGAATGTAATGCCATCGGGATCTTATACTCCACTGAAGCGTGCACAGAAAAGAGGAGGGAGGCCATTGAGATTTCTGATGTGCTTCACTGGGCTTGTGAGTACCAGGTTGTGCCCAATAAAACATAGTAAGAGGATTAACGATGCAGAAACTGCTCTACTTTTCACACTTTAAAAGCAACAACTGACTTAAGAACCTGAGCAGTTAACAGGATCCATATGCTCATACTATAAGGCCACATAATGTTCTAGATTAACAGAAATGATCTAAACGTTATATCTGAGCTCCGGCAGCTCCGGCCCTCTGTGTGCAGTAAATACATCATGGACAGAGGATTCCTGTGTGAGGCTCACCTGTTTTGGATACCACTCTGATCGTCTTTGACCTCGAAGAAAATGGCTCCGACGATGAGAGCGAGGAAGATGTTGACTCCCAGCTGCCCAGAAAACAACGTGAGACAAGAGAAGCACCGACAACCGTTGAGAAAAGTCCTGTTTGTAACTACAGAGTGCGTGAGAGCAGTGGAAAGTTGTAAGATGAGTAAGGAACAGCAGGGTTATTTTTCTGTATTTTGATGCTTCAGGACTCTTAGGAAAGACAAACATTGTTTTTTAATCTTTTTTAACAGTTAAAGTCTTAACAGTTTTGAGGCTTTCCCTCCTCCGTACATTTTGCTCTGAGGTGAGAGAAACCTCAAACCCAAAACTGTACTTCTTATTTTTTTTTTGTTTATGGCAAAGGAAGGTTTAACTCTGAGGCAAGGAAAAGGAAAAAGTGCTTCAGTGCTTCTAACTGTCCTGAGTTTTTTGTGAAGAATGGAAATAAAACATGAGCAGTGTCCTCTTTGGAAAAAAAAAAGCTAATGTTTGTGGGCATCAGGGGGTCAAGTGGATGCCCTGCTCCTCCTCCAGGCCGGCCTAACCGAGAGAGCCGGAGGTGGGGGAGGATGACAGAAAAGAGTGAAGAAAATGAAAGGGACACAAGTTTTAATCCCAACAATTTACAGATTATGACAGGACTAAGCGGTTCCCAGGGTGAAGGGATAAGCTAATACGGTTGAGCCTTTTTCACCTCATTCCCCACAGCCCCTCATGTGAAAGCCGGGCAGCGGACTGATAGGTCATGACGCCATCATGTGATGAGTCTCGGACCAGGCCAAGGGGCTTTGGCCAGATATGATATCAGTTCAGATCCTGGCCCAAAGAGGCAAGAGTGGGGTCACAACAGTCACAAAAGCCGATTACGGCGCCCACGCCACCTAGAGCCCCTCTCGTAGGATTATTTTGACTTATTTAGGGCCAATTAGCTGTTAATAATTCTTAAAGTGAGGAGACTTCTGACGGCATTTTGCTGCCATGGGGTGACTAATGAGGGCATTAAGTCTTGACCCCTCCAGAGCGCTGTCTACGCATCCTGTTCATGACGATAACGATGCTAACACCCATTATTTCTCTGCTCCTTTCACTCTTTGGAGTGTTTGGACGGAGTAAAGGTGACAGTGGCGCCGCATCATGATTCAACCTTTAACCCTGAAAACAGAGAACTTTAAGTTTATTAGAGATGGAGACTTGCAAGTTGCAAAATTGAGGGCTTACGTGAGACTTTTCTCTTTTGAATGATAGGCTTGAATTGAGACTCGAGGGCAGAAAGATGAGGAGGCCTTTCCTCAGATCAACAGATGTCAGAAAACGCTGAGCGGTGCTTAGTTTTTGTCTTTTGAAAACTGCCAAATGTGCATGAATCATTCAAACTGTAGTAAGGACGACACTCTTTAAGCTAGATAGTGCTAGAACTAGAACTAGAAGTGCTAGATCCTGCTTTTATTTTATGGTATTTCATTTTCCTGCTCAAGTCTCAAAAATTTAAGACTTGATGAGGAGGATTAGTTATTTATTTTATTTAACTATGGGGACGTATTACCTGGGCCACAGATGTCTGTGGGTTCAGCATGAGGTTCTGGAAGGTTCTCTTAAGCACCCAACCCAGCTGGTGGAAGAAGGAGCTGTTGTAGGTGATGGTGCGGGATGTTTTTGGACATGAGCTGCAGTCCTTCTCCTGGACGATGCGGTCCAGCTCAGCTCTCGTGTCGCTGGAGTAGCTGCTGTTCCTGAACTCCTCAACCAGGCGCTCCTCAATGCTCTGCCTGGAGCTGCCAAGCTCCTCAAAGTCCAAATCTGGCGGAAAGGGAAATTATTCATTTGAGGACTGGAAACAATGACAGACACCAATAACCTCATAAAGGACTGGACAAGTGGGGATGAGGGGTTAAAATGTGATATTTTAAAACACTTATTTGTAACAGGAAACACTTTTCCATGTCGACAAATCATCCTCTGATGAAGGAGGACGTCACCCTGACAGCTGGAGTACCTTCAGACCCGTGCACTTTGGTCATGGTTGTGGCGGTGAAGTCTCCATTTATAACATCCAGAAAGAAGTCAGCTGGGTTGTTGTGGGGCTCACAGGGATAGCCTGGAACACAGGTCACAGCGATCCATGTTTAATACGCAGGAAACATTTAAGATGCATGTCCAGTGTTACATCGAGGCGTTTTTATTATCTGATTCTTATAAGACTCAGAAGAATAAAGATGCACAACCATCTACGTTTATTTCCAGGTGCTGTTAAAAACATCAGTGACATTATTAACATGTCAGATGGTATCTTGTGGTGATAATAAACTTCCACATAGTCACCAATGTTGGCGAAGTAGTCCAAAGCGTTTGGCGCTGGTCCATGGTACACCATTTTCCCATTAACCAGCAGAGTCAGAGTGTCAAACAGTCTGTAGATGGAGTATCGTGGTTGGTGGATGGACATAATTATGGTTCTTCCATGACTGGCCATCCTGAGAGGACACACACAGTAAAAATATTAAGAGTGCAGTAAAGTTAAGCTGCCTTTGAAGTGAAAAAATACAAATGTGGTACAGCTAAATTGTGTTTTACAGTCAAGACTGTTACAGTATTTCATTATGATCAACTGATACTTCAAATAGTTTATTCTGCGTTTCCATATGTGCTTTTAAATCTGTAAACCTTTTTAAATTCTAACAGTTTACTAAACACTGTAAAAGATAAACTGAACAGACACACAGTGACTAGTGTGGGATATTACAATTATGGAGCTTTTTATTATCAAACAGCTGCAGGCTCTTCATCACACTGTCTGATAAATACCCCAATAATAGAATAATTGTAAAAGGTTAAATATAAATTATGTTAAATTAAAGTCATTTTCATAACAGTAAGTTCTGATTGCAGGCTTATAAACCATTAAAACCATTATAGTTTTGGTCGTGGCATCATTTTTCTTCTTTTTAATAGCAACATTTTGCCCTAAAATAAGCCTAAAATGTCACGTTTTAGCTTAACTGCAGCTTAAAACATATACTGAAAAACACAGTAAAAGCCAGAATCCTGATCTCTGGAAAAAGGCTGTTTTCCATCATAGAATCAGAAGAATGAGGAACGGCAGAAAAGCTTCTTTAACACCTTTTCAGCAGCAGCAGGACGGAGTTGGCAGTGCTGGCATCCAGCCCTGTGGTCGGCTCGTCCAGAAACAGAACTGACGGATCAATAATCAGCTCCATGCCGATGGTCGTCCTCTTCCTCTCACCTCCGGAGATTCCCCGGGTCATCTGTGTGCCCACCTGAGCAGAACACCCACACAATCACTGTCCGGACCCTCACCCGGTGTCTTGAAGCTGAGGCAGGACACACGGTTGGACATTTACCTTGGAGTCAGCCACTTTGGTGAGACCCAGTTCCTTAATGAGGCGATTGACTCGAGCCTCCTTCTCACTCTGAGGCACAGAGCTGGGCAGCCGCAGCGCCGCCGAAAAACGCAGGTTCTCCCTCACGGTCAGGGTGCCCATGACCACGTCTTCCTGGGAAGAGAGATGAGAGCTTGAGGTCAAAGGTCAGAGACTGGGAAGAAAATGTCTGTCTGTAATGTGACAGAGGTTTGTTAGAATGGATTAACTGTTTGGACTGTTTTCACTTTTCTGTGCTGTTTTCCAGTGAAAATGCTCTAATAAACGCGCTGCACTCTACCTGCCCAGCACCAAACAGCAGACAGACAAAGTTAACAACAACTTTAGCATCACAGCAGAGATGAGGAGTCAGATCTTTGTCTCAGGAATTGGTGGAGACCAAACCAGAAAGAGTTTATCAGACTCAGACTGGGTGTGTAAGTAAGCAACTGTTTGCCATATCGAGTTTACAGGTAGTAAGTATGTCACTGTTGTGTTTCTAGCAACCAAAAAAACTCAGTTCATGCAGGTTGAAGTAATGAATGTAACGCACCTGAACCACATAGCCAGAGAGGCACTTGAAGTTTGGAGGCTGTGGCGCTCGGTCAATGAGGACTTCTCCTGAGAGACCTGAAGGATCCTTCCTCGCAGCCAAAATGTCCAAGAACCTTTGAATAGAACACACAAAACAGTTATCTACAACATGTGCAGGTGGCTGTTCAGAGTTTAGTTTTTCTGCGTGATACCCACGAAGATTTTCCGCTTCCAGTCGGGCCAAGAATAGCGTTGAGGCCAGGTCTCATAATCCCACTGCATGAAGACAACACAACACGGATCAGTTCATTTAAAGGCAAAGACTGGATCACATCCAAATGATCTGCATCCATTTCTGAGGTGAATAATCGAAGAGTTTCACTTAACTGTAACAGTTTTACCACACAAATGTGAGGAGTGTGAAACAAAGTGGATTAATGTGACTCTTGGACATGTGATGAAACTCAGAAGCACTTAAATCGTTTTCCTCACAGCACATTTTCTAAATTTTCCTCCCTAATCCCAAATAAAATAATGATCATGAAAGGTTTTTGTAGTTTCATAAGCATTTCTGAAAAGCTGCACACACACACAAATCTATACTGTGGTGTAATAAATTCAAAAGCAAATCCTTTGACTTCAGAGAGAGCAGTTACACAAAAAGAGTCAGTGATATAAAATGGAATTAAAAGATTGAATAAAAGCCTGGCAGTGGATCACGTGATGGTGTTTAATTCGTTTCCCTGGCAGACTGCTCTTTAGTGCATCAGAGAGATTATATGCAAGAAACCATGCTTAATATCATATAATTAACACTGAGGCGGGAAAAGGCCCAAAAACTTGTGTGAAATGACTCATTCTTCCATGGGAAATGTCAGCTGTGTTTAATACCATCAGAAAGAGACCAATGTAAGAGTCTATTCACTATTGTCCTGCTTTGGATAAGGATACAATGACCCACACTAAATCGACATGAAGAACACGGCTCCTTTACTGTCACGTAGCCTCCCAAACTAAGTTCACCATGTTTTTATATCGAGTCAGAGACGATGAAAGTCAACAAACCAGAAATCACCAGATTCACAACATTTTTGTCTCATAATTAATCTGAGTAAATAAAGAGACAGATACAACTGACGAAGACAAAAGAAGGACAGGCGGAGAGATGCAGAGGGTGCACAGGTTTTATAACTGACTTGAGGTCAACCAGGATTTCCCTGGGACTGGTTTTCCTTTTGTAGAAGGAGCCGCTCTTCAGCTGCACTTTGTACTGGATGTTGTGGAAGCTCACTGTGGAACCACAAGGCTGCTTGTTCTGGTCCATGACCTTTGACCTGGCCATCCCGTTGGTGCCGATGTCTTCTATCATGGCGATGTTGATGTGACTGGCTCTCTCCATCATCCTCTGCAGCAAAAACCCTGTCAAATGACAGTGAACTTACATGAGATCAGTCTTTCACATCTTTCTATCTCTGAGTTAATAACACAGATTGAAGCCGTGGTGTTTGAGTATTTTAAATGTACGTCTGTACGATATTCCTGAAATCAGCACAGACAAATATTAAGTGTTTTCAGGATGCTCTGAAGTGAAATGTAGATGGAAAATCCTGCAGCTTCACTTAATATTTAAAGATCTTTTCCACACGTGTATTATGACGTACATAAAAATGTATCTGTCTAACATGGTATAATCACAACATCAAACTCTTTAAAATGGCACCTAATCCTTCTCCCACATTCAAAACTCCAGAATATGTGAATGTGCACATCTCCCTTACGCATGCTGAACACTGAACCAGAATTGGCTTTTAAACTAGTTGTGATGTCACAAATCATGCTCGCAGGCCCGCCTCTTAAAATCAGATTCAATTAGCGCAGAGAAAATGTACACTTTCAGAAATAATGTGAAAACAGACATCTAGTGTCAAACATCATTCACACAGTGATGCTCAAACATTCGACTGAAGGAACAAGAAGAAAAACACATTTTTGACCTTTAACAATCACATCCAAATGTCTCCATTAAATGAATCATCATTAAGTGTTATAAACTCAGAGGAGATGTCATTTTTGTGCTCAGGAATTCAACAGCTCAAATTTCCTTAATGTACCAAAAAGGGACCAGAAAAGAAAAAACGCCTTCTGTCATCATGAACCAGACACATAATGACGTTTAACACAAACAAATTTGGTAAACTGAATAATTTTAACCAGAAATAAAACACAGCACGTCTCTGTCCTCTGATGTACTTTGAACAATGGTGTCATTTTTCTGTGAGGAACTCTATGGGGTGAGCTCGTACGTTTAAACAGACTTCATAATAAACGGGATCTCATGTAGCCTCATAAATGAAAACATACATAAATAAAAACACACTGCTTCATCTGCCTTCATCCTGTTATTATTGTGATAAGCTTTAACTACTTTACTTATCCAAATATGAAATACTCAGACATCCTTCAATTCCCGAGGACAACGCTTTGGCCTCGTATTTTTATTCTCCTTATTAACTATAAATGTATTAATTTTCACGTCACCTACACCATCATCACCAGAACCTTTGTTGCATTCAGGACAGTGCGATCATATTTTAGGGTGAAGTGGGGTTTCTCAACTTTGGAGAACATTGTGGTAAATTTGAAAATGTGTTTGTTCCTGTAATAACCAGGTTTGTCTTTTTCTTTCTCTTTTTCAGTGTTGATAGAAAATTACCACAGATGTCTTATATGTAAAATAAAATTAAGAACGTATAAGATAGAGCACATACCTCAACCATCAAGGATCAGCTTTGTGTTAATGTGGCTGCTTTCAGGATTTTGTTTTTACTGAACGGGAGCTTCAGGAACTTTTAAAGAAATTGTCTGGAAATGATCAAATAATGTAACCGTATGCCTATTTTTTGGCCACTTTTCCAACCAAACCAGACAAAAACTAATCCATAAAACCACACCACTTCAGTATTTTAAAATCCTTTCTACAGCACTGATTCACATGACTTCATTTTAATTAGTTCCATAATTAATTTTCTTGCTCCATCTTTAATCAGACAAACCAAGTCAAAACAATCACAGGCTGCCAAAATCCTCTGAAAATGATCATCACCGCAATGTTGCTGCAAAGTAATGAGAAGTTTTGTTGCAGTAACTTACCGGTCCGTGAGACTGTGAGGTGGTACAGAGTACTGCTGCAGCCTTCAGGAGCGCCGCTGCTGCAGACTGACAGAGCAGAGCGACATGGAGCCTGACTAACATCAGCTCATGACAGCGGGGACAGGTGCCTCACCATCCAGCCACACACTCCGCCAAGAGAGATCCCACCAAGCTGCACGGTGCTTTAACCCTTTATTTACCACCACCTAGAGCCATGGATGACTGAATGGAGACTGTGCATTGTCACTGCCACAACGCTGGCTTCCGATCATTTCTGCTCTGATCATTATAGTTATTGATGCATTGATGTGTTCAGCACTTTCATTTTGCAGCTGGTAATAATGTAATTGATTAGTTGATTTATATTTGTATTATTAATATGACTCCTCGAAGCAACTTAATTATCAAATAAATGTAGTTGAGTAAAAAGTACATTATTTCCTCCTGAAATGTATTGGAATAGAAATATAAAATGGTATAAAATGGAAGTACTGAAAGTACAAGTACCTCAAAATTGTACTTAAATACAGTATTTGAGTAACTGCTACATTCTAAACCTGCACATTTATTTTCAAATTGTACGCAACTGTATTGAAATCCATGAATGCTGTGGTGGAAAAACACATTAAAACATCTAAAATATTTGCATCACAGTTAGCCAAATGGTTAGCTGTAGAGTATATTTAAACAGTAGCTAAAGGGCTAAAACATGCCAAACCACTGGTATGGTCATTACATACAATTCTGAGCTAATTTGTATATAAATTCTTTTAAAGCTGTCAAAGTGCACATTTAGAAAAACTCTCCGTGGCGAGATGATGCCTGACGGTGTGAACAGCAGCAAGTTTCAGTTAGCAAGAAACAGGCATGCTAATTAGCAACGTTTAAAACAGAAAAGTATGATTTTTAAAAAAAAAAAAAAAAAGCTAGTTTATTTAATTATCAAGTGGCCACGGTGTTGGGCTTTTTTTTTGCTTCAGCATTTGGTTCAATTAGTTACACAAACTAAGTTACAACTTGCGTATTGTTTAATTTCTATATTTCTACCATAGCGTTAGCGTTATCTCATCAAGCTAGCTGGCTAATGCTACTAACGTTATAGCCGGAGGCTACTTTAGTACTGATGTTACTGATAAATCAGTATAACATCGAGCTGGAATTGTAAAAACTTTTAAAAATTAAGACGTCAAATATGTACCTGTTGTTTTTTGTTTTGTTTTGTTTTGTTTTGTTTTGTTTTAACAAGAAGGATGTCAAAGCTTACCTGTTGGTTCAAATCCTCTGTTAGCTAACAAACTTCTTCAGTATTTAACGTTAAACTTTAACTTCCGGCAAGAAAGCGCACACCAACCGATATTTGATATTCACCGATATTTCAGTCTCGTTTTTACTATATCTCTTCTCACAAATACAGAAATATGTTTTTAATAATCTTTAAAGTGTCTCTATTACATCATTCGACCAGAGAGCACTTACAAAGTTTATTTTTCAACTGTAAAATGTCCCACACTCCCATTCTAATTTATGATTATGACAAAGTACAACAAAATGGTTCACAAATCTCCACAGAAATCTGACTACATGCTGTAAAATTCAACAAATACGAAATTTTGGTGTGTAGTTTTTAATTGAGGTGTCTCACAAGCCATTCAGAGCAAAAATACAGTACAAACAGAGTGTTGCTGAAAGTCACATTTAGGTCCCAGATACAGATCCACAGCTACAATGATTATATCTGAACAGCAGCCAAACAGAACACAGTAAATAAAACCCGACATGGGAATTTAACGGACAAGGAGGCTTGTAATGAGGACGTGTTAACTATAAAGACAAAGTCCTTATATAAAACCATTTAATATGTGGACGAGGAGGAAAACAATATTTACAAAACATCTAGAAATGGTGTTTGAGGAAAAATGAAAGGCTACAAAGTCTTACAAACAGAACAATGATGATAAATATGTTGTATTTGTCTACTTTTAACCACAAAACAGAAGATGTCTGTCCCATCTAACAGTATTAATCTGCCTTATTCTGGAAATGGATCCACTCACAGTCAGTCAGCCAAGACAATCTACAGCTTAATTACTCCTACACCCTGCAGGGTTTGATTGTACTCTTTAGTCATGGAGGGCATTGAAGCAAACATTCACATTGTCATACATGGCTCTTAGCTGATCAGCTCTTTAGTGTTGCATTAAGTGTGCTTCACGCTTTCTGAGTGACACATCATTGGTGTAAATGAGGAATTACTTATTGTAATGATTTAGCTTTACACAACACGAGTCAGGCGACACTCCCGCCCGGGTGAAATATTGATATCTCTTCAGACGAGTTAAGTAAATGCAACAGAGAACTATCAGTTTTCCAGATGTACATAAATAGAATTATTTACAAAACATAAACTATACATTTCTGTACCCTGAACACTTACTAGTGCCCCAAGAAGACCTGTTTCAAATCAGTACAGATATTAACACTTGAACAAGCAAGAAACATGTTATTTTTAGACACTCAGACACTGAAATGCTGTGCATATAAACAGCATCAAGCAACTCCGTTCACAAGAGTTCACGACATCACAGAACATACAGGGTTTTGTTCATTTTCTCCTAAACCATCAAAGTTGTGCAACTGAGCATCAATGTTTGTCAGAGAGGTGCTTCAGTGAGTATTAAGAGCGCCAACAACACTGCGTGTTTATGGGGAAGCTGGGACCAAAGCATTTTCAAAGATGGAACTGTTAGTATTTCTGTTCTGTCTAATTTAGATGCATAAGTTGAAAAGTAAATTCCAGAATGGACAAACAATGATTAAGACCTACTCACCGACTTATTTGGGCCACGATTCTTATGTTCTAGACACGTCGTGAGTCACAACGTTCTATGAACTCTGACAAAGATTTTGTGTTCCCATACAGGGGTTCAATTAATTCCAATTAACTGACGAATGAATGCAGTTCAATTATTTTTTTTTCAATTAGTTTTTCCCAATGCTCCAAATTAAACAGCTGCTAAAATCCAGACGCACAAACTGTTTTTGAAATACAACTTATCCAAGTTAAGATCACCTTGAACGTAAAAAGTCCAAACTTAGGCATTATATCAGCTAAAAAGATAAAATATCTGAATGGCAGACCGTCAGCATCCATCCATGAATTCCTGTCTGCCATTCAAACACTTCTCAGCTTTTAGCACCTATAAGGTCATTGGTTTGCTAGTAGATAAAACCTTGTATAAAGAGGATGTTTTCCATTTAGTGCACATCATGAATTCACAGCCTCTAACTCCACGAGGCTAATAAATATCATGCTACTCTAAATAATGCGTTGTAACCCTTAGGTGTTACAGTCTGGGCAAACCACACTCTTTATCATGTTTCCATAAGGGCACCGTTGTTCGATTGTATTGCACACATGAATCCGGTCCAGAGCCCGAACCCTTTCATCCAATGTCCTGCTGCCTATGCCCAGCGACCACTGGACATAAAACTTCTGCTGAAGGAGAAACTTGGGTCCGAGCTCTCGTGCTTTCCCCAAGCACCAAAGGGCACCACGATAATTGTGCTGTTGTCCTCTGAGCCATACTGAAGAGCCTGAGGGACAAAAGGATCATGACACATAAACCCATAAACATTTGAATAAAGGTCTGCTTACTTATATTTCCAAACGTGAAGTATTTTTTGGACGCCTGAGATGAGTGTGAGTAAAGGCTACTCTACCCGGAGACTGTTTATGGAGGCATTTTGATTTGTCTGTCTAACAAAACATGAAAGCCTTCATTTCAATAAATATGTCAATCTGCCACAACTCAAACATGCCTTCCAAGCAACAAAACAGCCTTTCAAACCCAAAACTCTCCTGTAGTACAGACACTGTGGTGTCAGTCTGGGAGTACTAAAAGCCAAAAATGAAGGTTGTACCTGGTCAGATATTCTGTGAGCTGCCTCCTTGGGGTCGTGGCACTGGCTGATCACATTGCAGATCTCTTGGCTATTCATAATGAAGTTAATGCCGTCTGTCGTCAGCGCCAGGAATGAGTCATGCACATGGTGCAGCTGATGGAAGGAAAAGCAAAATTAAGTGTTTGCTTAAGACATTTTTTTTACTACATGTCTGTGCTACAGCTATGCTGTCGTACATTCATATTAAAGAAATTCCATGCACTTCCTGTTGAGAAGCTGGATTTGTCACTGCACTTCTGCAAACCTACCGCTATTCTCCTGGTCTCAGGCTCAGCGATGACCCCCGTGTTCTTCAAGTCAAAGTCTCCAATGCTGCGCGTCATGGCCAACCTGCCGTTGACATTTGGCTGTCCCAGACTATTCCAGGTGATAAAGCCTCCACTTCTCTTTATCCTTGAAGCAGGTGCAGAGTTATATTCTATTTAGTTATTTCTGCTCAGACAGAAGGAGTGATTTTTACAATAATAGTACCAATATCCTTCTCATTACTGCAGATAAAACTCCACCAGCACCGTCAACACTACTTCAGTGTTTTGAAGCTTCTGTTTCTGGCTCTAAACCTAAGAACAGATTCTGAATCTTTAGCAATATTCAGGTTAATGGTTAACAGAGATTCGGCAGATAATAAAGCCTAAATAGTTGTTTCCAACCTTAGATGGACACTTCAGTAACTGCTTTTAACCACTAGATGTTCATTTTCTCACAGATATTAGTTTATTTTCTTATTCCCAGCAGCGAATTTGTTTCGTGCACTTCCACACACCTCTTCATTTATTGTAGCTGCTCAGGTTTAAATTGGGAGTTATCCTGTCAATTACGTGACATAATAATAAGATAAATGTTTAAATTGTTCTAACAGGCACGAGAACCGTGTAAATGAAGCCATAGTGGAAAACTTTAAATGTTGTGCTCATTTCATGAACTTATTGTATCTTCAGGGTGGTTCATACCACTGTCTCTGGCTGCTGTCCTTTTGTCTAAACTGATAAACGAGGCATGACTGCAAACATCTTTGTACCTCTCTTTCTCGTCCTTCCTCTCAGGAGTGTGGTCGACAGTGAGTTTTAGGGCCTTGCCCTTGCGGCACAGCATGGCTCGGCTGTCACCCACACTGCCCACCACCAGCTCAAAGCCGTCCCTCAGCAGGGCCACAGTGGCAGTGGTTCCCGCATTCATGCCGGGTACTACAGAGACATAAAAGGAAACATGAGAGGTGGAATGTGCCATAAAAAGGCCCCCACAAAAAAAAAAATTTAAAAATTAAAACAAATCACTGTTCACAACAACCACATCATGGTGTACCTCACACTCTCACATCCACACACTAAAACATGAACACATGGGTGGGAAGTCGTAACGTGGATTTACAGCAAACTAGAGGTTAGACAATTATAGATAGAGGAGACAGTCATGCATGCAGGTTGAAGTTTTTCAGCACAGTTGAGCTCTTCAGCAAATTTTACAGCAGACTTCAGTCTAAAAATAATAAATGTTCTCTGTCAGTACACTAATCAGTGTCCAGAATTGATTTTGATATTGAAAAAACACATAAACTCATCTAAAAAAGAAAACTACTTTCTTCATACTTCATGACAGCGGTGCTTTGTTGTACTTGCAGTTTGCATGCATTTATTAAGAGCTACAAATGTGAAAAATTCATCACTTATCTGTCCTAAATGTGACTACTTAGTACTTGATGATGGCAATAAGTGACATTTCCTATTAATGCAGGCAAACAGTAAGATGTTCTTTTTGCACTGAACTCAGTAACGTGGTTCCAGACAACTCTGTGTGTCTGGCAAACGTTTGAGCAGCAGAAATTTAACTACACATAAACACTAAACTTCGGTTCCATAAGGGACAACACATTTCTTAAAACAGAATGAAAAACCTTAAAGCTGATTTATCTGCTGACATTTGTGGGCCTGCATTAAACCTTTTTCTCTCTGAGGGAATAAACGAGGTGACTAACTGTAGATTCAAAGGCAGGTGTTTGTTGTTGTTGTTGTTGTTGTTTGGTCTGATCTGCGTATAAAACATGCTGCATCTCAAGGACTAGATCTGTGACTGACAACATACATCTCAAACACTTTGTCAAACTGAAGCACTGTCTCACAAGAAGCTTTGCATACACTTGGTGAGAGAAGAAAAGGAAGAGAGCGAGAGAGAGAGGTAGAGAGTGAGAGTGAGAGTGAGAGAGAGAGAGAGAGAGAGAGAGAAAGAGGGGATTGAGAGAAAGATAGGGAACCTTCCAGTAGTCCAGGATTTAGGACCCGCTGGACTCTCCTTCAATATCTAGCCTCTCGTCATCCACATTGGTGCCAAGGGGCTCCAGCTCTTAGCTGGGTCAGCAGCTGCCGTAGATAACATGCACACACACACACAGGCATATTGGGACATTTCACACAGCGTGGCTGATCTATGGCCACATCATAGATATACTAGCTTTTATATAAACAGATAAGCTTAATCAGACATAAGGACCTTTGAGAAAAGTCAAGCTAATTTAAGTTCCTATACGACAAGGGCAAACATGTAGGCCACGAGATTTATTGACAGAATTTTTTTTTGCATGAATTTGTTAAAGGGACGCTCAAATCACCCCAACATCAAATTTAATACCCATGCTGCTAAACAACATACTTTGCAGATTGAGAGCATATCAAAAGATGGGTGACAAATTAAAGGAAAAAACAACACGAACTTTCAGGCCACCGCAAGCTGGAACAGCTTCAATGCTTGTTGGTATCGACTCTACAAGTCCCTCGACTGCCATCCTTTCAAATGGCTTTTAATAGGGTTGAGATCTGGTGATTGTGAAGACCACAGCATATGATTCATATTGGTTACAATTTTCCTTGAATTTGTCGCCGCTGTAGACGCAACACTGGAAGCAGTGAAGCGTTTTAGTGTTTGCTCTACTTGTAGCTGGTTTATTGTTCATCAGTCATTAATTAACTTTGGCTTAAATGACAGACCTCTAACCAAAAGAGCTCAGATCATGTCAGTTGGGAAATCCAGTGCTTCAAAGCCTAAGTAGGATAAGTAAGTTAGGTTTTCAAGAGAGAAAAAGAAATCATTACACATATACAGGTGCATATATATACACAGTATAACTATGTGCATGTAACACAAAAGAACCTACCGTTTGGAGAGAAGTGCAAGTGCCTCGCAAGAGCTTTGTCTACTTCAAGGAATGCCTTCGTTAAAACTAGTTCCAGATTGACCTCCTCTGCCACAAGGTCCCTGAAACAACAACCACACCTACATTGATCAAAGTATCAGATACAAAGATATTCTTCACAATCATCTCACACTTTCAGTTATTCAAAACGTTAATCAGTCAATTAATTTCCTGTGACAAAGACTGGCGTCGATGTGCGATATCAGCATATCTACTGATTTCCTTACTTGATGAACTTCTCCATGTATTTTTCACAGAAGTCGGCTGCGTCCGGCCCACCATGTCCATCAAACACGGCAAAGTAGAGTATGTTGTCAGTCATTTGGGAGACCTGGAAGCGGTCTTCATTCTCCTTGCGTTGACCGATGAGCGAGGCACAGCCGACCCTCGATAAGCTGACTTTGGGAATGGGCTTGCCGTAGCGAATGCTGGGAGGCAGCAGGATGGGCTCATCAATGCGATTGTCCCAGATGCCAAATGAATCCCAAGTGGTGGGGCGGCCACTACTGTCTGCATCAAAGCGTGTGTTGCTGTGCCGTTTTCCTGAAGGGCTGTAAAGTTGTCTCTGGAAGACTGTGAACTGAAGTTGGCTGTCCTGCTGGAATTGGGGAGGGCCTAGGGCCATCTGTAAAAAACCACTGCGCCCCACATGAGGACCACTGCACCTTGCAAGGCGCACAAGACAGGCTGCTGACATCACCCCGACAGCACAAACACTGGAGAAGCACTGGATGCAGAGGAAGGGGGGTTTGTTGTCTGAACACTGTGGGAGAAAAAAAATCAGTTCTTTAGATTGGGTGCAGAAAATTGAACTCACATTTCAATAAACACTTTTGTTTGTTCAGGAGGGGGCGACAACACCAGAATGTCTAAAATGCTGCACCTATTGCCACCAACCTTGTATTATTTGTGATTTACAAATTAATAATCATTAAGCAAATGCTCTTATCTCTAAAAAGATAGAAACAAGATATTATGATGCCAGCCCTTTACTGATTTACAACAGGTGCTTAAAACTGTGATCTACTTATGAAAGGACTGGACAAATGTTGAGTAGAGCTGAAGCAGTCAATTGATTGACAGAAAATGAATCAATAACTGTTTCAATACTTGGTTAAACGTTCCAGTCATTCATCCAGCAAAAAGCCAGACATTCACTGGTTCCTGTCTCTCTGATAATAGTTATATTATTGTCACATATAATAACAAACTGATTATACTGGGCCGCAAGACTGTTATTTATTGACCAGCATTTGAATGGATTTCAATTGGCCTTATGTGACTCTGATGGACATTTTTACTATTTTTTGACATTTAACAAATCACTTAATGGAGAAAATAATCGGAAAAATTAATGAAAAATTTAGATTTAACTGCAGCCCGACAGGCCTTGCTTCAAAGCTTACCCCAAATACGGTGATTAAAACAGCGTCCTTAAAAAATGAGATTTACCTGAAGGTCGTGACAACCTTGAAGTCTTTCCTGTCACATTACTGTTAAATTAAGCCTGCCTTATCTCCGTATGTACAAACACTGCTGGTGTATACGTTCAAACATCTGAAAAGAATCGGGGAATAATAATGCGTTTATATATATATATACGATCAACACACAACTTTTCTATCGAATAAGATTCAGAAAATGTAGCAGTGTATTATCAAAATAGTGAAAACACGTTAAAATCAACGTTAACGATATATGAATGACGCAACTCTTGGCTGTCATAACACCAACGCTAGCTTCCACTGCTAACAATACATCAGTACGCCGATTATATAACGTTAAACACACGTGTCAGATGGGGTGTGTCCGTGTTTCACTACGAATACTTCAATACTCCCTAATACCATGTTCTTATTGCGGTTATGAAAAACAACTGGGCTAACGCAAAGTTAGCGACTTGGCGTTTCGGCGGCATAAACATTAACAAGCTGGCTAGCTACATAGCAATAGCGATCTTTAGCTGCCTAGCTAGCTAGGTGGCTAGCATTAGCTAGAGGTTCGTAGTTCATCCAACATTACCGAGGCCATCCCCTTGACCTTTCAGTGGTGTGTTAACTAAGAATCATACCTTTAATGTCTCAAAGGTATTAATACTGTGTAATCCCCCGCTGTTGCCTTGAAAATAAATCTCTAATACCTGAATGAAAACACCGCTGCCCTCGTCTTGTCCCTCTGTTTTGGATTCCCAGTGTTATCAAACAAGGCCTCTGATGTGACCGCGCCAATCAGCATGCAAGAAACGCTTACGCCTCCTTTGACACCCCCACATAAAGTGCAGATGATTGGTTGACGTAATGCTCAAAGACAGGTGTATGCACCAATAATCAGTCGGCAAATTTCACTTCGTCCAGCCAATCAGAGGAGCATTTGATGTTAAAGGGACGGTAAATTACTTTCGTGTTCATGCCTGACACACCTTTAATCTTGTTCCCAGTTCTCCTGAAGGCCAATCAGCTCGCACTTCCTCTATCACCATTACACTAATTTAGATTTTTATTAAATGAGTCACTTCAGGCCTGAATGTTTGCACTAATCTTCCTTTAACCCCATTGGAATTTAAGGCTACAGTGCACAGAGCTCACTGGTTCTGCTTCCCTGTTTACTGTCATACTGTAACACTGCAAATTAGTGCCCCTTTTTAAAAATTGTCCATTTGTCATTTCTGAAATGACATTGTATAACTAAGCTAAAACCAGGCATCTATACAACACTTGTCGTGACATTATGAACTCCCAGTTACATCATCCTCTCTTTGCCACCACTCGTGAACACTTATGGAAAACTGTCAAAAGGCTAGTTCTGTGAAATATTCCTTTAATTAACACCTTAAACTGAATAAAAATGGCAACACACAATAGCAGCCTAATAGCTAAGTAATTAAGTACATTTACTCTTACAGAGCGCTGCAGTTATGTAACTAAAACTTTCAGGAATTTGGAATTTACTTTTCATGCTCCTTTATACTACCATTCTACTACATTTCAATAAAATTATAACGTTTACAATGGAGATCTATATACTGGGGGGGGACACTGGGACCAAGCCTAACTGACTGAAGTTCACCTGTATTCATATGAAAGCCTGGTCGTGTGTCACATACTCTGAGAGAGACCACTAATCAAATCACAGAATGTGATTTGTTGTAACACCTGCACTTCCTGATCGGGGGCCAATCGTGGCTTTCCGTCCTATTACGTTCAGTGACGTAGGCAGCGGTGACATTTCCTAGTTTGTTTTCTGAGCTGAACCGAAACCTGACGCCCAATTTCAGGATGCATCTGTCCAGGTAAACAATCTGTTTTCATTTTGGACGAACCGACCATAGAACAGCAACCTTTTACTAATAATTTAGACACCGGTTAATTAAATGGATTTCTGTTTTGTTTTTTTTAGCGATAAGACTGACAGTCAGTGATGCTGCGGCTTGCTAAGGATAATTAGCTAACTGTTAACTCTATCGGCTGGTGTGGGTCATCAGGCGGTCTGTTTTGGTGCCGTTAACGTTACTGAGGTGTTCAACCAGCAAATGACTGTGCAGATATTTCGGTACGCCTGCACACCGTGTTAATCACGTCCCCTCCTCTTCACTTTCTCCACAACAGCAAGCTAACGTTACCTTAATGTCCTCAGTTGATGAGGATGGACCAGGTACAGTTCACTCGTTAACATGGCTAAGTTAGCCGTTAGCTTAACGGCTGTCATGTTAAGATATCTTAAGGCTGATAGCAGTGTTTGCTAGCAGACGGCGTTACTAAACATGCATTCAAAACTGTTTCCCTGGAGCTCAAAAGCAAGTTTGGGGTGTTATAACGAGCTGCTATGAGCTGTAATAGAGTTATTCACGTTTTATTCAGGGGGCTCAGTGTGCTCACGGTGGTTTTACAGTTCACTTTTACCTCCTCTCTCTCAGTATACTCCCACTTGCCAGGTTAGCAGGTGCACGCAAGCTAAAAATAATGCAGCGTTCATGGTGATGCAACAAAACAACAACCTGCCTTCTCTCATGAAGATGATGATGGTCAGCTTTAGTTGACGCTGTAGATGAGCATTAGACAGGTGTTGATTCAACCTTAGGGTCGTTTTAGAGGCTGTGGATTGTTGTGCTGTTGAGCTGCGTAGCATTAGACTGTTGCTGCTAATGGTGTTGATTGTTTAAGCTGTACAAAGGTCAGACATAAAATCAAGTGAACACCGAACATGTTAATAAGAAAAAGGACTGATAAAACACCAAATACTGTTGATGTTCACAAATCTTATCTACAGTGGGACAGACAGCAGGGGTCAGATGGACGTGAAAGCGGTCAGATTGGAGTCAGACGTCTAAATCATAGCTGTGATTGTCCTCAGTGTGAGTTTATTCGGTTCCCAGCTTCCTTCATGTCTCCATCTCTTTCTGTCTCCAGATTTATATCATGTTTGTTTTTTCTTATGAGTCACTGTGTCAAGTATATGATCAAGTATCTGTACACATTCAAGGAATCTGGCTCTGTTTTTTGGCAGCTATCAGTCTTATTCTAAACCCCTTTGTTTATTAGCCTTGGCTAACTCACTCAGTGACATGCATGTGTTGCATGTGGATTGGACTGCTTGGAGCTGTTTAAGCTGGGATTACACTGACAGGGTTTATTTAAACACACCGTCTGTTCCTGTTCATGTCATACTGCTCACATCATTCTCACACACAGCCACGCCCCCCTCTAAACCATCTTTACTCTTAAAAGTGTCGGGGTTCACACCTGGAGCACACCTGGAGCACAGCGATGTGTTCCAAGATGACGTAATTGTTCATTTTTTGGTTTCTTCCAGGGTTGGAAGTTACACGAAGAGGAGAAAGCGGGGCTGCTCTCAAGCCTGAACGTTTTCGTCTTCCTCCACCTGGCCGTCACTCTTTCTGCTGGTTGGTGCTCACCCCCTCTCCCCTCGCCACCATGCTGTGTTGGGGGAATGCAAAGGATGGACAGCTGGGTATTGGTGTGGAGAGGAACCCCATGTTTGAGCCCAGGAACTGTCATGTGTTCAGTGGCAGAGGACTGAAAGAGGTCGCCTGTGGAGGGCAACACTCAGTGTTCTTGCTGCATGATGGTAGTGTGTACACATGTGGTTCTAACAGCTGTGGACAGCTGGGCCACGACAAACCAGGGACTTCCCCAGGTAAGCTTTCCGTGTGACCTTTGGTAAATCATGACAGAGTGTAGGTTGTTGCTCCACCCTGCAGCAGTAACTTCAGTAGGTGTGTGTGGAAAGCTGCCAAACAGATGTGTGAGTGCAGGTGAAGGTAACACGTACCAAAGCTGTCTGCTGGTAGTGTTTGAATCAATGCCTTAATAAAAGGGCAGAATGCAGTTTTTGCCCAGTACAAAGGGCAGTCCAACACTTTGGCCCAGACTGAAATGTTTCTGCAGCTATTGGATGGATTGCTATGACATTTTGGACTGACATTCATCGATGAATCCTGCAGACTTTGGTGATCCCCTGACTTTTCGTGTGGTGCCAGCAGGAGGATGACATTTGTGGTTCAGAGTGAAATATCTATTGGATGGATTTCTATAGAATAAGATACAAATATTGAAGGTCCCAAAGTGTTAAACTCTGGTGATCCTGGTGACTTTTCCTCTAGCACCACCATGATTTAGATGGTTTGGTTTGATCCTGATCTTTAATCTATCGCCATCATCAGGTCAGCATCAGGTCAGCAACACCTACAAAGCTAAAGACATCCCCCTCATCCTCAGCTGTACTTTGTGTTTGGTGCTATTTAGCAAATGTTAGCATGCTAGCATGCCAAACAAAGCTAATGAACATGGTAAACATCATACCTGCTTACATAGAGGCATTGTCATGGTGAACATGTGTCAGCTCAGAGAGACAAAGTTCAGCCCCACAGAGCTGCTGTACAGCAAACATTTACAAATGACAGACCTGGGCCTCATTTCTCTTTTGATTCAAATCTCAAACTTCCTAAGTGATTAAAATATTTCAGTCTGACTAACATTAACTTCAAGAGAGCATTGAGTTACATCCTCATGTGAGAATATTTCTTGATGCCAACATACTGATTTTCCAGGCAACTCCATCTTTGTATAAAATTGAAATTGAAAGAAACTCTCTGAAAATGCAGTAAAATTATAAGCTTCATTTCACAACTTGTGGGTCTTATTAAGTTGGTTTATGCATACATTTAAAAAATACAAGTCAAACTGCAGAGGATCAGTATATACATATTTTATATATACATATGTCAGAGTGGACTCACTGGGAGCATTACATTGCAGCACATAACCATCTCCAGTAGGTTTGAAGCAGTCGTATGGCTGGTGAAGTGGTTGCAGACAGTGGTGGGTCTGTGTTGGCATCATGTGGGTGGAAATGTGTGTTGTGTGTTAACTTCGTATATGCATGTGGGTGAAGCTGTAATAACAATGAATAAATGCAAGAATCACTGCACCTTGAGCAAATAAATAGAGCTGTTCAGCAGAAGGCTCTTGCACGCCTAAAAAAACCTTGGTGACAACCGTGTAGGATGGAAACTGCCTAGAATGAAATCCCACACATTGTATAAGCACTCCCTTCACTTTCTACATGCATACATATACATACACTCCACTTAATAATGTTTTGACCTTCATCATGTATGTTTAGTTACTTCATTATGCGTATAAGCATGGATAATGTAGAGCCATGCTGATTAGACGTATGACAAGTCTTGATGAAACTACAGAATCACCTTCATCATGCATTTGTAATTTTCCAGACTCGTCACTCATGCCCCTCACTGCATTTCTCTATTTTCTATGATCGGATGTAGAACATCGCATGGAGACTTTTACACTACAGTGAGAGCCTGTATGAGCACAGGTTTGGGTTGGCTCGGATCTATCGGGAGAGTAAATTGACCGTATTGCCTTTCACAGCACATGCACTCTCGAATCAAAGCTGTGCGTACGTGAACGTGTTGTTTTTGTTGTCTGACGAGCTCTTCCTCCTCTCCACAGAGTTTGTAGGAGCTCTGGATACTCAGAAGATAACAATGGTGTCGTGCGGTCGGGCCCATTCGATGGTGGTGAACGAGCAGGGTCAAGTGTTCGCCTGGGGGGCCGGTGAAGGGGGTCAGCTGGGCCTGGGGATGGCAGAGGCGGCTGTTCGAATCCCAAGGTGACGGAGTAGCGTACCGTGAAGGAACGCAAGCTTTTAGGGTGACAGGAGGGAAAAAACACTGCGAGATACTGACTTAGAAGAGACTGGAGGTTTGGATATGAGCACGACAGTTCGATTAGGAGGGACCCAAAATAACAATGCTATGAATGATTCTGTTCCCATGATTAGACTGTAAAGAATAATCCTAATTTATTAATTTTGTAACCCCTCAGATGCAGTTAAATACCAGCTGTAGGAGAGCAAAACCTTCATGACTGTTTTGATGAATGATATCAGTAACTTCAATGAGAAAATATAGGATGTTAATTGTTTTGGCCTTTTTTTTTTCATAGGTTGGTCAAAAGGCTGTGTGACCACCGGATCTCTCAAGTCATGTGTGGGAATCAGCACTGCATCGCACTTTCCAGAGGTGTGAAAGACACAATCACAGCACAGCACAGCACAGCACAGCACAGCAGCACTGCTCAGACCGTATTTAGCTCGTAATCAAATAGTGATGATCAGTAATCACCACAGACACATTCAAAGAAATGGAACTTGGTGTGTGAATATTCAGACAGGCGTCGGCTTTGACTGTCAGACAGTTCACAGAACTTCAGGGCGCTTTGCTCATTGAAGGTGCACGAGGAGACGGCTGTGAATAACTGGTGATTGACAGTTAAAACTGGACATTTTGGATCACATGCGGTCACATCCAGTAATTCCACAGAGGATATTTTTACACCCAGGACAACCATGGTTAGATGTTTGTCTGCACACAAGCTGTTCAAAGCTAAGAGAGGTCGGCCTGTTTAAAAACTGAGTGGCATGAACGTTATTGGAGTCACCAACCTGGATGTTTGAATTACGAGTGGATAAACATTCAGGAAGATCTGCTAAAAATCTGCCAGTCAGTCCACCACCACGACCGCTTACAGAGAGACGCTGAGTGTAGATTCACAGTTAACTGCTTTGTTCTCTGTCGTCTCCCTCTCAGATGGTCAGCTGTTCACGTGGGGCCAGAACACCAGCGGGCAGCTCGGACTTGGGAAGGGGGAGCCCAGCAAGCTGTTCCCTCATCCCCTCAAGTCTCTGGCTGGAATTCCTTTGGCAAAGATAACCGCCGGCGGAGACCACAGCTTCGCTCTCTCCTTGTCCGGAGCTGTGTTCGGATGGGGCAAGAACAAAGCTGGACAGCTGGGTCTCAATGACAAACAAGGTGATAATCAGCTGCAGAGGGAAGGCAGAAGCTGCTGTTTTGTTGTTATTGTTACAGTGGAGCTTTGTGCAGATGAGGATGTGATACTGCTCCTAGCACTAACATTACTGTTCTGACACGTCTTCATTGAACCGTGACACAAACCAAACATCCCATGTTTTACCTGCTGTGGCCCCGAACAGGAAGTGGTTTGTCCTGTTTTGAAAAGCATGTTACAAATTGTCATTCATTTTTATTTTTCACTTGCCCTAATGAACTAAAAACCCTGTTGGACAGTGAAGCCACTGACTACTTGCCTTGCCGTGCCGTCGTTGGCTGAAGTCTCCCCTCAGTCGAACCAGTTGTTTGTCGTCAGACTGGCCGCAGTGAAGAGCAGTGTGACTTTGCTTTGCTTGTTTGTGTTCCCTCCCTCAGACCGCGCTGTCCCGTGCCACATCAAATTTTTAAGATCTCAAAAGGTTGTTCACATCAGCTGTGGAGATGAACACACAGCAGCTCTCACGAAGGTATGAGCGCAGATAACCCTCCACGTGTGCTTTCAGCTGAAAACATTCACAGAATGTAAACATGTCCTGCTGTGACAGAGTCAGGCACATCAGTGCTTAGAGTACTTCTGCTGTATCACAGAGACTCACTACTTGTTGCATGTGAATATATCAAACAAGGTGACCTTTATTGACTGAATTCATTGTAATCCAGCACCTGACACATGGGCCTCACGTGTGGTCCTTGAGAAAAATAATATTTTACTCTGACTAACTGCATCACTGAACTCAGAGTCACTGTGTCAAACAACCACAACTAAAGGAAAGCGATTTGTCCCTCTGGCAGGATGGCGGCTTGTTCACGTTTGGTGACGGCTCGTGGGGTCAGCTGGGTCACGGCTCCACCAATAATGAACTTTTACCCAGAAGAGTGCTGGAGCTGATGGGCACCGAGGTGTCCCAGATCACCTGCGGCAGGTACGCTCCGTTCTAAACCTGTTAAGCCTTTAACCTGGTTCAGTCTGATGCTGCTCACTGTCGTTCTGCGTTTGTGAAGCTTGACCTTTGCTCACATTGTGTGATTAAGCTCTTTGTTGCTGTAGTTACTGGTGTTGTTGTATCGCCCCACATTAACTTTAAAGGTATATTCACAGACACAAACGCCAGCTGTAGAGTTTCTGAGCACCTTTCTGACTCAGCATCAACAAACTAAAGATGTTGAATTGTCTTAAACTCGACCGCTGAGGCCTCACTGATAAACTCAGTGTATAGAAGCTCTCGCTGCTCTGTCCTTTCGTCAGGCACCACACGTTGGCGTTCGTCCCCTCCTCTGGTGTGGTGTATGCGTTTGGTTGTAACAGCCATGGCCAGCTGGGCACAGGAATACTGGGAGATGCCAGAAGCCCATTTCCTGTCAAGGCCAGTTTTCTGACTGGAAATTTCCAAGGAACAGGTAAGCAGCAGACTCTGCGCTCTCTTTACTGTGCATATGAATATGACTGTGGCTGCTCCAGGTGACATTTTCTCATTCATGAGTACTTGTGTTGTCCGTGTAGCAGTATGTGTCCAGACGTACAAAATCCTTTTTAAAGGCCGACACAGTCACATTCAGAGAGCTCCAAACCAGAAGCCACACTGGCCTCTAATTAGACGGCATAAAATGGTGCAATTAGCAAATAACAGCCTGTTGCAGCTTTCACTCAGACGGCAGGAAAATGTCCAGTTTGTAGCAGACGAGCTTCCAGGTACTTTGAGTGTGACGCTGGGTGTGGCAGTGCTGATGTGCAGGAATACATCTGAGGATCAAAGACCGACTTTGCTTAACAAACTGCAACGAAAGCTATGAGAAAAGCTCCAAAACAATCGATGAAAGTGTCTGGAGAAAAGCCGCCGTGGTTTGTGTTTTAGTGGAATTATCAAAGTGTTTCTGATAATATAATCCAGTGGAGAACAGGAGAATCTTTCCGTCTGGAATATCAGACTGTTGAAGGTCAAGTATATGTGGAAAGCATAATTTCATGCAGACAAGCAGCTCTTTGATGAACTGTGATGAAATGTTGGCCAGTAAACATGTGCTGTTTCTCTTTCCTCTCTTGTTAGATTCAAAACAATACACAGTGACCAAAATCATCTGCGGAGGAGACCACAGTTTCTTATTGTATGCTAATGAACAGGTATGTGATACAGACTTAAGTCAACTGCTTTCTGTAGCTTGTGTTATTATTATTGTTATATTTGCATCAGCTGACTTCAGATCTGTCCTTTTAGTCCTGCAGTTTTTCTTCACAGCATCATTTTCCCACATGCATGCCTTTTGCAGCACTATCTGCTGTTTAGCAACTTAATTGGCATTTTACTGCACAAGTTATAAAGCAGGAAATATGTCACGCAAAGGGAGGTGTAAACCTTCAGTCCGTTTAATATATTTATTCCCAAGCACCAAACACCCAACACAGTCTTTAACCTAATCATGATTACAACACAAAAGCGCTGATTCAAAGCTGAAACAGTTTGAAAACACGTAGCTTACTTTAAAAATTATACCCAGATAATCTCTCTTTTAGTAGCGCTGTCCTTGTAAGCAGTTCGGCGTTTCACCACAGGGGGGCGTTGATGTCTAGAGTGTTACCAGCTCTCAGGTTGGAGCTGTTCTCTCTGTGGAACATGTGTCTGCTGCAAATATCCTGCAAATTGTCAGGAATGTGAGCTGATAACAACATAACACACATTCAGCCGCTCAGCCCCAAATATTTAGACGTCAGGCGTGGCCCATTTATTTTATCTTCATGGAGGAAAAAGACACAACCCAGACTGAAGCCCAGATGTGTCTGTGCTGAGCTGTCTCACACACACACACACACACACACACACACACACACACACACACACACACACACACACACACACACACACAGTGGAAGTACCAGTGCAAACAACCCTGGTTGTGTTTGTGACAGTGCTGCCGTGTTGTCTCTGTTTATCTTCCTCTCTGCAGAGTTTTGTCCCCCCAGAAGACTTCAGAGTGATTAATATCAATAAATCAATATCCCCGATCAATCATGAAAGATTAAATTCATGGAGGCTAAAGCTGATGTACAACACAGATTCAAGTGTCACAAAGTAAGTCGAGTCATAAACGCTCTCATTTGAAATGAATTGTACTGTACATAAAGATGTTCGTTGTCTTGTAGATGTCAGTGTTCATGTTGTTTTATTGGTGATATTTCCACATGAAGACTGATTGTTTTAAAAATTAATTCTGTTTTAATGACGTCTGTGCTTGTTGGTCTTGTTCATGTTTTCACACAGTGACATCATTATTCAGCTCTCCTCTACGGCTTGTTGGAACGCCAGCTTCTTGGACCAAAGGTACGCAAACACCACCTTTACGTCTTTTAAAGCTTTCAAGTACTGTACTATTTGAGGTACTTGTACTTTACGTTAATATCAGATTTTTTCTATTTTTTGCTAATTTATACTTGCCAAAGGAAATACTGCATTTTTTTTACTCCACTACAGCTGCATTAACTAATACTTTTCAGGTTAAGATTCTACATAAAGCACATGTGATCATCTTTTTTAAAAATGAAACCAGTGGTTCCCTCAGTGTCGTTTTGGGGCCCCTGTGACGCTCCAGATGTCTGTGATTTATCAGCACTTCCACCAAAGCAGTATTCCCCCTCTACTCTCCTCACATGCTTTCATTTAAATAACTGCTTGATGCAGAAGACCCTCAGATTTATCTGAAGGCCCTCTGGAGGGACCCCACTGGACTTCACTCCTGCTTCCAGCTCGACCAGCTACAGCACTGAAATGCTGCATCCACATATTTTTGTACTTAAGTAGGATTCTAAATGCCAGACTTTAACTCGTAGTGAAGTATTTGTACTCTTACTTCAGTAAAGGATCTGACTACTTCATCCGTTGCTGATTGATTGAAATGAGAATCAGAAAACAGAAGCACTCAGCGATCACTGCAGGGAAACTCACCTTTAAAAAATGATAATAAATAGATGTGAGCTGGAACTGAACAGCCTCGTGGTTATGTAAGATTTAATGAAAGTGATCACAGTGGATGTTGTGGACATAACTGCGCTGTGTCAGCTCAGGACTGTAGATGAAGCACTGACATGCTGTCATGGAGAGAAAAGAGGCCCTGCGTTCAGGCTGCAGGCTGCAGGATGACAGATGCTGGTTAGAATCAGACATTTCTCTCTTCTCACAGTCACACAGTCGTCAGAAGAACCGTTTGCTGTGTTTACCTGTACCTGCTTTGTCACTGTGTGACTCGTTCCAGGCGGGTTACAGACAGTACTCACTGTCGTCACATCAAACCCACCGAATCTCTCCTGCACACAGCAAATCACCACAATGTCAAACTGCTGAGTGAGAAAAATCTGTTTGTGCTCCAAATATATTTCTATTAGAGCTTAACTAGAATGAAGTGATGAAATAGAAGAAATACATGTTGCGCAGCCACAAACCGTGTGGCTGAATGCGCAGACTCGTAGGAAATCCAGACTCCTGGGAACTGATCCAGCAGGGACCTCACACTCGTCTCATGCTGTCATGGTGCATCGTCCTCTCACCGAAACGTGGGACAGATGCTATCTGTGCGCTCACTGACGTCTGTGAGGCTCCACATGTCTCCGTGTGTGTAGGACGGGTGAGTCTTTGAGGACAGACTCGACAGCAGATATTTATCGTGTTCAGGGAATGAACTGTGGAAAACAGACCTGTGGAGACAACACGAAGTCCTTTATTCTGCTGTGTCTACTGAAACAACAGAGACTCACCTGGAGTCGGCTGTCAGCCCCTTTTCTCATGAAACCATTACTGTACATAAAGTACTATACTTAAGGTACATTTTATGCAACTTAAAACCTCTCCACTACATTTCAGAGGCAAATATTGTAGTTTTCTGTCTGTGCAGATTCAGATTATTAATACAAAATCTAATCAACAAATAAACTGAGCTGTGTCATTGTAGATAGAGGACCCACCTGTACCAGCTGCAACATTCAAGTGATGCTTACTCATCAATAATTAAGTGTAATATATGTATGAATCTAACATGGACCATTCTGCACAATGAGTACTTTTACTTTCTGTACTTTTTGCACTCAGTCTGGTTGGAGTCTTCCACTGCTGGTGACAAGTTAGAGAGCGCGGGCGGCAGCGCAGAGTGAGACGTGAACTGATTACATTTGATCCCACAGTGACTCTTTATGAGGGCACACGCACACCTACACATGCGGACATATCATTAAGTTAGTGGACGCTTGTTTTCCAGTAACTCCAGTCAAACCTGTGGTCATTTTCATCGTATTGCTGCTTCATTTCCACCCAGAGGGCCTCGTCTGGTTCTCAGAATGAACTGGGTCAGCGCTCGTGTTCTCAGCGTATTATCAGCATCAGTGTTTTGTGTTTGGCAAACAGTCTTTAGGAGATCAGATCTGATGTATTTGTGTTATGACTAAATAAAACCTGCCCTATCACAATATGATGGCTTACACTGGAGATTGCTGCTGTCCTTCATGCTGAGGGGTTTTGTGCAGGCGGCGGTGAACACGTTTATCATTGGCTCCAGGCTGGAGAGGAGATCTGCTTAGGGATTGACTTAAATACCTTCAGGCTGTGCGTTGTGTGTGTGTTTATGGCCGCGAGCGTTGAGAATTAGCACATCAGTGAACTTGGCTCACGGCTGACCTTCCACGTGACACTCTGACAGACCGCCGTTTAATCCAAAGTAACGTGTGCGTTTTACATTAAGTCCCTGAACCTGAGCCCTGACCCGTTTTCCTCCTGTGAGACGTCAGACGTGATAAACACATAATCATATGTTTGTCTGCCTCCTCAGCGATGATGCCCACTTCAAAACCAACCCAAAGATCCCGGGCATTGACCTGAACTCTGTCAGGATGCTGTTTGCGACGCTCAGCAAACCGGCTTTCTCTGGACTCCTGGAGCAGGTATCCACTTAAAAACTGCGTTCAAGTGAAAAACATTTTTATTTTTTCTCTTTTAGCGCCCAGTTTCCTGCCTTCCAACGACGTAAACGTTGAGTTTCTAAAGCCTCTTATAGTGCCTCACGTTCCCTCTCGAGCAGAAACAGAGAGATAACGGCTGTAAATCTTCAGCAGCTTTAATTAAGTCACTGTCTGAAGAAGAAAACGACGATCGCTGTTCGTGGTTTGGGGTCTTTAAAGAGCGTTTTGGCGTCTTTCAGCTCACTGTTTTGGTTTTACTGTTTTAGTTCACTCTTCCTTCTCTCAGCTGCTTTCAGTAAAATAAAACCTCTGATAAATCCACTACTCTGCCTGCTCAGCACCGAACAGCAGATGGATAGTTAGCGCCCGGCAGGTGAACACTGGAGCATTTAGCAGCCTGAAGGTGGAGACCAAAGCACAACTAATATGTAAATGTCAGACCTTCATCAGGTGGACACAAACACACAAACACAGCTCCAAACCAGTGCTCATGTTACTCTGTGTCTGCTGGATCATTAAACAAGTTATTTGCATTCAGAATAACTAAGTCGGATGTGTTTACTGCCCCCAGCTGGCCAAAAACAGGCAATGAAAGCAGGTTTAAAGCAAACTCTTCAGCGCTGGTCGTGTCCTCGGGGATTAAAGGTCACCGCTTTCAGAGCCTCGATTCAAATCTAAAACAATTCCCAAACACAGAGTCACTGTGAGTCCGTAGACATGAACATCACACAGTAGAAAGTGTTTGTTTTGATTTTCTTCAGAGCCAAAATGTCCAAATACCAAAAACCACAAAAACATACCTGAACATGACTCAGCAGTTTAAGGAGGAACATTGTGATAGTGACACAGCACTGGCTGGTTATACAAGCCTGATTCCAAAAAGTCACAACTTTATGTAAAACAGAGATAAAGACAGGATGTAATCATTTACAATCAAACTGTGTTTACTGACAGCAGTTTTCTGAAGTGTCTCTGAGTTCATGTGTTCATGTCCTTCATCCAGTCATGTGTTCACAAAGTGGTGAACCTCGCTCCATCCTCTATGATCGACTGAGCCTTTCCAGGATGCCCCTTTCATACCCAATCATGATCCTCTCACCTGTTACCAATGAGCCTGATTACCTGTGGAATGTTCCAAACAGGTGTTTTTGGAGCGTTCCACATCTTTCCCAGTCTGTGAAACGTGTTGCTGCATCAGATTCACAATAAGAAGATATTTACAGAAATCGGTGGAGTTATGTTGATGATCAAATCATCACATTGTGTTTTGTTTATGTCTGACACAGCGTCCCAAACGTCTCTCTCAATCCATGAACACTGGCCTTGTTTAGAAAGTACATCATGTCCTGCTGCAGATGGATAAAAGCTGCTGAGTCATAACCTCTAACATTAGCTCGGTAATGTTAGGTTTGGGCTTTCTGCACCTCAAACCAACATGAATTATAATCTGTTTGTAGACCAAGGCCTCGTTCCAAACCACTAAAAGCCTCTCCCAAAATTTACTGACAATTTTTCTCCCGCTGCCGAGTTGACCCGAGTGGAACAGAAAAAATTTCCCATGAATCTGTGTGATTTATTTAATGATATTAGCTTTCAAATGAACATACCATAATATGCTACATTTGAAATGCCTCTCTCTGTGAAACAGTGAACATTTTGCCTTTGGTTCATTCATTACATAAACAACATGTCTGCTCTGTTTCTGTTTAGGCCACCAAGAGTTTTGAGAGTCTGCTGATCCCTCAGCTGCCGCGCTCCCCTCCGGACGTCGAGGCCATGAGGATCTACCTCATCCTGTCCGAGTACCCGGCCCTGCAGGACTCCAAGAACTACATCCGCCTCACCATCCCCCTGGCAATGGCCATCCTCCGTTTAGACGCCAACCCCAGCAAAGTATTGGGTATCATACCTGCACGTGTACACGATTGAACCATTTGAAGTCGCCTTTGACATCCTGTCATGTCAAACAACATGGCACCATGTGACATCACACTACATGACTCTTAGCTCGTCACCTACAGATATTTAAAATCAGACGTTCTCTTCGCTGAGGGGAAGTTCAGTCCGCAGTGGCCGACCTTCAGTGTGAGAGAGGGGGACGCACACAGAGAAAAACCAGCTCTGCACCAACTGGAAACCTTTTGCTCTTAATTTAAACACCAACGATTAAAAATACAAATCAGAAACTGGCCAATCAGCAGGCTTCTCGCAGCACACTGTCATTTAATGCTCCACCACGATTCTACTCAAATACTGTTTGATGACGTCTGATGATGACTTTGACCTTTTCTTTGTGTCTGCAGATAACTGGTGGTGCTTTGTGGATGGCAGCGTTTTCACCAGAATGGTCGACATGTACAAGAGCATCGTTGTGTTCATGCTAACGGGAGGGAAGACGCTGCTCGTGCCCGTCTTCTACGAGAACTACTTTGTGGCTACGCTGAGGCTGCTGGAGAAACTCCACAAGGTATCCACACAGGTCGCCGCTGTCCCTGTAAACGCGTCCCTCAGTACGGCCCGAGGAGGACGCGTGCGTTTCCTGGAGCTGATCTGTAGACCTGTAGACGGCTGAGCACCTGTGGCTCTGACGCAGCTGTTTGCTCCGTTTCACCAGGTGAACCTGAAGGCTCGCCACGTGGAGTACAACCGCTTTTACATCCCTGACATCACCAGCCTGGTGGACATCCAGGAAGACTACCTCAAGTGGTTTCTGAGTAAAGCCGAGATTGTGAGTACTGATGGTGTTTCACTTCACTGCATACATTACCAGAGTGTGGACAGACGTGGACGCAAACTGTGATTTGATTGGCCGTCATAGGCAGTAATTCTACTTCAATCTTATTCCCGTTTGAGTTCATGTCATCTGAAATGACTTCCTCTCTGTTCTGTTTTCTAGAAAGTGGGATCATCGTCGCCTTCACAGGTACGAGATTCAAGGATTGAACGTCGTCAGCTTTGATTGATTTGAGCCTTTTGAGTGCTGTCAGTGCAGTGAGTGTGTTTGTTCCTCGCAGAGTGACTTCCCCTCAGTCAACCTATGTGCCTACCCGTTCATACTGAACGCTCAAGCCAAGACAACCATGCTGCAAACAGACGCTGAGCTGCAGATGCAGGTATCTGCTGTTTGAGTTCTTCTCTCATGGTTTCATTCAGTCCAGTCTCTGATTTGGGTTTAATGATGAAGGTTTTATTTATTTTGCAGTTAAAGAATTGTTGTCTTTTTCCTGCTTTTCCCACCTTGACCTCTGACATTAACCAGATGGCAGTAAGCGGTGCAAACCTTCACAATGTCTTCATGCTGCTCACGCTGGAACCCCACCTCGCTAGGAACCCTTACCTGGTGCTCCATGTGCGCAGGAACCATTTAGTAAGTGACACGCTGCGTGAGCTCACCATGTACTCTGACGTGGACCTCAAGAAGCCGCTGAAGGTGAGAGCTACACCTGAGCTGTGGAGGCAGCTGCAGTCCTGCTCGTCTGTGCTGCGTCTGATCTGCTCGTCTCCGTCCTCCAGGTGATCTTTGACGGGGAGGAGGCCGTCGACGCAGGCGGAGTAACTAAAGAGTTCTTCCTGCTGCTGTTAAAGGAGCTGATGGATCCTGTTTATGGGATGTTCACTCATTACAAAGAGTCCAACCTGCTGTGGTTCTCAGACAAAGTGAGTGAGTCCAGCCCTGTGTTAATGGTGTAAACGTACTCTTAATAAGAAGCTACAGCTGGAAACATATTATTATGGATTAAAATCCATAATTTAATCCAGCCTGACGGTTCAGCACCTCCTTGATTCCACCTGCACATTTAAGTTGTGAAACAGTAGTTTGACAAATGGCCATTGACTGATCTTTTTAATGGAGCTTTCAGCCTCATGTCGTGGTCTTACACTCGGCTCAGCCGTCATCAGTCGTCTTTTTAGCTTCCACTTGAAACATAGCATAGAGCCAAAGACATGCAGACGTTTCCACCCTGATAAAGGCTTTTCTACACTCTCTGTGGATGAGAGGCAGCAACACGTCATTCGTCAGTGCCGTCAGTGAAATGTAGAGTTAAGGCTGACTCAGACGCTGCCGCTGAAGTTTTTAAGCATCTTTATGTTCGTCTCCTCACCTGCTTCGCTCCGTGTTGGACAGCTGCAGCTGAGAAGCAGCCAGAAAGGCGGCAGTGACACATTTTCCTCGTGTTTGTTTGCAGTGTTTTGTGGAGCAGAACTGGTTTCACCTGATCGGGATCATCTGCGGTCTGGCCATCTACAACTCCACCGTGGTGGACCTCCACTTCCCTCTGGCGCTCTACAAGAAGCTGCTCGACGTCTCGCCGACGCTGGAGGACTTCAAAGAGCTCTCGCCCACCGAGGCCAGGTGACGTGTCCTCTGAGCCGTGCAGGACATTTGCCCTCCTCGTGCTCTCACACGGTGGCTTTGTTTTGGTTTTTTTGCACCTGCTGGAGATGATTTTGTGGTGCAGTGGTCTGAAATTGGGAACTTCTTGTGGGTTTGGGTCATATTAAAGAGACCAAAACAGCCTCAAAGAGAGAGTTAGTCCACAAATGTAACTAAATTGTGTAAAATTATAAAGCAAGTCTCAAATCCTGCTGTGCTCAGACACACACAGAGAAACCGGCTCTTCATGTGTATTGAGTATTGATTTTCAGATTAGTCCTCTGAAAGCGAAGTGCTGCCGTCAGAGACGACTCGGCTGCAAAGACATGATCTGGAAAAACATTCTATATGCTGCCCTTTTATTGTGATGGTCCTAAAGTTTCACACCGACAAGAAAGAGAGGAGACTGTTTAACATGTAGTTTTTTTAAATAGAGCAGGATGACCTCAGTCCAGTCGGTGAGGTCAATCATGAGGCGATGGTATTTGATCTTCTCTCACTTACTAGCGTTTCCTTTGCCACCCGGCTCGCTCTCTTTCCCTGAAAGTTGGTGGTAAATATCCAGCATTAGCACGACAGCTGCAGGACAGGCACAGATGATCTCTGGGTTTCATTTCAAAAGTCAAGCAGGAACAGATGAAACCTGGGACGACAGGTGAACGCAAGAAACCGTCCGCCAAGGTCGAAAAACAGGCGTGTGACCCACAGATCCGCTGAACTTTATGTTAGCATATTAGCAGCTGTAGAATATGGTCATTGATTAATGTTTTATAAGAACTCACAAAGAGCCAAAATGCTCCTGATCTGCATGCTAATAAAAGGCTAGTTAAAGGTGAATGTGTGTATCTTAACATGAAGGATTTATTTCAGCGTTCATTGGTTTTCCTCTCACGTCCTTCATGTGAGTTTCGGTGATTCCAGCCTTTGATTAGTTTTACAGCCCACACTGACAGGATGATTAGCCTGTGTTTCCCCTCACTGTCATGATCATGTGTTCATGGTTCCTCTGCAGGAGTTTACAACAACTTCTAGACTACGAAGGAGGTGACGTGGAGGAGACGTTTCTTCTCAACTTTGCTGTGAGTAACTTTGTTCTCTCATTAAAGGCCATCATTAAGGATGAAGTCAGATTTTTCTTATTGTCAACAAATCCCATTAAAATACCAAAACCAGTAACGTGACAGTCCGTCCTTCAGTACTGGACGACATAACTGTCACCTGATTTACCCTTAAACTGAAAGAAGATCCTCCAAATCCTGCTGAAATGTAACAAAGGCTTGGTGCTGTGTTCACCTCTCAGATCACCAGGGAGAACTACGGGATGACCGAGGTGAAGGAGCTGATACCTGGAGGAGAGAGCATCAGTGTGGACAAAAACAACAGGTGAGGCAGCGACCAATCAAACGTTCGATCACTAATCAGCTCGTCCTTCACGCCGCGTCCCGCTGAAACGACCTCGTCTCATGAACCTGTTGGTGCTCCACACTCTGTTCTTTGTGGAAGATAAACCGATGAGGGTTTTTAATATGTTTTTTCCAGCACTGAGATTATCATGTGCTCACACAGCCGGCAGCTCGCGGCCCTTTGTCCCTACTGAAGGTCACGTTCTGCTGAAAACACACAGAAGGCAGATTGATTTTGGTGTGATGTGTTTTCCCACTCCTTCAGCCCGTCCCTGTGCCGCCAGCATTGATTACAGCATCATGTGGAGGAGTCGTTGGGAGGCTGAGGGTCGGGCGGCGTCAACGTGTCTGGTGCTGAGCAGATGGCGAGAGCGGCGCTGACCCCAGCTGCTCCTGCAAAATCTCCTCAACACCCAGATATGAAAGTGGAACAGCAGATATAATAGAGAACATGGTTGTCGCTGCAGTATAAAACATCCACAATCACACGCTGACAGAGGATTTAGGCTGAAGGTCCGTTTGTCAGACAGATGATTTGTCCGTCACACTTCAGGGGATGAATACATGAACTACGTTTGTGGCTTATTGAGGTCGCACTCGTATGTGTGCACACACTCAGCATCTCGCCTCCTTATTTTCAAGATTTCCCTCTTTAAACGTGATGTCACGGCGAGTGAAACGGCAAATATAAAACAGATAAGATGCAGAATAGGTGCAGTCCTGTCATCAGAGTTAACACATCAGTGAGACATATTTGGTCAAGGTTTCATATCTAATGCAGCTGTGAGTTCAGAATCTGACACGTGTCCCACACAGTATTTTACAGACACTTTATTTTATGTGTCTACTCGTTCGAACACTTCACTGAGGCGACAGGACACGTTTTTATTTAGTGAATTCATTCAAAGTAAATTGCTGCCATGCTTTTTATGGCCGCAACATTAAATCTACTGGAAATGTTTCGGGTGTTTTATTCATCATTTGGACTCACGGCTGCATCCAGCAGGGCCGAAGAGATTACTGAACAAACTCAGATCAGGCTGGATGGAGATGAACTCCTGTGAGCCTGGAAAACATGTGATAGCTCTGCAGTACAGCGTGCGAACACACACACACACACACACACACACACACACACACACATATACACACAAACACAATGGAGGAGGAAGTGAGTGTTTACAGTCACACCTTGAAGTCTGAGTAAATTCTTTCCATATAAACTGATTGGAGGATGCAGCTGCTGCACAGATCAAATTAATGACCTGAGTGTTTACGCACTCTGTGTGATGTGTGTGCGTGTGTGACGTGTGTGTTTCAGGAAGGAGTTTGTGGAGGCCTACCTGCTCTACGTGTTCTCGGACTCGGTGAGGGAGCAGTACTCGGCCTTCTCCTCGGGCTTCCTGAAGGTGTGCGGGGGGGAGATCCTGTCACTGTTCCAGCCCTCTGAGCTGATGGCCATGGTGGTCGGCAACAATAACTACAACTGGGAGGAGATGGAGAAGGTCAGTGTGGGCGTTAGAAAGCTGACGGACTGGCCGACATGACCATCCGTAGAGTCACGCTGTTAGCACTGCTAAAATAATCTCTTTGACAGGAGCGTCCAGGCCAAGAAAGCAGCAGCACGAGCTTGAATATAAATATATTAAAAGAGACTAAGAGTCAACAGCCATACGAACAGCTAGCTGCTTCAAGCTAAATGCTAATGTTAGCATTCTAATGTGCTCACAATGATCTTCAGCAGGCATAATGTTTACCGCCTTAGTTTAGTGTGTTAGCATGTTAGCATTCGCAGTCAAGGCTAATGTAAAAATAGCTACGCAGAGAGTTAAAACTGTTAACAATATATATTTAAAAAGAATAAATAAAATCCTGAAATAGATTTCAATCATTAGATTATTTTCCTTTTTAAAATGCATCATTTTAGACAGAAATAATCTGTAAATGAGCCAGAATTAGATTAGAAGATTGATGCTCATCTGCTGTCCCCGACCCGACTCCAGATGTTCAGAAGGCATCGAAGCAAAGAAACAGTTAAAACAGTTAATGTGGTGATGTGACTGTTTGGATCTGAACAAAGATGGGATGTCTTGGCTCTTGGTTTCACGTATTTTAGTGGTGATATCAGCTCCCTGAAGGTCTCTGATGTGCAGATTACATCACATCACAGGGATTATTATGTAAGCAATCACACAAAGCAAAAATGAGAAATTGCCTGAAATTTGTGTAAGTTTCTTCTGAAGAACTTGGAGAAAAAGTTCTTTAGCATGCATGTCTCTGAGGAATTTGTTTTTCCTCATCAGTGCTGCACAAATGTCAGACGTTTTAGTCCTGATCAAACAGGAAAAATCTTTTCATCTCCACGTTTTTCCCTTTGCAGAACGCCGTTTACAAGGGGGAATACACAGCCACTCATCCAACAGTCAGATTGTTCTGGGAGGTTTTCCACGAGTTCCCTCTGGAAAAGAAGAAGCAGTTCTTACGTAAGTGTTTAATTCTCCTACGCTCACCCTCACATGTCTCCACACACCGACTGACGCCCCAACATGTTGACAGTAGAGCTTTGTGGAGGATGGATCTCACTCCGGTGTGGTGGGAGCTGAAAAGAAGATTCAAGCAGAATTAGGTCGATCTGGTAGTTCGATCCTGTGGCCCTTGGACAGAGCCTGGCTGTTTCCCGTCTCCAGTGTTTATGCTAAGCTAGCTCCCACAGTCGCATCTGATCATACTGTAAACTCTGCAAAAGGGCAAAAAAACCCACGTGGTGATCACTTCCACTCTGATTTGCAGCATTTGCCAACATACAAACAGTGTCGCTGTTACTGTTCGTCCACTGGAGGGTGCTGACAAGCCTGGTCTTTACGTGTAAAATGTCAAATTTAAGGGATCCTTTCAAAATATTTGTTTAGATTATGTGTTTATATAAAAAATATTGGTTCATTTTATTATCAAATCCTTTAAAACTCTCAAATATTGATACCAGATCTGTTGGGGCCATTCGTGGAGCTCAGGAGGATTTTCACACAGTTGATCGTAACTCTGTCCTCTGTCTGTCCTGCCTGCAGTGTTCCTGACCGGCAGCGACCGGATCCCCATCCACGGCATGGAGAGCCTGCGAATCGTCATCCAGTCCACCACAGCGGAGGAGCACTACCTGCCGGTGGCCCACACCTGCTACAACCTGCTCGACATGCCCCGCTACCAGACCAAAGAGATCCTGCGCCGCCGCCTCACTCAGGCCGTGGAGCAGTACGAGGGCTTCAGCCTGGTCTGAGGAGGAAAGATCTGCAGCAGTTTTAATGCACTTTAACAGCAATACACCATCACGTCAGTGTCAGAGGAGCGCGACGGGGAGGGGGGGGCGCGCTCTCTACACGCTGCACGAGATTGTTAAGCATCTTGAATCTGAAAGGTCTATGTATGTACATGCAGAGTGTCGTTGTTTTCGTGGCTTTGGGCAGAGTTTCTCAACCTTTTAGGACCATTTGGAAGATGTTTGATATTTATTTAATATATCACAGCCCTGAAATAAAACACGGCTGCAGAAAAGGACCAGAAACATTTTGGGACCTGACACCAGAGACCAGAGGAGGTTGAGAAACTCTGGTTTTGGGTGTTGGCGTAGTTTTATTTATGTCTTTTCTTTCTTTTTTTTTTTTTTTTGCACAGCAGTGTATTTTATATTCAGCTCCTTAAATTCTATTTTTCACCTTTTTAAGACTTATGTTATTACCTTGAGACAATATATCTGCTTTTTGTTACTTTTGATTTGTTAAATAGAGTGGTTATTTTTCGACAAAATAAAATTGTGTATATATATATATATATATATGTATGTAAATATCACTTTGAATATAATCTTTACCCTTGACATTGGGAGGAGCGTTTGTCCGCTGATCCTTTTAAATGTGGACACCAGCATGTCCTCTGGCTGAGACTGAAGGACAGTGTCCAGCAGGCAGGAGGGTGCAGGATGAGACATTTGGATTTTATTTAAGATCCTTCTTTTCCTTCTCAGCTGTGATCATCTCAGAGCAGCTGACTGTGTCTTGAACCTGCATTCAACAGTGTTGCCTTCTACAGCCAAACCTACATGAAAAGCTGACTTTCAGACTTCTTTTTAATGGCTGTTGTCTGTATGCATGTCCTTGAGTGAAAGCAAAATCCTGATTGTCATTTAAACGCTTGACATTTTGGAAAATACGTTTATGAGCTTTCTGGAGGAGAGTTGGGTGAAAAGCTTGATGCTAACAGCCGGTTAGCTTAGCTTAGCTTAGCATAAACAGCTAGCCTAGCTCCGTCCAACGGCAACAAAAGCTCTTAAGTTAATGCGTTATATCTCGTTTGTTTAACACGTTCAAAGCACGTGTAGGTGTGAAAACGATAATTCGTCGTTTTATATGGCGTCGATACACAAATTCGTGCTAAACGGAGAATTGGCGTTTTTATCTTTGGTTCTTTGCACGGATTTAATAAATGAGATCTAATGTATTAATTAGTGAGCTTTGGAGTTTCTAGATGGCAGATTTCGTACACGCTGAACTGAGCCAGACTTTCCTTCCCAATGTTCCCAGTCTTTTTAGCTAGGCTAAGCTAGCGGGCTGTAGCTTCACATTTAACGGAGCTAACATGCTAATGCTCCGCCAGAAAGGGAATGCGTGCGTCCTCAAATGTTGTTGAAAACTTAATATATAATCATTAAAAATTAGTAATTGTAATTAGTTTATTGGCCAGTTGCATATAATTAAAATGTGACGTTTGTGGCCGGGTGATAACGTGCATATTTAACAGTGTGGGCACACGAGCTGTTCAGTATCTATAGATATAAAGTGAATTGACGAACTGTATCGATCATATCAGCTGTTCCAAACCTGCCCTGAAGCTCTGTTTATTCCTACAGTCAAACTTCTTAATCCAAAATGATGTTGAATTAGGTCGTGCTTTGGCGTGAAGTGTGTGAAACGGTCTTGCATTTCTATATATATTTTTTTATATATTTCATACATGACGGTGGTGTAGACGTGACTTCACACAGTAAGTGACTGCATGTGTCCTGACCTGCAGGTCACACCGACACGTTTATTAAGCAATAAGAAGCTGGAAGAGCCCAGAAATGTGCTGATGACTCTGGGCTTTTCTCCTAAAGGTCTTAAACACTGGACTCTTCTCTCGCTTAGCTCTATACTGCATGTACACACTGGTTCTACATGTCCAGTCAGTATTAGTCCAGTCAAAGCTCGTTTCTCCTGCAGACTTTGGTCCTATGCAAAGGTGTGTGCAGCCCTGGACGTTTTGCACCTTTTCATGTGCTACTGGAAATGTGATTTTTGCATATTTGTCTGAAATCTACACAAAGCTCTCTGTTCCAGCCAACTTTTGAAATAAAACAGTGTGAAAGCTCAGTTCCTGGGTGAGTGTGTGAGCTCAAACAGTGACGAGCAGGACAGGTTTCACGTGTTCTTACCGAACGGAATGGGGACATCTTAGGAAAGTTAAAGTTAGAATTAGGTTTGGGTTCAGGCTAATGCATTATAAGCACAGAGGAACGAAAGGTTTGTGTGTTGATGGTGTTTTTATTGGGGGCCCTCTCTGGTATAAACACAGATCTTTTCAGGTCTAGCAGTCCTCATGGGGACCTCAGCCCTGTCCTAATGAGACGTTCAGTCACTGCTGAGGTCCTGCTTTAAGTTAGCATTAGGTCCACTGAGTTGTGGGCAATGGTAGGTGGAAAAATAATGCTAATTAATAATCTGCATTTTCAAGACAAATGTGTGACTTCCTGCTGAGGAAGACCATGTGACCCCGTGGTGAGGCTGTTTTTGTCCCATTTAAGTATTTTTCCATTCATTCATTCATTATAATAATGAATTAGTTTTTGAAATAGAAAATAAAAAGCCTTTAGGATGCAGGCTGGACCGAGTCTGCATCAGGTCATCATTTCTTTCTCAGATCTGATCTCTAGAATACAAAAAAAAAACAAAAAAACCAAAAACAAATGAAGCATGTGTGCAGGTGCATGTGTGTCCACACGTCACAACACGTTCCTGAACCTTTTTAAATCCAATTATTTTTATGTCAGCCCTGAAAGAAGTGTGTCTAAACATTGTGTTCAACAAACACAACACACTTCCTTTCACTGAGGTTGTGTCCTATTGGTTGATTAACTGAGCCACAGAAAATCAATAAAAACTTTAATTTGTTAAAAATCGTTTTCATTTTTCAAGTCAAATTTCAGTTTCTACATGTGAGGATTTTCTGCTTTTCTGTTTTATATGATTGTAAACTGAGTATCTTCGCGTTTTGGACGGTTAGTTGGACAAAAGACATCGCCTCAGACATTTTAAAGACCTGAATTATAATCAATAAAATAATTGGAAGATGAATTGATCATGAAAAAGAATATTTGTGCTGATGATGCAGAAGTTTCCATATAAACACACAGAGGAAAACCACACAGGACAAAAAACTCAGTAAAAATATGATTTCATTCACATTATATACAAAATACAAATACAATTTATGTACTAAAATGTACACACTCAAAAATTCATTAAGCCTTGCCAGTGTTTACATTCAGTAAAACGAAATTCACACTGATAATCATCCATTTTGGAGAAAGAAAGGAAAAATGTACTCGCTCACAGAAATGTAAACAGACACAGTGATCCATATTTACAACAGAACAACAACGAGCTCTGGACAGACGGACGGACACGCGCATCGACCTCTGTCCCCCAGAGCCGTCTCACAAACGTCCTCGTCAATGTTTATCAGTGTGAGCAAAGACAGACCAGTGATTCCAAGACGAGATATAGCTTATCTGACATGAAGTAAATGGGGGAAAAAAAAGGTCGTAGATGCAGAAAATATACAGTCAAATGTTTAAGAAAATACCAGTGATCAAAAAAATAAGATGTTTTATTGAATATGAGCTATTTTGGTTTTGCAGTTTGTACTCTGAGTCTCCGTCTTTGGGTTGTATTAAATTAGAAACCATTTCTTTTAGTGAGCAAATACTGGATTTAACTTCTAGAGAAGCAACATAAGATTATTTCAGACATTTTGATGGTCAGAGCTGAAATACGGAAAGCTGTTCATTCAGTGAATGAGCTGATTGAAGTCATACAAATAGTAATGTCTCCCTTAAAAAAATACACACAAATCTTGATCACAAAATCCTTCTTTAAAAATAGCAATAATTTCATATCTATTATTTTACTTACAAGGTTTTTCTTTAAGACTTCTAAAGTAAAGTGTGAGGAACATCTCTTCCAATAGAAACATGAGGAGGACAGAATAAATAATCAGCAGTGAAAGTGGGATTCAGGCTCTCTGAGAGAAGCTGAGGTCTGTTGGAAATGAACCTCTCAGGTGAAGCAGGTGACTTCCTGTCGCTTTGAATCAGCCGTGGCTCGGCGGCTCTCTGCGAGCGTCAGAGGAAAACCCCCGCCGGGCTCGACAGAACCGATTAACGGGAGGTTTCTCCACGAGCCAGAGACATGAGTGAGATGGAAAATCTGACTTGTGTGCAGAGGGTGAGACGTGTTTGGCGGTGTCTGTGGAGACCAAACATCGGTCTTTCAGTCTTTATGTGCTCTCAGATGAACTTCGTCGAGTCTCTTTTGCTGATGAGGACTTCCAGCAGCCGCAGTTTAGCTTTGACATGCTTGTATTCGTTGTACTCCACTGCCAACGGGGAGCGGTCCTCCTTCTGCACGTTCCTATGGGAACAAGACAACAAACATGAAGAAACGATGGAGGCTCGGCGGTGGAGCAGCCATGGCGTGGATGTCTGTCCTTCCTGTGCGACCTGAGCGAGCTGCTCTTGTTCTCACCTTCCGTTTTGTCTGAAGAACTGCTCCTCGAACTCCTTCAGGGTCTTGCGGAGTCTCTTCTTCTCCTCTCGGGCCTCTTGGAGCTGCTCCACCAGTTCATGCCTGTTAGAGAATGAGCAGAAACAGAATATTCAAATGTGCTGAAGGTCCATTAACAGTGGCGGAAGAAGTACCCCGAGAGGTACTTTTATTGAAGTACATGCACCAATACAACAATGTAAATATACTTCACTACAAGCAGAAATCCTGCATTCAAAGCACAACAGCTAAAATAAACTTAAAGCATGAAGAAAAGACGTACTGCTGGAAGACTAACGTGGCTGGAAAGAAGCAAAAGCAAAGTTCGGCTAAAAAACTGTAATTTTCTATCATCTTTGCTTTGCTGGTGGAGTATTTGACCTCAGCTACTGAATGAATCCATGTGAGAGGTTTACAGAGGTTTGGTGGAACAGCTGATTGACATCTCAAAAGAACAGCTGGTTTAATCTTTAACAGTTTTTTTTTGCTGTAACTCCAGCTGTTGAATAAATGTGGTGGAGTAAAAAGGATAACATTTGCCTCTGAAATGTAGAGAAGAAGTCTAAAGGAGAAGAAGAGGAAAGGCTCGAGTGAAGTGCTGTGTTAGCTGTGGTGACTTACGTGGTGGCGGAGTGCAGGTTGGACAGCCTCATGTCCGTCGTGTTCTTAGAGGGCGTGAGCTCGTCCACGGGTGAAATGAAACCGTCCCCTTCCTCGTCCATGTGGTCCAGGAAGCCGAGGACGCCGAGGTCGGGCCGGACGGTCACGGTGAACTGTGTCTTTGAGTCGGCGTCGTCCTCCGAGCCGTCCTCTTCCTCCTGCGGGAGCGTAAAGATGTCAGCAGGTGGCCGGGGGTGAAAATGGCCACGCCATGCTGTGGCATTAAAGCTTCCAGGCGCTCCAGCGCGAGGATCGTGTTAGTGGTCATAAATCAGCACACACAGCAGCAGATACACCGTCCTGGTTTTGATTCCTGTCTGTACTCGTTAGTGTGTACACATGGAGTTAATGAAGGCAGTCGACTGGAAGATCTGAAACTAAAAACCGTCCACATTCAATCTGCAGCAAAATGCACTGAGCAATGATTTATGGAGATTCCAGTCTGTCTTCGGACCCCTGCTGGATCGTTCTGGTTTATCACAATGACTTGGTGACACCTAACACTCATCCAAGGAGCGACTGAGATCAAGGAACATGACGGCACTCAGTCAGACGATCAGACTCAAACGTTTATCTGGAACATCTCAATGACAAGCTGCCAAACCATTTCCTGATGGAGCTGCTCATTATCAATACTGATCCTCTCATTTATCAATACTGATCCTGTCATTTATCAATACTGATCCTGTCATTATCAATACTGATCAATCGATACTGATAAGATCATTGTTGTTGGCAGAAGCTGGATGTGTCATCTATCCATCCATCCATTAATTTAACTGTTTTCACGAGTTCTCGGTACGTGTGGTGTCAGGAGTTACAGGTGTTACAGGTGTTCCTCCTGTGCAGGTGTCATCCCAGCTGGAAGCTGATTGGCTGCTGTGACATAATATAGTGACACTGAGCTCTTTGTAGTCCTGTTCAGCTGTTTGCTTTCCTCATAAACATACACATGTTTTTATGTTTTCTATTTTTCAGGTTGTGAATCACTGATCTCTGCTGCTTTATTTGCTTTATCACATTAATTGATTAATATGCGCTCATAAACTGTGATGCATGTTTTGGTAAAAAATGTTTTGGTTTTCTCTTCCAGTTAAGTTTAGCTAACCTGGAGGTCTGACTGCTCATCTGACTTCTTTTTAACCGCGTGTGTTGCTTGATCTCAGAAATGACCTTGATAAGAACAACGTGATGATTAATGTTTGAACAATCAGAAATACAAGCCAGGCTGTAATAAAGCAGAGCTCTCCTTTAAAACACATGAACGGCTCAAACATTTGGATCAACAATCACAGGGCGATTCAAACGTCAGCTACTGATTCAACGTCTCTACAGGTGCTGGTGGCAGGAAACAGGCAACTACCCAATCAACAGGCAGCAATCAGGTTCATTAGACGGGTAAAGGGTGGGGTGGAGGTGGAGGGGGGTGGGGCAGGGCGGGGGGAGCTGGCGACTGATTATTCAAGCAGCAGCAGCAGCTCGTCACCTTGATGTCATCGAAGAAGAGTGCGGTTTCGCCCTCGATAATGGGCTGAAGGAGGGGACCTCTGCGCTTGCTGGAGGGAGAGCCCTGTGGTGACGGTTAAGAAGGAGGCGTTAACCACGCTGAGACTCACTCTGGTGTTTACAGCAAGGCCACGAGAAAACGCCAGACTGCCGTCTAGATTTCACCAAACTCTGCGTCTGAACTGTAAGCCGAGCTGAAGCTCAGCAGAGTTTTTCCAGCTTCACACCACAGAACCACCAAATGACCAGAATTTAAAAAAACAACACGAGCCTAATTAGTGTCAACAAACAGCGTCCTGACGAAGGGCCAAACTGAGGTCAGCTGATTTATTTGCGATGGAAACCGCAAACATCACAACAACTGTTATTTTGTGTGCAAAACAAAAGAGAAAAATAAAACAGAACAAACAAATTAAAACAAAGGCCAGAAATGTTTGTGCATCCGTAAATTTGGTTCAGTGGACAAAGTCACTCTTCAGGATCATGACTGTTATCAAAAGGCTGTAAGAACAGGACTTACTGTAGGTATGAAAAATGCAACACGTGGTGTTGTTATGGGGTTAAAAGCTGGAAAAAACAGTATAAATTCCTCTTCATTTGACCTTTGCCGGATAAAAAAATGTTGCACTGTTATGTATAATAGCTGCAGTCCCAATTTACATAATGGAGATTAGAGATAGTGCATTATATAAGAGTACAGTGGATCCATAATGCAGATCAAATCTTACGTAATAGAAATGCTATTAAAACACAAATAATAGAGAAAATGAAGCCGACACACTCGTCTATAGGCAGAACTATTTTAAGAAACCATTAATGCACCAAAGTAGAATAAACAGAGCTGATGTTTATCATATTCATATCACAGTCAAGTCTTTCCACAGTTTCCGACCCTCTCCTGCACTCAGCTGTCCTGATGTCACTTCCTGTGAACTCAATCTGCACCTATGAGCTCCTTTACGACCAGGGGATCCTCTGAGCCGCTAAAGCCGGACTAAAGGCCTGGAAAGGTGGATAACACGTCTGTGGCACGGCTGCCACCGGTTCCCACGGCAGGCACTAAAGCCAGTATGAGCCAAGGATTAAGTGTCAGCAGACGTTCTGACAACGCGCTGATCTTTGCCGCAGGACAAGTTTGCAGCTGTGCGGGGAAAAAGAGGGAGGAGGGAGGATAAAGGTGTGATACTTACAATGACGGGGATGGTGGAGGCTCTGCACAGGATCTGCTTCACCAGGCGATACCTGTCGTACAGGGGCTTCATGATTTGCCTCTCGCACTTGGTGACCTGTGGTAGCAAAAAAGAGGGAAACGAAGCCATCTTGTTAGCACGGCGTTACCCTCTTTCTGTCCTCCTCTGTCCCCCTGCAGGTTAACTGGCTACTGCACTCACATGACCCAAAATGACAGCTAACCCAGACTGGCATGAAGGTCGCTAACCACGAACCACAGAGGCACGCAGCGTGAGAAGGGATGGCGGTGACACAAAGGTCAGCTGTACTTCCTGATAAACGAAGAGACCAGCACGGATTGGCCGGCACAATCATTTTGCGGCTGGATTTGACATCAAAGTAAGTGTTGTATTTCCTTTTCTGTTCAGCTCTTTTTAGCATAAACTGATACATTTCTGAAGAAAGATCTGTATATAAAAAGTCAAGGAATGAAAGAAGACATCCATCCTTTCAGTTTAAGCTAACAGACGCACTGCGAAAGCTAACCAGATGCAAACACTCCGTATTGAGACATTATTCACCCCTGACTTGCAATCTGGGTCACAATCAGGCGGTAAACAAGGTTTTCTCTGTTTGGGCCAAAGTGGCCGTCCGGACATCAGATCCACAGTGTGGAGTGTGGAGTGTGTCAGCATCTGTTTATTTGAAGGATGACTTACCGGTCGACCGTGTATGTTCTCGTAGGAGAGCAGAGCTTTCTGCAGGGCAACTTTCTCCGCTCCGATCTGCTCTCGTGTCATATCCTGTTGGCAGGGGGACAGGAAGTGAGTCACAACATTTCAGAAATGGCCTGAGTTCAGTCTGTGCTGTAACTCTTTTACTCCCTCACACCCGCTTCTTGCAGTGCCATAATAAATTCAAGCCCTGCTGCCTGCTCTAAAATTCATGCTGTTCTCTAACATGAATCCTCCATTTACTGGATGTACCTGCCTGTGTTTTATTCATTCATCCTGGTGAGTGTGCGACGTGGTCCTGGTCTTACCTTGATGTCCTCGGGGCGGTTCACCTCCTCCCTCTTCTCCTGCAACTTCTTCAGAATGTTCTCCAGGGTGCTTTCCACTGGAGGCTTGGGCACTTTCTCCTGCTGGGGTTTCTTCTCCAGCTGCGAGCCGAAGCTTTTGGGCAGCGTGTTGCTGCGCTGGCGGGTCAGAGGCGGCAGGTCCTCTTCAGACTTCATCAGCTTGTGCTCTGATGAGGATGAATATATATGAGCTTTGTGCATTTTAGTCTCAGTTGTGTTTAGGAGCGCTGCTCATGTCGATGTCTCACCTTTCAGCTCTTTACGAAGTTTGGCCAGTTCATTCACCCATCTGAGCACCTCTGGGTTTGCAGCTTTATCACCGTGGGAGGGCTGGATGGAGACAAACAGCAAAAAGCACCTGTGATTATTGCTCACATGAACGTAATTGTTTGGACCATAAACCTGAGGCAGGGGTCAGTGTGGGATCATCAGCCTCACACCTCTGTCTCTCTGGTTCTTACTGCTGCACTCACCCTGTATTTCCGCTCCTCTTCAAACCTCTCCTCAAACTTGTGGATCTTTTTCTTCAGTATGTGGATCCTCTTGGTGAGCTGGGCGGACGTCAGCTCCTCTTTCTCATCGTCGCAGGAGCCGAGAGACGAACTCCGTCTGCGGCTGCACAGATTCGGAACATTATTAAAGTCACTGACAGCTCCTTCACGCAGCCTCTACATCACAAACCAATGTCAAGTCTTTACCTGACAAATGAGTGAGCGTTTGGTGGTGAGGGAGGCACTTCGGTGTCGTCCAGGTACTGCTGGCACTGTCCGTAGGCGTAGAAGCGAGGGGACAGCATTGGGTCGCTGTCCTCCTCTAGCAGCTGGCGGATCAGGCGTCCCCCGGCGTGAGGGGACAGTCGAGCTTCCTCGCGGTCCATGCTCTCCCTCTGTAGTGACGAGTACGCCGGGACTGGCTCTGAGTGACACACAACAAGCAGGCTTCATGTTAAAATGTGACACTTTGCATGTTGTGCTGTCAAAGACGAGATGCAAACAGAAGATATGCAAACAAAAGGTAAGTCGGTCAGGGATTCTAGTTTGGAAATATGGTGCATGCTGGTCAGCAGACATCACACAGCTCGCCTTAGCACAGCAACAGCAGATTCACCATATTACCCAAAGAGTATTACAGCTACAAGAGCACGACAAAACTCCTCTAGAGTTGGAGTTTAACAGCATTTTATGAACTCTAAGTTCTTTGAAAAGCAGTAAAATCCTCACAGCTGAGAAGCTGGAACCAGGAAATGTTTGTCATTTTAGCTGGAAAAACAACTATCAAAATAGTTTCTGATTCATTTTCTAACCAATGACGAATGGATTGATTGTTGCAGCTCTAATCGAGATTTAGATTCAAGGTTTGCAGATTAAAAAAAGAGAAATTTGTTGCATGCAACAAAGGGGCTATTTTCGAAAGAATATGCTGGTTTCAGTTTGGATGTGATGGGTCAAAGAGTTCTGGGAAAGTCCAACAATATGTTCATTCTCCAAAGGATCAGCAGCTGTTCTCTTCCAGTTCACCACAAGGTAATTTCTAGATCATCTCTGCTGTTGTGAAAGTAAGTGGACATGATGAAGCTGCCCTCTCTAAAACAGTTAAGAGGCTCCACAGTCACAGATGTTGTTCTGAAACTGTGGGGAAGACACGCCCTCCCTCCCCCTCTCTGCTCATCCCCTGGTTACAGTCTTCACTCTGGCAATAATTATGTCTGGTGAAAATAGCCATGCAGATACCCCTGACAATCCCTGGGCTATTAATAATGCCTGGCGCTCCGTGGGATAATGTCAGGGCGCGACCCCCGTTGAGAGGAACAGGGTTTGTGTTGTAGTTTCCACTCGCTATGTCTGTCCAAACACGTGCGTGAGAGAAAGACTTGACGGTAAATGTCAGGTTGTTTGAGAGACTTCACCGTTAAAATGAGAATGGAAAACTCTATCGAAAACATAAAACTCAGCAGGAATAATAATGCAGATTTCATGGAAAAGGAGAGAGCCGTCACACAGGGAGAAGAGATGGAGGGAGGGAAAACAAGCTCAGAAGGAAACCAGCCGTCAGTGTAAACATTCAAGGTGTCAGAAAGCGCCCGTGAAAATATGCACGGCCAGTCTAAAAGTACACGGGCGTATTTGTCTTAGCTGGGGTGAGTTGGGGCGTACGAGAAGCAACTTATCTCAAATTCCAGCTCTGGTCCTGGGAGACCTCCCGTGCTTTGAGGTACGTGCAGTTTATCAAGTAGCACGTTGGAGCTCGCTGACAGCAGCAGGTGAAACTCTTAATCACACCGAACGTCCTCCTTTGAGCTCTATTATCTGGCTCAGAGAGCGGTGCGAGTGTAGTCGGCCACTAAGGCTCCATGGCATTTGAAATTAATCCTTTAAATCAACCGCTCGCTGATGGTTCAGGATTAAATAGACTAATGAAACAAAAAACATGCCGGTTTGCCATTTTCACTAAAGGTTGTTGTGTGTGCGACGCACAGCCACAGCGTTCCAGATCATTCAAGCATGTTGCCATGCAGTGGAAAAGGTCATTCAGACAGCCTTTTCTTTCTTTCCTTCTTTCTCTCTGACACGTTATTTGCGAGTCAGCACTGACAGTGATGTAACATTACACTTACCATCACAACAACTTGGATGAAAAATGCTTTTGAAATCAAGGAAGGGGGTGTTAAAGAACGGAGAATCTAGAGGAACAAGAGGGGAGAAGACAAGGAAAGGACAAGGTGAAGGAATGAAAACAAGGAAACAGAAGTAAGAGAGGACCAGCGTGCATCCCTCTTCTTGCAATAAACATGGAAAATCAGGCCTCCCTAAACCTTAAGGAACTCATAAGACACATGAACCTCAGAGTCTTGTCTCTTCTGCCAAAATGTCCCTTAATATCTTTCCACTGTCGCTAGCACAGAGGCAAGGACCGAGCGGCGTCAAATATCAGGTCACCATGACAGGGGCTGGCACACAGTGTACTGGAACAAAGGTCTCACACCACTGCCTAATGCCCTCATCCACCCACAAGCCCATTTGGACCGTATTACGCCCTCTGTACAGTATGCACACATCTCCTAATAGTACTTTCTTCCATTATACAGCTTTATTACCTGCTTATTCGGCTCGGCACGTTTTGCCAAAACATAAATCCCTCTTTGGCCAAAAAACCTCACGTTCAACTTTGCACAATGCATTTACACAATTGCAGTTCATGCTATTGTAAGCCCTCCTGGCTCTCATGCTTCAAAAGACCTGATCTGTTCACCATCTCGTGCACCTAAAGGAGATACTGTGCGTCTGAATGGCCTGTCACAGCCAATCAGGCAAACTCCCTGTGGCGTCCTCGCTGCCACGAACTCAGTTATGTATTCAGGACAGAATGTACAGGAAGGCGGTTTGAGAAGAGGCGAAAACCCAAGAAAAACAACAGTGATCTAATACAAAATATTTTTATAGTGTTAAATAGTCGCCTGGATTGCAAATATCCTGAACAAAGTGTAGAAAGCAACCCTCTAATATATTCTCCCTGCAGCAAATTACATTTTAATTACAAGCACAAACAATCATGAGGACCACGTACAGACTGAGAGAGCCAAAAAACACCACAACACAACAACCTTATGTAGACTAAATCAGCAGTTTGTCGGCTCAGGCACGATATTCGAGTACTTGATGGTTCTTCTCTCATGCAGCAAATGCTGCACAGCAACAACAACAACCTCTCACAACCTGATTTTCAGTAATCACATTTGGCCACCAGAGAGCTCCACAAAACTTGCAACTGTTGGCTAATGCTCCAAACACAAGGTTGGTGAAGTTAGGAGATTTTTTTATTTTATTTTATTTTATTTTATTTTTGCAAGGAACAAATTGGCTCTGACTGCCACATCAAACAGGAAACAGTGGTGGTGGGAGTGAAGACCAAAGTTTGGAGCAGAAACATGTGAAAACATGCCACAACATGTCCTTTCACTGTATTTCACTATAGGACTGAACCTGTTGGTTATCATTCCAGTGTACAGTTCTGCAAAATGCTTGGCTTTCACTGCAAAGCACAGAAACCCCCACCCACCTCCGCTGTGTGGCAACATCCTAACAAAACAATCACTGTCTCAGCGCACGGCGATTGTGCATGATTTCCTTTCAGCACAAACGCCAACGCTACATAAACAAACGCATTAGTAACAAACTCAGAAGAAGTCTGACAGCAAAATGGAGGAGGGAGAGACGTATGAATGATGCAATGCATCTAGTATTTCTGCAAACTCTGCATTAGAAATGACACTCGATGAGCCAGCATCAATAAATCAACCAGACATACTTCATTTAAATTTGATCTTGTGCAAAGTCGTCACTGAACGCACACGCACAGACTTCTATCGCTATTCTTGTGAGAGAGCAAACGTGAGACATTTCAAAAGGAGCATGAGTCTGAAAATTTCAACCAGGATCAATAAACTCTCTCAAGCCAAGTTTCTACTGTTATCACTATTCGACATCCCCTTTAATTATTGATTTTTGACTGTGAATTCTAGCAGCAGCTGAGTCTGCGAACAATTCAGCGGCAGAAATTGCCAAGAAAATGACACATCCTGGTAAAACCCCCCGGATTGCTCTTTAAATAAAAGCACAGGAGGTTCATCCTGAGATGAACACAGGATTCAAGGTTCCCATGTGGCCTAATTCAACTAAACAACAAACTGTCTGCAGTGCTGCCTTATCTTGGCAGCCGAGCAAACAAGCACGTCTCCAGTGCATGTTTCTCCTCCAGATATAGGTGTCTAGAGGAGTTAAGAGGATCTTTTACAATTAAATCCTGCAGGAGAAGCAGAAGGAGTTGCATCAGGAGGAGGAGGAGGAGGAGGAGGAGAGGCAGCAGAAGGTGTGCAGCTGCTACCCAGACACCCATGTGCAGAGCTGGGTGGGGGGCAGCGAGTGGGTTGTGTGTGTGTTTGTGTGAAAAGGTGTGTATTCCAGATAGTATCTGACCTCTTTAGAAATGAAGTATTGCATGTGAGAGAAACGCCTTAGCATGAAAACACCAGCAGGGTGGCCTACAGCCTCACCTCCCCAGTTGTTGTCCTCAGTAAGTGCTGTCAGGTCCAGCCGTGGCACGTCCTCGCAGCTCGTCTTCTCGCAATCAGGGTCCGAGGCTCGCACCTCTCCGCCGCCGACCCTCCCCGTGTCACAAGTGACGGGCGACTCCTGGATCTTCATCCTTAGCGTCTGAACAACCATGAGAGAAAAGAAAAGCGAGCTCAACGACGATGACCAGCCTGCGAACACACTCTTTAAGTTGAGCCACACACTCAGACTGGCCCTGCCCTAACAGAGTGGGCTGCTCCCTCCTTGTGATTGGCTGCCTCGGCTGGCCAAAACATCCGCCCATCTGCCTTCGGCTGTGTGTGAAGGAGCCGGAGTGGATTGGCTCCGCCTCGTCTTTCACCCGCTGGAATCCCTTGGCCCTCCCCCTCTCCCTCCCTTCCTCCTTCCCTCCCTTGTTTTCTCTCTACAGTAGTCCTCCCTGCTTTCTCTCTTGCCTGACATGCATATATTCCCCACCCTAGTGCTGCTCTGGACTTGTTTGTTTCACAGCAGCAAGAGCACAAGGGAGGGGTTGGGGGGGGGGGGGGGGGGGGGGCAGATTGTGAGCCAGCACACGTAGGCTGACTGGATGTTTTTTTTTCTCTGCCTATTGCTCTCTGTCTGCAGGCAAATATTCGGCTCTAAGCAAAGATATTTACATGCACCTCCTCTACCAGCACCTCCTTACTTTCTGTTTCCTCACATTGTTCGGCCATCACCCACCAGCTTCTCCCCTCTCTCTCTCCTTCCACCTCAAACTTCCATGAACTCCATGATCAAAGCTGTGTAATCAAATTTTAGTGTAATGTATATAATTTGGGGCAAACAACATATTCAGCTGGTCGTGTATTTAGAATGTGTCCATGGATCACTTCGCGCTAAGCCCATGGGGTCCCATTTCCTCTGTCTGGGCGTGGGACCAAGCTATTTTTAGGAAAAACAGATCAAGACACACTGCTACTAGACCTCATAAATGCCACAGACGGCTTACAGGAAGGGGTACACTTGAATCTGGTTACA